>NC_080099.1:39567153-39897153 GCF_950005125.1 Chionomys nivalis
GGCTATTACAAACAATGCTGCTATGAACATAGTTGAGCATATACTTTTGTTGTATGATAAGGCATCTCTTGGGTATATTCCCAAGAGTGGTATTGCTGGGTCCAGAGGTAGGTTGATCCCGAATTTCCTGAGAAACAGCCACACTGATTTCCAAAGTGGTTGCACAAGTTTGCATTCCCACCAGCAATGGATGAGTGTGCCCCTTTCTCTACAACCTCTCCAGTAAAGGCTATCATTGGTGTTTTTGATTTTAGCCATTCTGACAGGTGTAAGATGGTATCTTAAAGTTGTCTTGATTTGCATTTCCCTGATGGCTAAGGAAGTTGAGCATGACCTTAAGTGTCTTTTGGCCATTTGAACTTCTTCTGTTGAGAATTCTCTGTTCATCTCAGTGCCCCATTTTATAATTTTATACATTGGGGACTTAACAGCACACCTGAAAGCTCTAGAAAAAAAAGAAGCAGATGCGCCCAGGAGGAGTAGAAGACTGGAAATAATCAAACTGAGGACGGAAATCAACAAAATAGAAACTCAGAAAACAGTCCAAAGAATCAATGAAACAAAAAGTTGGTTCTTGGAGAAAATCAACAAGATCGACAAACCCCTATCCAAATTAATCAAACGACAGAGAGAGAACACGCAAATAAATAAGATCAGAAATGAAAAGGGGGACATAACCACAGACACACAGGAAATTCAGAGAATCATTAGATCTTACTACAAAAGCCTGTATGCCACAAAACTGGAAAATGCAAAAGAAATGGACATTTTTTTAGACAAGTACCATATACCAAAGCTAAACCAAGACCAGGTGAACGATCTAAATAGACCTGTTAGTCGTGAAGAATTAGAAACTGTTATCAAAAATCTCCCTTCCAAAAAAAAGCCCAGGACCAGATGGTTTCAATGCAGAATTCTACCAGAACTTCCAAGAACAGCTAATACCTATACTCCTTAATGTATTTCACAATATAGAAACAGAAGGGTCATTGCCAAATTCCTTTTATGAAGCTACAGTTACCCTGATACCAAAACCACACAAAGACCCAACCAAGAAAGAGAATTACAGGCCTATATCACTTATGAACATCGACGCAAAAATTCTCAATAAAATACTGGCAAACCGAATCCAAGAACACATTAGAAAAATTATCCATTATGATCAAGTAGGCTTCATCCCAGAGATGCAGGGATGGTTCAACATACGCAAGTCTATCAATGTAATCCACCATATAAATAAACTGAAAGAAAAAAACCATATGATCATTTCATTAGATGCTGAAAAAAGCATCCATGACTATTTTCATGGTGCTTTCACTGGACCAGAATTTTCTTCTCCAGAACCTATCCATATACTTATGTTGACTATTTTCAAATTTCATGACAGCATGAGTAGGTAATATCAATTCCAAGGTCATTTTTGTAAATTAGAGTGTTGGTTCCTTCTTCCCTTTATGCTTGCTTTCTCCCCCTTTGGCTGCTGTTGTTGCCTATGATTTTGAACCATGAACTCAGAATCTCCAGCCCTAGCACTTCACGCTCTGTGATTACACACCTGCTCGACCACACCTACCATTTCCTCACCTTGTACAGTTTAAGAATGACAACTCTTCTTGCACGCCCTTAATGATCTCAGACTTGTCTTTTTATCTCCGATCTCTATTTTCTTGTTCTAACAAACTTCCCTAAATGTATTTTCTTAATCATTTTTGAATTTCTTCACTTACACTAAAAGATGCTTTCCCAAAACTAATTTTTGCTTTCTGGTTATTACTCCACCCTCATTCCTCTGCATTCATTGTTCTGGATCTTTTTCTCTCTCACCAAAAAGATTTGCCAGAAGTTGTTTCCATTTATCCATGTAAATCTGCTTTAGCTTCTACAGGTCATGTTAGAACCTTTCACAGGTGCCTGAAATCCTCATATTAAAATGTGCAGCCCTAATGCCCCATTAGGACACTCTAAGCACATGGATCTTGGGAGCAGTAAATACCTCTATAGAACCTTTGTATAGCCATGGCTGGGATACAGACTTATGAAAGACTCTAAAAGTTCTTCAGAGGGTATTCGTGTTGAGCTACCACTTTGAGAAGTGCGGGGAGAGTGGGAAGGGAGGATCAGAGAAGCAGTTGGCAGTGTCTGTCTGCCCAGTCCCGCTGTCTTCTTTAGCCATCCCCAAGGTCCTCACTAAGCACGCTTCTTTTTCAGAGGAAAAGCCACACAACAGCATGAGCAGTCAGTTGTTTTCCATTGGTTTGTTTGTGTTGTTCCTTTTCCCTTGCCTGACAGGGTATTAGAAGGAATACATTTCTGAACAGAGAGGCAAATACTCCCGGTTTTACATCTCCCCATTGACCTCTGCTCTAGGGGCTCCTGACACTGCCCTTCCTAATCACTGGGGCTTTAGGTGATCAATCGACTCATGACCAAGAGCTCTCTATAGTTCTTAAATCTTGATTCTCGTGACTGTAGTCTGTCTGCTCTCTCGTTTCTACTCTATTGATAGTGAAATCTCCTCTGCCCTGTTTTTCGGGTTTCTGGGACAAGATCTTAAACCAAATGTTGTTAGAGAGATTTTTCAAGATGGACGTGGTTGTAATGAACACCTGTAATCCCCAAATTCAAGAGGTTAAGCAAGGAGATTGTGTTTTTAAAGCTAGTCTGAGCTACACAGGGAGACAAAGTCTCCCACCCCATTGAAAAAAAGAGAGAAGGAAAAGTCCAAGAATATATTCTGTTCAGTCTCTTTCTTCAGAGGGTGTTTTCCCCTCTCCTATGCAATGGGATTATGCTATCAACCTTACAAGGAGACAGTAGGAATTAAATGAAATAATGCATCTTAAATATGGCGACAGTATAGTAAGTATTTAGTAAACAAGAGCTATTTTTGAAAGAATTACATCTAAGGGTAAGAATTAACCATTTATTTACCATTCATTGGCTCTGTGATCTTGGTTAGTGGGTCTTTGAGAATCATTTTAGTCTCATCTCATACCATCAAGCTAGCAAAGGATAATGGTTTTCTTATTTATATCTCAGGATTGTTTCAAGAGCCAAATTAGTAAAAAGGGTGTGCAAATGTGAGAGGCGAAGTGTTCTCCTTGGCCTTGGAGGCAAGCATGAGAGGGTGGGCATCTCATTCCTACCTCTTTTTAGTTTAGCTTTTCTCTCAGAGTGTCGGTTCTCGGCTCTGTACTTCAGTTTGATTGATTGCTCACAATGTCTGATGAGATTATGATGACAGAAGTGAGAAGGAACCTACAGTATAAACCCTGCTTTCATAAGCATTTGTCCATCCCCCATTCTGCTGACAGGTACCTCTCAATTTTTCTCTCCAAGCTATCTCTAAATCGTCTAGATTTAGATAGTTCCCTTATACAATTTCTCTCCCAAGAGAATCATGGGATTCTCAAATGAGCGCAAACTCATTCTTAAATTTGGCAATACAGCATAGATGTCATTGGGCAGTCCGTAAATCATTTCTTCAGTAAGTAAACAATGAACTACACAAAAAAACTCAGCTTTGTGTAACTTCCTGGATTCCATGAGATTCTTCTGTAAGGATCTCTTGCTAACAATCAGTCTCCTCTAAATGGACAGTGGTCTTCTCTAAGCCAGAATCCCAAAGTAAACACTAAACATAGGGCTGTTTTGGAAAGCTGATGACAGTCTAATCTGCTAACACTATGGAACAATGTGCTAGCCGTCTTACATTATTTCAGCTAATCTTAATTTATTCAAAAAAGGATAAAACAGTGAGTCATAAAGACAGTGGGTAACATACAAGGTCTCAGAGCGTGTGAGAGTTGAAATTTATAATCAAACCAAGAATGTCTATTTTAAGTTGAGTGTCTCCTAAAGAGATATGTTCTAACCCCTGACACAAGAATAATATTAACTTATTTGGCAATGATTGTATAGCAAATATGCTTAGTTCAATTTAGATGATGTCATAATGGAATAGAGAGGGCCCTAATCCAATATTAGCATCCTTCCCTGTGGAGAAAAAAATTCATATAAATATAGGCACAGAGTGAAGATAGTTTTGTGAAGACACAGACATGTTTGGAGTTACCCTGCCTTAAGACACAGAACACTGGGCTACAAGCCCTTTGATGAGTCTGGGAGAGGCATCACCAGAGAATGGAAGGGGAGTGTGGCCCTGTCAACACCTTGATTTCCCACCTCCAGCCTCCACGGTCCTTAGAAAATGGATTTCTCCTTATATAAACCATCTGCTTTGTGATACTTGAAACTGCAGTGTTGGGAAAATTACGTGATGAGTAATTCCAAAACACAAGCTCCTTACTTTAGATAAAAGTATGTACTTTCTCTATCTGTATCAAAATGCAGGGACAAGAGCCTGTCCAGTTTTCACATTTCAAATGTGACAAACTGTTAAATGTCAGAAAAACTGTAGCTAACAAAACTCCAATAGAAAATTCCTAAAACATCTAGAGTTGAACATTTATTGTCAGAAAGTGTTAAGACAGCACAACATAGCTATGCTACGTTCCTGTGTGAGCGCATCGTAGAATTCCATGGGATGTCACTGGTGCCAATTCTAGGCTTAAGAAAAGGATGTGTTTCTGCTGTGTACCATTTCTGTCAGAATCAACTGAAAATTTCCATGCACAACACATTCTGAAGGATATTAGCAAGGTATGTCCTGGTCTTCAGAGCATATGAAGAGCAAATGTTGTGATGTTCAGGCTGCCAGGTCAGGGATGGTCTTTACTCCAGCTATTAGCTCACTGCAAGATTCTTTCATGGAAAATATTTTGAAGGGAAAAGAAGCATCATTCTTCATTCTCACGTAAGGCTACATGCAAGTCCTCCATGATAAATGCCTTGAATGAATGAATTGTAAGAGTTTTCTTTGAGCGACATTGCTCCTGGAAATATACACCAAAGATTAATAAACAGAAACTCAAACAAATTATATATATATATATATATATGACATATATGTACTAATATATATGTATGCTAATATCCATGGCAGTGTGATTCTGCTAGTTCAAACACATAAACTGCCCAAGAGTCTACAGCACAAAAGATGTAAAGATGAATAATACCTATGTAATGTGGAATATTATTTGACAACCAAAACCATAATGAGATTCAGATGCATACTGTGGTAATGAACCTGAGTTAAATAATCTAGACAAAAGGGGACAATCTTAAGTGATTCCCTTGCTATGGAGGGATTAGAATACCCATGTTTATAGGGACAGAAGTAGGGAGAGATACTAGGGGCAGAAAGCAAAAGGACCTGTGTTGTAAATGGGCTTCCTGTTTTTCATTGTAAAGAAAGAAAGTTCTAGAGATGGTTGATGGTGATTGTTGTACAACATTGTGATTATTCTTAATGCTGCAGAAATGTACACTTAAACTATTCAAAATGCAAAATTTTACATTACGTGTATTTTTCCACTCTTAAATGCTAAAATACCTCACGTTTTAAGAAACAGTATGAAAACATCCATAAATTTCTTAAGAACTTGTTAATTATATTTACTAAAATATAGACTATACTTATTTCTAAAATCTTACTTATATTTATAATTAGTCTTATATAAACAAATCACACTTTTTAAAATACTGTTGCACCATACATAAATGATTTGAATTCTCAACTATAGAGGATACGCATTTCTTTTCTCCTATAGCAAGGTTTTATTCAAGGTTAAAGATCTATTAAGTTACAGCATTGCAATGTAAAAGATCTCATTTTATTTTAGCACTTACAGTTAAAACCATGTATATTTTAATGCAATGTGTTTATGTTGTAGAACTTACAGGCACTAAATTATAGTTTCAACAAATCAACAAATTTTAGGCAATCGGAATAAGCTACATACAATATTTGTGAAAGTGGGGTTTTAGAAATATATAGAACATCATCCCAAATATATCACCTACTCCTTATATATGTATCCAGTCTTTACAAAAACTTGAATGTATCCATTTAGTAAATAATTCAGAGACTGAGGATTCAAAGATGAACAAAATAGACAAAATTCCCAGGGTGTCATGAACTTTACACTCCAGTAAGAAGACAGCACAAATTTAAAAAAAAGAAAAAAACACAAGTAAACTGAATAATAAAATTTTAAAAACTAGGATACTCAGAATAAAAGATATTAGACTAGAGAGTGAACTTCTGAAAGCAAACACCTCAAAATATTAACCTGGTTTATAGACCAATACATTGTGAATAAGTTTTTCTCCTTGATTTTGTTTTCTGAGCATTCTATAATTCATGTACATTGCTTTCATAATTCTCAGAATTTCTCTTAAGTCCCTAGTTATACACGTCCTAAGAAGAGCCTCTAGGAAGCCCATTCATACAAGTATCTGTACATACTTGTACATTCAAGTCACCCCCAACAGTGGCATGTAGAGACTATGGTGTCTACAGTTTTCAGTGAGGTCCAGGGGAGAGCAGGCAGGCCTAGTGATGTAAACAGGAACCTAAGACTTAAACAGAAATTCCTTATAATACTGCAATCAGGCGTGAATTTTTGAACAGTCATCTATCTATTTTTATACTCTGGGCAGAAAATGAAGTTATCAAAGCAGCATCCATATTTTATATAGATAAATACACGTTATCTCACAGGCATCATACGTATTAAGTTGGCCGAAGGCAGTCTAAGGAGAATAATGAGCATCAAGAGGTACATGATGAAAGCCACTGACGTAATGCTTAGAGTCAAAGTGGGTAAAGAAAGGTAGGCAAATCCCAAGAGTAGCTCCATGATGGATTTGAGGGAAGAACCTCCAACCTGTAACAGTCCAGTTTATGAAGCATGACTGTGACTTACTGTGGAACCAAAGATGAATGTCACTCAGAAATGAGACTACCCACCGCTCTTTGTGAGCAGGCATCAGCGAGTTCAAGAGGGATCCCCGGAGTCAGTCCATTTGATTTTGTCACCGCTCTCTGACTATGCATCCTGGGAGGATGTATCTGGAGCTGAAATAACTGGGTTCATCTTATATGAGGGCTCAGGATACGCTGTAGACATCTGATGTCTAGTTTAATATTTCTCTGCCTCAGTCCAGACTGTGCATGTTTAAATTGCAGGCTGGTCTGGTGATGATGAAATACATTATTATCATTGATTGTTGTTACCAATAAGAATGCTCCTTATTTCTAATAGATTTTTTGTTTCTTCTCTAAATTCTCCTTGGTATCTGGATGTTAAAAACAGGGCTGGCAGAGAATCCAGGATACAGGAACCTATCCTGTATCACCACTCCAAAATGGCTATCTTGGATTGGTGAGCCATTGCTGTATCCTATCTAGGGATGTCATGGTGGTTCTCACACACAACTGAGTTTGAGTCAGTACACAGACCCTTACTATTGATAGAATCTGGCAGATATCTTGGTTCCCAATAAGTAGCCAACCACCATCCCTAACAAGAGAAGTAGGAACAGATGAGCCCAAGTATTCATTCCCAGGAAAAATCCCTCATCCATCAGTCCATTCAACTTCTCTTATTCTCTCTCTCTCTCCCTCTCTCTCTCTCTCTCTCTCTCTCTCTCTCTCTCTCTCTCTCTCTCTTTGAGTGCCTGACCACACCATGCATGACTGACTGCCAAGATCCCACACTGCTGAAACCAGCCTTGGTACCCAGTCTGACTTAAGTCTTCCTTCCCTTTGTATAGGTTCACTCCCATCAGCATCCCTACACTCTAGTATTCCTCTAGAAAGATTTCTCTATCCATCACTATACTCAGCTTTGACTGTTGGCTCATCCTCTGCTTACTTATAGGTCAGACCTCTTCAAGAAGTCATGCATATTTGCTGTATCCATTTCCTTCCTCCTACCCACCCCTAACCATCTGTCATCTCATGCTTGAACACTCCTACTGGCATGCTCTTGTCAATAACACCAGATTTCTCCTTGTTTCCTTGCCTATAGACATGTTAACCTGTTCCTCCACACAGGCGCATCCCTCAAAGACTACTTCCCCCTCTTTCTCTGAAGATTTTCATTCTTAAATTTTGAGACAAGCCTTGTTCATTCTGATCTGCCTGTTACATCTCTTTTCTTAGCTGGATTGTTCTCCTCTACCTGACTTCTCAATTTGGGGCTAATGCTAACTTCCTCCTTTCTATTCCTCCCTTCTTGAAAGGAAGACTCATCAGTCTGAAGGGATGAAACCTTGAGCCTCTCTTTTTGGCCCAGATTTTGCACTCACCACTAGGCACTCATTTCTAATCTTCTAGCTGTGTCCTAGATTGCTTCTGGTCTCTGTGGAAAGACAAGGACTAAAACGAGTTTGGGAGGAAAGGGTTTATTTCATCTTAGATTTCCTGGTAGTTGTCAATAATAAAGGGAAGTCAGGACAGGAGTCAAGGTGGAAATAGAAAGAGGACTATGGGGACCCTTTCCCCAGCTTCTCCAAACTGCTTTCTTATAACCCAGGACCGCTTGCCCAAGGTGACACCACCTACAGTGATTATACTTTCCAATGTCAGTCATTAACCAGGAAAATAGCCCTGCAGGCTGGCTTGTAAAACCAAGTGGATGGAAGCAATCCCTTCATGGAGGTTCCCTCTTCACAGGTGACTCTAGTCTGTGTCAAAATGATTAAAAAGTAACCAGTACAATTGACAATACCAGATTTGAAGCAGCTCTTGGATCTGCCTGTATACATCCCGGTCTCCTAATACCCACTCGTCTTAAGCAAAGATCCAGGGTTCCTTCTTTTTGTCTCTTAACTCTTACTCCACATTCAAAACACTATTAATTTCTAATTGTTTTATGGAAAAACAATCAGGGTTTTATAAGCTTTCCAAAATTTCTCTAAACTCCATCTCCAGTCATCTTATCTGTCTAGGCACTCTTGTGATACACTTAGGAAATGTCAATTGTCCTAATAAAGATAGATCATTTTATATTATCTCCAACTCAGTTCCTTAAGTGAATCCATAACAGTTAAACATAAAATTTCTGATGTAACTTCGAATTTCATGTATCAGAGAAAACATCCTTTTCTCTTCCTTCTCCTCCCCCACCCCACCCCCAAAAGCCTAAGTGATAAACGGAAATCCAACAATGAGTGACTTATTTTTTATTTACCAAGTAAAGGCACTGAAAACTATAATGCTAAAACTTACAGTGAAAATGAATAACATTTATTATTACGAACCTGACAGTAGTCAAACACTTTACGCTATACAAAAAAAAAAAAAAAAAAAAAACCTACATGAGGCAGATACAATTTATTATCTGTTTCCTTTTACAATTGAGAAAACAGAGAAAACAGGTCTGAAGCAAATTGCTTACCTAAGTCACGATGAAAAATAATTTCAATTTTTATGATCTTCAAATACTACAAACACAACAACACAGACCTAAACAGAGTTAAAATTCTAATAAGTTTAGTGTTGGGGGATATTATTTTAAGGTGTGTTACTTTTGCTTATGTTGCATTTGTTTAACTCTGTGAAGCTGTGTTACTTTGCCTGTCTAAAACACCTGATGATCCTAATAAAGAGCTGAATGGCCAATAGCGAGGCAGGAGCAAGGATAGGCGGGGCTGGCAGGCAGAGAGTAGAAACAAAGGAAGAAACAAGAAAAAGGAAGGAGCAAAAGAACAAGAAGAAGAGGATGCCACCCAACCAGCCACAGAGTAAGAGTGAACTAAGACATGAGGAAGGAAGAGAAGGAAAAAGCCCAGAGGCAAAAGGTAGTTGGGATAATTTAAATTAAGAAAAGCTGGCAATAAACAAGCCAAGCTAAGGCTGGGCATTCATAACTAAGAATATAAGCTTCTGTATATGATTTATTTGAGAGCTGGATGATGGGCCCCTCAAAAAGCCAAAAGAGTAAAACATCAAACAACAGTTTAGCTTGGTGAGAAATGTATTACTTTATCCTAATTTCCTCATTTTATCACAGACAAACAAAAGTCTAATCAGTTTGGCATTCATCCGTGGAAGTGTCTGGGAACCATGGCTCTCTGACAGCTTGATACTGGTTATGGGAAAAGGGAGGCTCCCAAGTCTATTCCTTTGATCCACTAGAGAAAACTGACTTTAATACATCACCATCAATCCAGCACCATCCCAGACAAAAGTGGCAACAAATGGTTAAAGCAGTAAGAGTCTGGCAAGACCTTTAAAAACATGGTGGAATTTCTCCAGAGAAGCGGCCTCCAGGGGAAATGATGGCCACTCTGTGCGCTGTCAGCACTTCCTTTATGAGACATGGGGCCCCAGGAAGTCCGGGATTTGCTGTGACCAATCGCTGGTGCCAAGACAAAGCAAAGGACACTTTTTCACGTCCTGCTGCCCAGGCCCAAATTCATAAATTTATTTGGAAATCAGAAGAAGTACGTTGACACTCTAGAGGAAACCACAAAGTAGGTCAGTGAAGCAAAATGAAAGATTAGTATCTCCACTGATGGATGATATTCAGTTGAATCCATATCACTGCTGGGAAGCAAATTCTGCCTTAGTCATGTTTCAAATGCAAGTCAGGTTGTAATAATTTACTTGAATCCAGAGAGTAGAGTTACCAAACTCTGTGTGTGTGTGTGTGTGTGTATCTATCTGTCTGTCTGTCTGTCTATCTATCTATCTAATCATCTTCCTAATTTGCACATATTATCTTTCCAAACACTAGATTATTGTTCAAAGTAATACACTAGTTCTTAGGGGTGAAGTATATGAACATTAGTAAAGGCTAATTATCAGGAAAGAACAAATTCTGGCTGTTTTGCCCTATCTCTTAAATCCCGAGGATTTAGTTGTTGATAGTAGAAAGGACCCCAGGATGTATACCAAATATCTGTAAGTTACTGGAGAGGGAAAACTTACATAGTATAGTCCCTGGACAAAATTTACCTCATCATCTATTTTCATGCATTCATGAACAATCATTTTTGCATTTAAATTGACTGGAAAAATCAAAGAACATTATCTGATAAAACCTGAAAATATTTGGAAATTCAAATTCTACCGTCTCTAGAACTGTACTGGCATGGAGTTACATTTGTCTACTAGCTATCAATGACAAGTTGAGTGGATGTGACTGAGGCTGTCCATGCTGCCTACAAAGCCTAAAATATTTACCATTTGGTCATTGCAAGAAACTTTTCCAACACTTGTAATAAGTTAGTGTCACAAACAAATCTAAAAACACAAAGATAAGGGCTCTTCCAATATGAAATGAGCTTAATTTTATTTAGTTTACTGTACATATGCCTCCAAGGAGGAGACAAAAAGAGATTGAAAAGGAAAAAGAAAGTCTAAGTGGGGCAGTTAAATTCCAAATCCATAATCCTGGGTTTTCCAGTCTTTATGTGCTATCTATGTTGTATTCACTATTCATCATGGCTTCTTACTGCTTATGTTTCAACATGTAGCTCCCACAGATGGCTGTGTGGCTCCACACAGTTGAGATCACTACGTAATCCATAGTTAACAGTACATGTGCAAGCCAAACAGCAAGACTTGGCTTTTTGGGAAGGCCTTCACAGACGTTCTCATGAACAACATCTACATACG
This sequence comes from Chionomys nivalis, assembly GCF_950005125.1. Taxonomy (NCBI): domain Eukaryota; kingdom Metazoa; phylum Chordata; class Mammalia; order Rodentia; family Cricetidae; genus Chionomys; species Chionomys nivalis. Next base: position 39,578,687 of record NC_080099.1, read on the forward strand.
GGCGCAAGCTTACAGGTTGTGTTCTCACCAACAGAGCTCTGATGGAGGGAACTGGTCAGTAAGCCTAACCAACACCCTGCCTCTTTCTGGTTTGGTGCTGATTCCAGAAACATGCGGATTTGAGTTCTGCTCCACAGGAGGGGATTCCATGCCTGGCACTGCAATCCTTGTCAAAAGTCCATGGTGTGGGAGATGCTAAGCCCTAGGCTAAAACTTGCTATTGTTATTTTGCTCAGTAGTCATGTTGTGAAATTGCTTCAAAATATTGATAAATGATTGATAAACAGCATTGTGACTGGGGACTGAATGCACCCTCAAGCAATGGTAAGCCTGACAAGACAGGGGTAGTAACTATGATGGAGAGTTGCAACCTGTGTTTTAATAAATAAAGCTTGCCTGAAGATCAGAGAGTAAAACAGCCCCACTGGTCAGCCTTACAGACCAGGCAGTGGTGACACACAACTTTAACCCCAGTAGCCACACTAGTTTTCTACAGAAACCGGGCAGTGCATACCTTCAATCCCAGTGGTACACACCTTTAACCCCAGCCCTAGAGAGAAATATAAAATGGGAAGAGACAACTCTCAGACACAGTCTCCTTCTGAGATTCCTGGAGACAGGATCACCATTTCGGACTGAAGTAGAGTCTGTTTTGCTGACTGTTTTGTTTTTCTGACCTTCAAGTTGAACTCCACTATCTGTCTCTGGGTTTTTATTAATTGTGCTACATTAATCACTTCATGGGGACCAGACTGCTCCTCTCAAGTAGTAATACATTTAGCAACTTCTCTGACCACCCTCCTCATGATCAAGCAGGCTTATTAACCAACACTATTAAATTATGCATACCTCCAGTACCCTCAACCCAATCCTTTTCCTTCTTACATCTAGAGCTTATATCAGGACTCCAAAGACAAACTTGGAGTCACTAGACCCTGTTATATGTTCCTTTTCTTGACTCACTGTGGTTACATCTCTCTCTAGTTTGCATAGGTAGTCATCTCTTTGGTTAATATCTTAGGACCATGTCTGGGGATAGTATTTTGGAATTCCTGGAGCAAAGGCTTTTGTCCTAAATCTTTAATTAAAGTTATAAGATGAAAATATTTTTCTAAAAAATCTAGTTTAGAATAGGATCAAAAGGGCTATCAGCAGCAGCTACTTCACTTCCATTTGTTCATAAAATATTTTTGATAATAATACAGTCATAAAAAAGCACATTAGAATTAAATAAATTCAGCTGTTACTTCAAACAGATACATCCAACATCCTAGAATTAAACTAAGCTATCCTGTGTTTTCCTCATTAACCTCAATAAACATGAATCACACTGCAATAAAGAACTTACGAAGAGAATTTGGGAAATAATAATCACTCTTCATATGTAATATAAAAATCCTATTATGCTTCTACAAATTGTATTAGGAATATTTCACATAAAATCTGCTTCTATTCAGCCAGAAAGGGAAATAGCAAGGAAGGATGTTTTCAAGACACCCACGCATCTGTAACCCACAAATATTTTGGACAACAGAATATTTAAAAGTTTACATAAAAGTAATGATTCAATTTTGAAATATATCAAAAATGTCAAGAAGACTGAGATTTTAATATTGTAAGTCATTTCTGAACCTTTTTCATACTAGTAAGATTGTAGATCAATATAGACAAGGTGCTACCTTCCCGAACAGGAATAAATTCTCTTGAATGTCTTTCTAACTGATTGTCTGCCATGCTCCAATGTGGAGCGCTAGCTCAAACCTGGAGGTCTGTTTTCCTGGCTTTCTAGTTTGTTGCCCTTTCAATATCCCAACACCTTTTTGTGGAGAAATAAAGCACTTCCAAATGAAAACAAGCAGTTGGACCTGAGGTATTTATGACAAAGGAATTGACTGAATGAATGTTAGACCTAAGTATTTAAATAAGCCAATGCTCAGGGGTGGGGATTTCCTTTCGTTTTTCTTGTCATGCCAATCTAAAGCAAAAAGTGTAACATAAGTGATCTTGCTCTACTCCAGTCTGTAGGAGAAAATCGGGAATTCGTTGACCTGCTATCTTGGAGAAAAACATGCAGTACTTGGGTGTTTAAACACCAGCTCTTTCTAAAGTCCTTCCTAGCTGGACTCTGTTCAGTAACCCTCCCATTTCTTTTGGATTGCAAATCTGTGGCCAGTTCTCCTAGCCCAACGTTTTGAAGAACCCCCATTGCCTCTGTCACTGCAGAAGATGTTGGAAACTGGAAAGAGCCACATATCCTAGGAGACAAGTGTTGCCCAGTGAAAGAACATTGGGTTTTCACCAAGGCCAAAGAAGAATGCAATAATTGAGCTCTCTCTGCAAACTCGGGGCATTGATGAACTCTTTGGAGAAACTTTTTAACCTAAGGCCAATTTTTCTTAGCTTAGCTGCAGAAGGCGGCGGTCTCTTGGCTTAACTAAAGCAACTTTTCACCTCTGTGTTCTCTATGTATGCTGGGGACACATCACTACCCATGACCATGGCAGGACACTCCCCTCTTGTTGAATCATATACAACTTTAAATATTGATTGAAGAAAAAAAAAAACAAACAATTCCACCACAACCAAGAAAACCAAACTAAAGCCCCACACTCAGAAGAATGAAGGTAAATTTAAAAACAGCAAAATGAACATAAAAACAAAGATCATTCGCATTAATTTTCTTTGTAAATACCATATTTTTCTACATTAATAATTTTTTCTCAGCATGTGTATATAGTCATGAGGTGTGGGGGACAAGTGTCTGCTGATCAAATTAAGTTACTTTAATAGTCACTTTGGTTTAAAAAAAGAAAGAAAAGGAAAGGAAAAAAGAAAATATCTCAGGAAGATAAAAAACAAGCCAAATGAGAGATCATAATTTTGTGCCTCCAGTAACTTGTCTTATTTAGATCTACTCAGAATCTATAAAATCCTGTATTCTGTCAACCCAGTTCAATTAATACTGTCACCAGTAGGCCATATTGACTGTGGCATCTGCTGAGTCACATTTAATCTATTTGTTTCAAGAAGCTGAAGTACTTCTAAGAACTCACGCTAAGAAACTCTGGCTCTAGTGAATACTACTAATAATTATCGTTAATTGGGTGGTTAGTTTATGCAGAACATCTTACTGTTTTACTTGCATTATTTTACTAAATCTGCACAGTTACCCAAGTATGTATATCAAGCATTTAAGATCAGCTTTGTATCATTCTTTTCACTAGAAAACCTCCCACCTCCTTCATCAAAGGTCAACCTAAGTAAAGAGCAGAATGACACCTTCAGGATTAGACATCAGGTGAAGCACCACAAAATGCTAGTGGCAGGCTGAATTCTAACGAGGAGAGCTCACCTCAAGGGACTTCTAGTAACCGTCCATCTTATTTAATTATCTTCAAAGCGAACAAAACCATTTTCTATGAGAAATAACCCTTAAAACGTTGTCTGAGAAACTATTAAAGTGTTCTTCTCAACTCTATATGCTGGGACTATGAAATCACTTAAAGGGAATGTTAAATACTTTTTTCATCACATTAAAGAATTCTCTGCAGTATTTTTTAAAGTGATTAAATTGGCTCATTTTAGTGCTCTAAATTCTGGCCCACTTTATACAGATATAAAAATGACATAGATATTAATGTTCTTTGATTGGAAATTGTTGCTACTTTCCAGAAGTACAGAAGATCGACAGCAATCCAATGCAACTTTAGTTTGTGCTCAGTCCACAACTGCACACAGAGCCAAATGAACCTCATAGGAGCCACTGAGTTAAAAAACAGAAAGAAACTGCAGAGGTAGCTCAGTGGGTAAAATGCTTGATACACAAAGTTAAACACTGAAGTTCAGATCCCCAGAACCAAGTAAAAGTCGAACAAGGCTATAATCCTGGAATGGGGTTGGGGGACAGGAAGATGCAGGCTTGCTGACTGGTCAGGCTAGCTGAAGCTTCAAGTTCAGGAAGAGACCCTGTCTCAACTGTATAAAGTAGAGATGAGAGATTAAGACACTCACCCTGTGCCAACTTTTGCCCTACACACATACAAAGTAACTTCATCACAATGTCACACCTTTCTTCCTCACAATTAATGTTCTTTTTTTCTTCTACATGTTATCTTCTCACTCATTTTATTTTCTCTTTAAGAATATCATACAGTATGTTTTGATTATATTCATCTTCTTTTCAAAGCCTTCCAGATCTAATCCCCTTCTCTTCCATGCAAATGTGTGCCCTTTCTATTCTATTATTTCCTTTTTTTCTCTTTCATTCTCTATTGTTATTTTATTTATTTATTTATTTAAGATTTCTGCCTCCTCCCCGCCACCGCCTCCCATTTCCCTCACCCTCCCCCAATCAAGTTCCTCTCCCTCATCAGCCCGAAGAGCAGTCAGGGTTCCCTGCCCTTTGGGAAGTCCAAGGATCTCCCACCTCCTTCCAGGTCTAGGAAGGTGAGCATCCAAACTGCCTAGGCTCCCACAAAGCCAGTACGTGCAGTTGGATCAAAACCCAGTGCCATTGTTCTTGACTTCTCAGCAGTTCTCATTGTCTGCTATGTTCAGCAAGTTCGGTTTTATCCCATGGTTTTTTAGACCCAGTCCAGCTGACAATTAATGTTCTTATAAAGTGTCTTAGTCTCCCATAGTCTCCCACTGCTGTGAAGAGATGCCATGACCACGGCAACTCTTACCAAGGAAAACATTTAACTGGGGTGGCTTACAGTTCAGACGTTCAGTCTAGTCCATCATCATCATGGTGGAACTTAGCAATGTGCGGGCAGACATGGTCCTGGAAATGAAGCTGAGAGTTCTGCACCTTGCACAGGCAACAGGAAGTGGTCTATCTCACTGGGTGTGGCTTTGGCATATATACCTCAAAGAGCACCTCCACAGTGATACGTCCTCCAAGAAGACCACACCTCTTAACAGTACCACTCTCTAGGAGCTTATGGGGGCAATTACATTTAAACTATCACATTAAGAGATCAATTGATATGGAAAATAAGTGAGATCTCTTGGACAAACTCATATACAGTAAAGACTGTTATGATGCAGATGTGACATGAATAATAAAAGCCAAAAAGACAGATGTTGGGGTTCAACCCGAAGGTCAGAAAAGCAAAACAGTCAGCCACTGGCTCTTACATCTTCTTCAGTCTAAAATGGTGATCCTGCCTCCAGGAATCTCAGAATGAGACTGTGTCTGTGAGCTGTCTCCTCCCGTATTATATTCCTCTCTAGTTCTGGGATGAATTGTGTGCATTATTGGGATCAAAGGCAAACTATTGTGGCTACTAGGACTAAAAGTCTGTGTTACCACTGCCTGGTCTATAAGACTGACCAGTGGGACTGTTTTACTCTCTGATCTTCAGGCAAGCTTTATTTATTAAAATACAAATGAAATGCCACTACAGCAGGTAAGTGTGTGTTCCCAACATTGCTGTTACCTAAGGTTAGGGGTTGCTTTTTCCTGTGCCTGAACTATTTTTCTGGGGCCTTTGTCTAGCTAGCTGCTTCTAGCACCAGTTACCACTGTCACACTTTTCCCAAGATCACTCAGAGGGAGTTTTTTCCTTGCAGAACTTTTCAGGTTTGTGTCCTTGATAAATGTTTGCCTTCTGTCTTTATATTACAGGCTTCAAGAGAAAGAACAAAGGCCCGGCTCCTTTCCTTCTCAGGTCTCTGCATCTAACAATGTGACAAGCTCACAGTACAGCAGTGGTTCCCAACCTTCCTATTGCTGCAATCCTTTAATACAGTTCTTCATGTTGTGGTGATCGCCAGCCATAAAATTATTTTCATTGCTATTTCATAACTGTAATTTTGCTACTGTTATGAATCGTATTGTAAATAGCTGATATGCAGAATGGTCTTAGGGCAACCCCTGCGAAAGAGCTATTCCACTCCAAAGGAGTTGCGACCCACAAGTTGAGAATGACTGGAATAAATGACCTTGCCTTTTACTGGTAGCAGCTTACATAAACGAACTGGGAGCCTAACCCCTCTGGGAAACATAGGTGAATGCTCTGTTTATTTCAGATTTTCCCCTTAAGGAGGTTGTTGTAGATTCTCCCATTGGGTTCTGAACAAGATAGCAAAAAGGGAGCAAACTAGGGATGCCAAGACCTACCTGGTTTTTAAGAGTAACTCTCTCTAACTTCATTATTTTGGCTTAAAAATAATTTAAAGAATTATAACATGTTCCAAACCATTGGATATATAGCTGTCTCTGGCACCCAATGAGAAAGAAGGACAGTGCTTTTGCAGCATCACAATACCCTACCTTTAGATGATGTACCAGCCTCAGCAACCTAAGTATGAAGCTGATGCCCATTTATTCGCTTTGCTTACCATGAAGACCTTTGTCGTGCAAACATCAGTCTTAGTCCACAGGAAGCATAGTGAACCACATACAAAGCAAGTCTGCCTGTCTTTCCACTTCAGAGATGGGAAAGTCACGTGACATTGCTCATCTCTGGAACCTTCCTTAAACTACTTGATGAAACAAAGGAAGATACCAAAAATAGCAATGAAGAGCTTAAATCTTTACAGTTATGCAATTCTTTTTGTCCCTGAAGAATGTTTTCTAGAGACAGTAGTGATGCTATTCCTATGTTGATAGTGAAAAGCTTGATATTTGAAACAAGGTATGTAGATCCCATCGAATATTCTGTATTTAAGTGTTTGCATCCAACAATTCAATACCAGAACATGCCCATCAGCCATAGCAAACATTTTGGAGCAAGAACAATAAACTGCATTTTGTAGTTATCTTAGAAGTAAGTATGCGCCTGTGAATCATAGCGATAGACCATATCAAATCCACAGAGGAATGGAAACATCTTCTGATTGTTCTCTTTCTCAACAGCTGGAGATTGGATATAGATGGGCCATCAAGAAGCATGAGGGGATGAGTATCATTCTTGTGATGGGGCACACAGGAAAAGCCAGTCAGTCAGAACCAGTGCTTCGAAGACAGCTAAAGAAGGAAATGCATGTCCATTGTGCATGACCCACTGCTACCTTCTGTTTGAAAGATCGAACTCACAGTCTAACACAATGAACTTCCTGGATAATACAGGGGTAGCAGTGTGATCCAGCAAAGTATGGGTTCTGAGCTGGAAAGGACCGTTGAGGTTCTGTTCCACCCCTTCACTCTAGTGAAGTGAAGACTGGAGCCAGAAGAGTAGACACATCTCTTGATCGCCGCAGCTAGCTGATAGTAGACCAGATTACAGGCATCCTGAATTCTAGCTCATTCTTACCCTTTCTGGTGCAATTAGCAAAATTCCATAGAAGTGATTCTAGACTCTCCCTCTTGAAAGCCTGAACAACTTATTACTTGGGACCAAACACCTCCTTTGTCTAAGAATGCAACAAACAGGCACATTCCAATAAGGTTGCTCAACCTTCCGCCATGGGAAGGAAATAAGACACAGCAAGACCCAGGCCCCATCTCAGTGGCTGCTGCTGGGAATGCATGGAGAAGGACTGACGCTTGTACTTCTTGACTAGTTAACCCTTTCCTTTAAAGTTCCCCTTTTCCTCAATGAAACTGGTTGTTCTCACTGTGAAAGCTCACCACAAAATGTCTGGGAAACAGAAACATGAAGTCAGAAAGTCGAAAGGGATTTACATTTTCAAACTTGATTCTATAATGTTATGGGGAACAACCATCATGCACATGAAATTTTCTATAAAAACTAGTGCAGCTGGTTTTTATTTTTCTCTTTGCTCTTTGGGGAACCACCATCCCACTCCCAAATAAATACATGGAGACTTATTCTTTCTTATAAATGCCCAGGCTTAGCTTGTCTTATTTCTAGCCAGCTTTTCTTAATTTAAATTATCCCATCTACCTTTTTCCTCTAGGGTTTTACCCTTTTCTATTTCTATATATCTTTTCTTTCCTTCTTATTCCATTTCTGACTGTTTGGCTGGGTGGTAGCCCCTGGTATCCTCTTCTCCTTTTCTCATTCTCCTTTTTTCTTACTTTCTCCTTCTATTTATTCTCTTTGCCTGGCAGCCCCACAAATCCCTCTCCTGCCTAGCTATTGGCTGTTCAGGTCTTTATTAGACCAATCTGGTATTTTAGGCAGGCACAGCTTCACAGAGTTAAACAAATGCAACATAAAATAATGTAACACATCTTTGCACCATCAAACAAATTTTCCACAGCATAAGCAAATGTAACACATCTTCAACTAATATTCCACAACAAACTTGCAGTAGGGTGTAACTTCAACTGTCAAAGGAATAGTGAAGGAAACATGCAAATCACCTAAATATCTACCATGGGTTACAGCTCTCTTTGGAGCAGGGAAGACACTATATATCAGTGACTAAGACAGTTGCCAAAGGCATCATAGAAAGTAAACAAATGTATTCTAGATATTAGCAAGGTCCTTGAGCATCAACCTTCTATCCATTCTCCCTCTGTCCTTAGATATCCTGCTTATACTTAATTGTGAAACTATACGCTTATATTTGAATTTCACAAAATTCCATTTCTACATGCCAGTATGACATACTTCTTACCGTCCTCATTTTCATCAAACACTGGTGCTTTGCTTGAAGTGTTGGCTCCCATGATCAAGTCTGCACTGACCTGGACACTCTAGTTACAGTATGCTAGAAGAAATACTCATCGTTGTTCAGTGCAGGTCCTGGAAAGTCAGCTCTTATCTAAAGAAAGAAAGAAAAAAGAAAGAAAGAAAGAAAGAAAGAAAGAAAGAAAGAAAGAAAGAAAGAAGAAAACGTATCCTTTATACTATAGTTTGTGATATATTGTAACAAAAACACTAACTTGTATTACTGTAGCAGAAATTTTTTGTCCTTAAAAATTACAATAGAAATGACAATGCATGGGACAACAGGAGAAGTCACACCGCACAGTGCCATCAAAAGTCAATTGTGCTTACAACATAGGGGAAAAGCAAACTATTTCCCAGATATTAAGATAAGGCCAGTTAAGTGACTATAAAATAAAAATAATGTTAGTGACCTTCTGTATTTTAAAGAAAATAGGCTAACTTTACATTTTCAGTTTTGCTTTGTGACCAAGAACAACCCTAAAATCTTCACCTTAAACATGAAGTTGTCTTATGTTTCCCCTTGCCCTGGAAGGCACCACAATGGATTGGATGTTACTAGCTAGTAGATGGTGTTCTCCAAACATTTTTCCTTCTGAACTTGGAGATGATAATGGTCTTTACCCAAAAGGAGAGTTAAATGTGATCCACATACATTTAACTCCCTGTATATATGGCATATATATGTACACGTTGTGTATTCATATTGTATGACTCCTATGTTGTATCATATGAATACACACATGTGACATTTATCAATTTAATTGCTTGGGGGCATATTCTCTTATGTAGCTTAGGCTGGCCTTCAGCTTCCATTACCTACCTCAGCCCTCAATAGTTAAAGAGAGTACAGGCGTTCACCACTAGCCCTGGCTCTTCTACATATTTTTATGTACTGAGTACACAAACGGAGATACATATTTAACACAGTAAACAAAGAACTTTTATAACAACATATTCAGCAATTGCTGATCATTCTAAAGCCCAGATTAAATTATATAGCTGACATAAAAGTTCCTTTAAACTGTACATTGATTCCTTTAAAAACACAAATGTAAAAACTCTTGCTATCCTGGAACCTATTAAACAGAGGCATTGTCTGGGTTCCAGTCCTAAGAATTGCATGATCATGGCCTTGAAACAGTTACTTAGCCTCTGGCCACAAAAATGGGGACATAACAGTGCCTCCTCCAGGAGTCACAAGCTCAAGAGCCTTTAAGTGCCAGGAAGCTCACACAAAAAACCAAACCAGACCAGGTACAGGACATTCAGGCATTCTGAGGACAATGGCGGTACTGGCTTAATCTTAAAAATGTACTTGAGGTCAGATGAAGACATTTTTGTGTATGGAAACACTAGCCAGGGACCTTTAGAACTTCCGAAACAGGGTGAAGTGCCAGAATTTATAAAAGAAGATTTCAAAATTCAGCTCAGCTCTACAGCTCAAAAAAATCATGCTCGGGACAAATATGATTTATAGATATAGATAGAAAAGCAATAGAAGTGCAGTAATTAACAAAGTACCTGGCACATACAGCACAAAAAGAAGAAATGGCTGTTTCTATTATTTTGACAGGCACATTATTTCCTTAGCATTTATCATTTTTTCAGGTGTTGACACTTGTTGACCTTTTGTTTTGTTTTGTTTTGTTACTTTTTCCCATTGGAATTTTTTTATGCGTGAAGTAATTGCAGGTTAGATGCAGAATTAGAGAGAGTATCCAAGATAGACTGGTTTATGAATAAGTTATTTTTAAGAGAACTTGGGGAGTCCCCAAGTATATAAGAAATGCTCATTCTCTCATTAGGAATATGTAAGTCAGGCCTTCATTTGGAAGGAAGACCCATTAAGGAATTGCTCCTTTTCCAACTAAATGCCAACTGCTGGCAAAATGCCTTATGGTCTTTAAAAAGAATCATTAACTGTAGAGCAAAGAAAGAGTCAGCAATTAGGAAGTGACCAATTAAATGAGCTAAGACTGGGGAGAGGCTTGGGGCAGGTGGCTGGTGGCTGCAGCAGGCTCAGTGGGATAATTGAGATCCAGGAAGATAGAAAGAACTGCTGTCAGTGTAAGTCCAGAAACAAGGCTTTTAAACATGAGAACAGTGAACAAAGAAAAAGTAGGATGTCCATTGCATTTGATAGAAAGTTAAGAAGCAGAATGGAGCACCCTTTGTCCTTTAATATTGCTTAGAGTTCGGGGGGGGGGAGGAATGAATAGCAATGACTCTACTACCAACAACATTAGAAAAAGAGAATGGATCCTATGCATTTTAAGGAACAGTGATTGTTAACCCTGCAGAGTGGGACTTCTTTCATTTTGTATCTGGTAAAAGTCTGAATGCATGCTTTCACGGCACATAACAGCCCTATCATGCGTGTATTCTTCACACCTATGTTTCTCTCAAGTAGCCCTTCTCTCTGCTGCATAAGATGCACCAAGCATTGACCTTGCACTTTGACAAATCAGAGGGAGGCAGAGGTGGAAACATTACCATGTTTCCACTCTGGGGTGCAATTTAGTCTGCTGCACAGTCATCCGTTTCTCTGGGAGAAAGGACCATGTGAAGGGAGGCATGGCAATGGATGCTTAGAAGAGGCCAGCTAAGCAGTCCTCAATGACGGTCTAGCTAGCATCTTCCCCCATAGTAGCTACCACACAGAAATGCCTGAAAATTGTCTTTAACTTTTTCTCCCCCAAGCGGATAACCAAATTAGTTAAGTTTCTCTCATAACTAGAAAGAAACGGGCCTTTCTCTGGCAGGAAAATGGTGACTCATTGTTTCCACTCTGTTGAATAGAGAACAGGAGAAATGTTAAGACTCTTTCCCATAAAAACCTCTGCCCTCCCTGACCTCCTGTTCTGAGTCCCTAGAGTCAGCTAACCGTGGAGAGCAGCAGCTATGTGAGGAAAGGGAACCCCAAGCAGACAGGCAAGAAGGCAGATTTGTCTTGCAGGAATGGATGAGACTTCACACTCTACTGTGAGCCCATAATTACCACATTATTAAATGTAGTCTCATGTTCCAATACCAGCCTTTCAAGTGTGGCTTGCAGACCTAAAGGAGTTGGGAGGCTTCTCTGAGCAGTTCTGTCTCCCTAGAGACTCTTAGAACTGGAGACCGCCAGGTGTGATGCAACAATGTTGCAACATCCGACAGCACCGTGTAGATTTCATTATCACAATGTGTGCACAGTCATAATTATTTTTATTTGCATTTAAAAAATGAAAATATTTAGAAACACAAGAAACAAGGATGGGAAACATTCAAGTTAGCAATATTCTCTATTAATAATTGTTTGCATTTATAACCTTATTTCATAATTTTTAGGTATTAAAAGTTGCAGGTAAGTAGAGTGTCTTTTCCACCTCCCAAAGACAGCTCAGTGGTCTGCACACACCTCCGCATTTTTAACAGGGAGAAGTGTTTTCAGGGAAGCCCCCTGATCCTCACCAGGAAAGGGGGCGCACCTTGTGTCTTGCTGGGCTCATTAGCCATCCTATTTCTGAGATCTAAGTACGAGGACACACATCTTTACAACTCTGACTTATGCTTTTTAAGTGCCGCCTAGCAATCCACAGCATGAATACAGCACAGTTTACTTTCTCTGTGAAAATGTTCAAACTCTGCTTCAGCTTTGGACGGGGCAAGGGACCTACGAGCACGGAAAGCAATGCTAGCTTTTTGTAAAACTCATTTCAACCCAGAGACAATTTCTTGAAGTCTTTGGGGGTGCGAAGCTGGAGGAGCAGAGGGCAATAGTTAGGATGGGTGCTATCCTCCATCTGGTTGTGCCAGCCACGCTGACCAACTGATTGCCTTTGTGTTCTTTCTCTTCCCCATCCCCTTGAACTTCCCAGCTTCCCATCAGTGCCCTTCTTCACTCGGGGCGATTCTGTACGTGCAGTCTCTACTCACCCACTCCGCGTCCTTCCTCCAGCCCTTCCACTCACCTCAGGATGATGCTTCCATTCGAGGAGCTGGGGCTGACCACACTCCGCAGGCCAAGAGCAGTGGGGACAGAAGACACCTGCCTAGTAAGACGCGGCTGCGGGAACAGCCAGGCAAGGCTGCGTGCTGGGCTCCAGGCACCTGCGGCTGCCAAGGGGACCCAGCGCAGCCGCGGAGCTCCCCAGCAAGGGGCGGGTCCCGGGAGAAGAGGAAAATGCCAAGCAGCCCGCCAGGGGCGTCCACAGACGGCGCCCTCCCCTGGAGCGGACTGCCAGTCGCCTGGACCAGAGCCAGTCGCCTGGGGACTGTGCGTCGGCGGCGGGGGGCCGGACGAGCGCCCTGGGAGGGAGAGTTGGAAAGCAGGAGGGCGTGGCTGGAGCGCGGGTTGCTGCCTCTGTAGCAGCTGCCTGCTGAGCACTCTGCTACTTTTCAGACCCGGGCAGGGATTCTCCCCAACGTTGTCCCTGGAGAGCACTCCCGTCTCCCCATCCTCCTCCGGGCACCACTACGGGGTGGTGGGTGTGAGGGTTACAAGCACTAGATTTGGACTGTCAATGAATTGCCCCACTTTATTGCTGGAGTAATTAAGGCACAAGACAGAGAATAGTTGTCCACTGTAGCAGGGCAAACTCTCCTGTTCCCCCAACTTTTCCTCCATCTCTGCACACTCACCTGCCGGTGGAAGTAAGAATGGGGACCCCCAAAAGTTCAGAGGTAGGTGACCAAGAGAGAGCCATCAGGTCATCTTCCATGGCAGTTCCTTCTACTTCCCTTGGCAGTCATAATCACAGGGGAAGTAACTTACCATTTCCCTCCCCGGCCAGGGTCACACTATTATTCCTGGTACAGTAGCGGCTTCAGAAATGACCGATGTGACAGCGGGACAGCTGCCAGGCAGGGACACAGGGACAAATGGACAGTGGGGGAATCTAGTTTGGGAGTGGCTACAAATTCTAGCTATCTTCATGTATCCCTGTCATATAGGAATACCAGATAAATGTTGTCGAATGGATGGTCAGATCCGTAAAGAGAAACTGAAAAAAAAACAACATTGGGATTAAAACTTCAACTATGTCTAAACAGATGCAAGTTTTAACCATGTTTCTAAAGCTGATTTTGAAAACTTAGTAAAATAGACAGTGTCTGCGACTGAAATGTCTGCAGAATTCTACTCGTGGGTCTATCTAGCTATGTTTCCACGAGAGTGGAAACACAATCACACCGGACTTCTCAGGGTGGCCTGCGGTGTCTGAAATCGTTGAAGTACAGAACGGAATGTTTCCGGATGAAACTTGCGGCTCGTGAGCCACTTTCTTAGCCTTACTCTGGTAAACAAGAATTGTTCTTCCCGAGTCTTTTAAAACTCAGAGGCGCCTTTGTCTTACCCGCGTGTTCCTTTACCTTGGGTATCCAAAAGGAAACCGCTTAAAGCCTTTGGAGGAGTTTGCAGCCAAACTGGGGCGCACAAGGGAGGGGGCGAGGTGGGGAGAGCTTGATTCTCTGCTATTTTTGTTTCTACATCTTTGTGTTTCTCTCTTCTTATGAAATACCTTTTTGGACAGGCATTGGTCGCTACAAATTAAATATTTAACATGGAGTTGGACATACATAGCTTGTGCATGGGAACAAAAAAAAAAGCAACCAGAGAAAAAAGCAAAAATTTAGGAAATTTGTCATGGTAAAGATTTTATTTTTAAAGCAAAATGCAGGCACCTGTCAACAATATTATTTTGTATATCCTTTATTAGTTAACAAAACTTTTGATTATCAAGGAATTGGACAAGCAATAAAAATTTACCTAGCCTCCCTAATCTCCCAAGACATAATGAGTTCTGTTTTATCATCCAAGAAACTAATACAGCAAGAAAGTGGACTGAGACAAGATCAAAGTCCCCAGGAACCTCTCTGGTTGACTTGGAGAGCTGTAGAATCAGGCAGCCTTCCAGCCAAATGCCCAGACTGCCCTCCCTGTGGTACTTACTGGCTGTGTCACTCAAAGCCCCCAAGCTTCAGTGTTTCAGTATCAGTAACGACATCTCTAGTCAGGGGAGGACTGAATAAAGTGCCTATTAGTAAACCTACCCTGGCCAGCAGAGCACACACTCAGATCAGCAGCTGCTAAACTTTCCATCTCAGGGCTAGGGAGGATGCTCGGTGGTTGAGAGTACTCTTGTCTCTTGCAGATGACCCAGATTTAATTCCCAGCACCCACATGGTAGTTCAGAACCATCTGTTCCTCTAGTCTCTGGGGATCTGATGCCCTCTTCTGACTTCCATGGATACCAAGCATGCATGTGAATACACATAAATACACGCAGGGGGAAAACCACATAAATAAAAATTTAAAAATCTAATGAAAATGGTAAAAGATTACTGTTTCAATTAACAAGCTAGTAGGCCGTCCCCATCCTTCTCAGCCCTGCTGTCCCTCTACAGTGTCAGTCACTTTTGCTTAAAACAAAGCCAGTCAAGTAACCTGCCCCTTATAAGCTTGGCGTACAAGAAGTTTTATTTTTTTAAAGGTATATTGTTCATGACACATGAGTCATTAAATGAAGATGTTAATGCAAGGCACGGATACCTTCATCTAAGTTACTGCTCAGGGAGGCCCTAGAGGTCTCCAAAACAACCCAGGTTCTTGCCATTGCACTTGGTTGTTCACCTAGCTCCTTGGTAAGAGCCTATTATCGAAGACAGAGAGAAATCAATTTCAAACTGCCAGGAGCGAGTTTCCTCCCTGTTGGCTAGCTTTTATCATGCTGGCAAGTGCTATGCAGGTTGCTGGGGATGGAAGACATCAGTGATCTAACCCAGCATAAGACTACACGCTACAATATCCACCTGCCTCGCCATGCAACAGTGGTGCAAGTGTTATAGGATAATGATTTTCTAATCGAAGTTTGCTCCATAGGAGGGAATTCCATGGCCGCTACCGCAATCCTTGTCAAAAGTCCATGGTGGAGGAGACCTTGCTATCGTTACTTTGCTCAGTAGTCATGTTGTGAAATTGCTTCCAAATATTCATGCTTCTACAAATAGGCTGGGACTTCTCTCAGCCTTGGTCAGCGAAGTGGGTTTTTGTTTTGTTTTGTTTGTTTGTTTCCAGTGAATAGCAGCCAATGTAGACATGCATAACTATCTAAACTTCTGAGGACGGGAGACTGGAAGCCCTAAATGGAACATCTCAGTGCTCTCCCCATGCTGCCAAGACTTAGGGATCATCGAGGAAGAGAAAGTGCAAAGAACATTAGAGCTGGAGGATGGGAAGGAGAGCTGTGAAAGGCTTTCTTCTGTGCTCGACATGGTATTGGACTCATGAATTCACAGCAACTGTGGTTCCCTGAACAAGGCCTACACAACACCAAACCAGCCTCCAGACCAGCATTAGTGGGATAGCCGATCTCTAAGCCTCACCCCATGCCGAGGATGAGGGTAGTTGCAGGAAGAAGGAGAACTGTTTTTCTTGAGAGTATGAATGGTAGGGTTCTCATGCTCAGCAGATGGCCCGACACCCTTACACATATGACCAGCACTAACTGAACTTAGTTGACTATCAGTTTGGAAGGGATGTATCTGGGGGGAGTGATATGATCATATTTCATTGTATACATGTATGGAAGTTTCAAAGATAACAAATAATTTAAGACTGTATCCTGTCTATCAGGAACAGAGTTGTTACAGCAATATAATTACATTTTATTCTCTTTTTTATTTAGTTGTTCATATTATCCACTGTTCCTACTTCTTGCCTGTTTGCTGCACACATTTCTGTGAGGAAAGGGCAGCCTGCCATAGCCCAGGTACTTGGCTAGCTGGGTTATATGCATACGTCAATCTCTGGAGCCCCCCAGTGGAGAGCAAAATGAAGTAGCCAGGGAAGCCTTGAGGCACAGATGGTCAAAGTAAGTCATGGTTTATACATATTTTAACAGCTTGGACTTCAACCATGTACCTCTCATCTTGAAACAGTCCGGCGCGACTGCAGGTAAAACAAAACGGCATTCTTTGCCCGTCTTAGTTACTGTTCTATTACTGTGAAGGGGCACCAAGGCAAGTCTTATAAAAGAAGGCATTTAATTGGAGACTTCCTTATAGTTTCAGATTAGCCTGTTATGGGGAGCACAGTGGCACACATGATGGGCATGGTGGTGGGGAAGTAGCTGAGAGATACATCTCAGTCTGCAGACACAGAGAGAGAAAGAGAGAGAGAGAGAGAGAGAGAGAGAGAGAGAGAGAGAGAGAGAGAGAGAGAGAGAGAGAGAGGAGAGACTGGGTTTGATGTGGACTTTTGAAACCTCCAAGCCCACTCCCAGTGACACCGCCTCCAACAAGGCCACACCTCCTCCAACAAGGCCACACCTCCTCCAACAAGGCCACACCTCCTAATCTTTCCCAAACAGGTTACCAGCTGGGGACTGTCCATGCAGATATGTGAGTCTCTGGGGGCCAATCTCATTCAAATCACTACATTCCCCTAGTAGTCATTGTCATAAACCACGTGCCCCTGCCACTCTGTTCAACTAACTCAACTTGAGTCAGAGTTTCTCTATGTCCAAATTGCCTCTCTGCAGGCTGTGCTGAGTCTGGCTTTCCCACGGGACTTGGGATAGTTCTTTATAGACATGCTTCTGGATTTCTTTCCACTTAGCTGTCACATCGGGTTCTCAGCTCATATTTTTTCCGGCTGGAGATGCCATCCTTCAGCTCCTTCTTTACAGACCTCTCTTGGTCCCGCCTCCATTTTCCACCACCCTCCTGGATTTCTCCAGCCATTGCTCACCAGGAGCTGCTGTAACAATGATTTTGTTTCCTGACTACTTTGCCTCATTCCCTGATTGGGTGTAATGCTGTGGGGGCGAGAACAACCTCTGCCTTGCCTGTCTCTCCTGTGTATGCAGCATTGAATCTGGCAGTTAGCCTGCAGGAAAGGTACTGTAAAATACATGTTTGTCCTGGAAGGAAAGACAGTAAAGCCATACTGTACCTCAAAGCAGTAACCACAGGAAGGAAACAGCCCTCTGTAGGGCAAGGCATGAAGGAAGCAAAAACTAGCAAACACTGCAGCTCACCCGGAGGGTTTTGTGGTTTAGGTAGAAGTTGCCTCCAAGCCTGGAGAATAGAGACAAGGGTGTAATATTGGGGAAAAATAATAAAAAAAACTTAGTGAGATTGGAGGCACAGTGTGTAGTGTGCAAGAGGGATGAGAGGAACACCTTGAGGAAAGAAAGATGGTGTGAAAACACTGAATTTTTAAACAGATATCACTAGAGGCTTCTAGATGTGTTAGCAGAAACTGGCAATTCAGTGTCAGGGAGGCCACTCTGTCCTCTTTGTATTAGACAAAGCTTTGCTTTTCTTATTTTGATATGCAAATCATACCCAGCTGTTTAGAAGGTGTGTTCTCATAACAGCGTTCCAGCTCTCCCCAGTAATCAGCAGGTTTTAGCACAGTCTATGATTTGATTTACTCAGATCTCCGATATTCGCTGACTGCACCCCTGTGTTTATTGACGTTCACAGGCTTTCCCGCTCCCACGATCCAGCCACCCTGAGATATGGCACGTAAAGGTCTCCTATACCTTTCTTTTCTTTCAGGCATCGCCCTGGAAGAGATTCTCCCATTTGTTTTCCAATTTCACCGACCGACTGAACTTTACAGTTTTCAAATACCTTTTACACATCCTGCAACTCCCTCAATATCGGTTTAGTTGCCCAGGAGTCTATACTGATCAGTCCTGCACAGTTAGGAGGGCTCCTCACCAGGAGCTGTAGAAAGGAAGACAGATAAAGCAACTTCTGTTCTTTGGGAAGGGCTTTGCTGAGCCCATAACTCACGGCAGGCTGCCATTACTGCTCAGCTGGGAGTCAGACACTACTTCCCTGAGACAGACTGAGGGAAACACACTTCAGAAGAAAAGGGGGCGTTTTGTTCTGGTGCCTTAAACAAAAGGTGAACATAGTATGGGGATACTTCCTGACAGCTGCCTGAAAATAGTAATGGAAAGTTGGTGCAGTCAATGGAGGTCTGTGGATCATTTTTTATATATGTATAAATGTAGTATTGAAAAGCTGCATGTGGGGTGCAAATATTTAGACTAGCGGTTCTCAACCTTCCTAAAGCTGTGACCTGTTAATACAGTTCTTCATGCCTTGGTGACGCCCAACCGTAAAATTGATTCTCACTGCAACTTCATAGCTGGAATGTCACCACTGTTATGAGTCATAATGTAAATATCCGACATGCAGGGTGGTCTTAGGCGACCCCTGTGAAAGGGTCGCTGGACCCCAAGGGGTCGGGTCATGAACCACACTGAGACTCTCTGATTTAGACTCTGAGGGCTTTGGCTTCTGGAACTGAATGATGTGCATACAGTGAAGCTCTTTAACTGAGCGGTATTGAGATGATTAAATATGACAGCATACAAAAAGCATTTAAAGGTATGCCTTGTGCTACGCAGGTACCCAGAAAGTGGATTATTATACAGCAAATGCCTCTTTTGTGTGACCAATGGAAGAGAGTTCATCTCACCACCTACTCAGCTGGCTGCGCTGCTTTCAAAGGTCCGTGCCAAGAGACCACATTGAATGCTACAGAATCTTGTCCTAGGGAAGGAATTTGCTAGACACTGAAGCAGACTGTCACAATACTGGGTGACCAGGCCTTCCTAGAATTTGGGGAGCTCTGAGAGTACACAGCTGAAGTATTCAGGGTAGTCTGGAGGTGTCAGCAAAGTGGTTACAGACTATCCATGTGTGCTCCTAAAGTAACTACTAGCTGGCTGTACAAAGGGAATAAAGAACAAGGGGTCCAGCCAGAGGGAACAGTGTGGACACAGCTGTGGGCTGGAGCAAACCTGTGCATTCAGAGAATGCTGGTTAAGGAAGATGCTGGCTCACCACACAGATTGAACCTCAAAGGCAATGTGACTGTTTGGGTTAAGGCTTCACCCCAGCCCCTGGCATCCATATAGTCAAGGAGTCTGGAATATTTGAGTGGAAAATTCCACCCCAAGTCCCCTCCCTTGGGAGTTGCCACAATCCAAACTCCACCTCCGAGAAAGCCTACCAAATTGTGATCTCCCTCCCCAGAGAGGCTCAAGACCACTCCCACAGGCTACTTAAACTACCCCTCAGAGAATGAACATGTGATCTTCCCAGTCTTCTTTCCCCTCTCTGTGGTTTTCCAGTCTTCCTTCCTGTCTCCATCCCTCGGGGGGCTGGAAGGCCACCTGGCAGTGCTGGCATCCATTAAACCTGGGCTTTCTCTAATTCGGTTTGATTTGGTCTGATTTGGATTATTGCATAGGCAGAGAGTCTTAGTGGGCCGTAAAAACTTTTCAGAAACCTGCACATGAGGCCTGTGAACATTGTGGTGGCCTCAACTGCTCTCATAATAGAAAATGGGAAAAAAAAATGACTAAGGGAAGTTTCCCAAACTCTGAGGTCTGGTTTGTGACAAAGCCAATGATATTCACATTATATTGTAGGCCTCTTCTCTGCATAGCACATGCATACATGTGTGTGGTACAATTTAATCCTACAAATACCCTTTAGTAACAAAAAATACGAACTTCAATATGACATCTTTGTGATGTCTTTCAAAGGTAGGAGATTGAAATCATTACCTCTCACCTCTGCAAAACTGGCTTGTACTGACTGGATGCCCTTCTTCTGTGACCCAGTCTCTGTTGCCTCTAGACTGGTCATTGATATGTCCGTCAAATAACCTTCCAATAACATGCAACGGTTTAATTTGGGGAATTTTGTTTGTTGTTTGTTTGTTTCTATTTTTTTTTTTTTTTTTGTCATGGGACACTTTGAGATAAAGCCAGGCAAGTCTTGAACTCATGAGTTCCTGTCCTGAGTTCCTTCAGTGACGAAGTGTGACCCCAAAATGTAAAATTAAATAAACCCTTTCCTCCCCAAACTTGCCTTTAGCTACAGTATTTATCTCAGCCACAGAGATCAAAGTAGGAGAATATATTAATGTATATTTTGTGTCCTTAGGTTAAATATTAAGTTATATTGGGTTAATATACATGTCTCTCCCCTCTGGAAACTCGTTTCTATGTTAATGAAATTCTAAGGACATTTCTCCCCTAATAATAATTTTCCCTTCCTAGACAAAAATCATTTCTTAGTTTGTCCTACCTAAGTTATAATTAGAGAAATTTTCATCAGGAGTTGTGAGAATTTCTATATTCAAAGGTTTATAAAAAAGTTTATGGACAGCAAAAATAGAATAATTCAGAAAACCAGGCAAGCAAAAAATTGTGAAATACCTTAGTGTCAATGAATTAAGAATATACGTTCAAGAAAGAATGCTGTGGTCCTAAGAAAACTATCTTTTTGTTTGTTTGTTTCCTGGATTTTTGTTAAGCTTAGGTTCTGAAAAGTGTATGTGTGTGTATACATCTGGAAGTCAGAGCATAGCTTTGTGGGGTTAGATCTCTCCTTCCTCTTTCCCAGGCTTTTAGAACAATCTAAGAAGTCTCACCAGTCCCTAAAACTTCTCTGTAATCTATCAGTTTGTATATTCATGGGCATGAGAGGGACTCATATTTTAACAAACCACAATACTGAGTTGCAGAAGAATGGAGGAAGGAGAATTTATTTTTTGTACCCCAGAGTAGCATCTTCTAAATACTAGGTCTGGTCTTGAGGCATTTATTCTCAACTGTTCGGCAAGACCTATTGCTGTGTTGCATGTTCGTGAAATCACTTCAGACGTATTTTGTCTTTATTTTAGGATGATAAGCGCTCTTCACAGTGTGCTTTTTATAGAGGTTGGCGGTTTTTATGCAATAGTGGCTATAATAGCCAAGGGATAGTAGTGGAGATTGAGCGTCTTTAAAGAACCTTAATAGAGTGCCCGGAAACTGAATTACTAAAGCAATTTTCATGTATTTGTCATACTCCAAAAGGCAGCTTTTCAAGGAAGGGTCTTTCACTGTTCAGATCATCATGACACAAGTTCTCCATGACTTATGTCAAGAAAATTTCAAGAGGGAAGCGCTGCCCTTTAAATTCCCGGCAGTCTATACAACTCAGGGAGAGGTCTCTGTGTCCATGGTTATGTGTGTCTCTTCCCACTGGGTAGCAAACCATAATTATGATGAGGAAGATTACATTAATAGAGCAGAGGAAGGATTAGAGTTTCAAGTAAATAATAATTATAATATTTATTTTAGTGCTTTTGTGTGCCGAGCTCTGCACTCAACATTTTTTTTCACACTCTTACTTAAGGCAGCCAGCCCAATACGTGGCCAATACTGAGGGCTTAAAGAAAGTAGATTTTTCTTTATTTTTTTTAAAAGACAGTGTTCTGCCTGCAATGCACACCAGAAAGGAGTACCAGAACACTTTATAGATGGTTGTGAGCTACCACGTGGTTGCCGGACTGGCATTGTCCTCACACAGAGTAACAAGATCATTTTATCAACACACAGGCACACAAATAAAAGAGGTAATTTACTATAGCATTATTTCAGCATTCAGAGTAAGGAGAAACATGTTTTCAGTTGTTGTAATAAACATGAATTAAGATTTTTCACCTTAGTTTTTATTTGTTCATGCACACACATGTGCATGTGTGTATGAATCCATGTGGTCAGAGGACAGCTTGCAGAAGCAGCTCACCATGCTACCATTTCAGATCCAAGGGTTGAACTGAAGTCTTCAGCAGGAGCCTTTCCTGCCAAATGGTCCTGCCAGCTGGTAATGGGTTATTTATTTTTACTAGAATAAAAGCACAGTGAGAGTATCTAGAGGGATGCTAAAAAGAAACCCCATGCTAGCTCAGAATTGAATATAATAAAGGGTATTTATTTAGAGGTAGATTCACAGATCACAATTCCCTGCTCGAATGGGGAATCCAGCAGTCAGAAGAGAGAGGGGGCGTGCTCTTTACATTGGCATTTATAGTATATAAGGCCATGCCTAAGTGGGCTGATAACTTAAAGGCTACTGGCTGAAAGATTTCCTACAACAGTAGAAAATCTCCAGACAACTGGGTCATTCAAGCAATAAGATAGAACAGTTCAATGTAGGTGCATCATTTAATTCCAATTTAGACTTAATTGTTAATATAACCATAAGAAAGATGAAAATCTTTTTTTCCAACTTAATGATTGCTTAGAATTGCTATTATTTTGTGGTGTCTCTTCAAAAATACTGGGTTACAACATTACTAATATTTAATTCTTTTTTCACCAAAATTAATTTTTATAAAAACATATAGAGGATACAGGAACTGTGTGAACACAAGGGGAGTGATAACAAAAGCAAACCATAGATGAGGTTGTCATGGGAAACTTATTGCTTTGTGTGTGAGTTAAAAGCAATACAATAAAAGCCCTCAACTTTTATTTAACTAATGTCCTCACTCAAAAAGACCAAGCACTTGATGATGTCAAATGTTTAAGAAAGATGCTGAACTGTCACCTTGGAAGAAAGAGTCTACGCATTCCAACCCTTTGAAGACTCTGAGTGGCATGGTAAACCCGGGTCTTCAGGTTTTCTTTTAAATTTTCTTCCATGACTTCGATATCTAAAGTAAAGAAGCAATCTAAAGATTCATTCAGAATGCTTTAGTTTTCTGACAATTTCATTGGGTAATCACCTCACTGCTTACCGTGAACATTCAACTCTCTGTACCAAGTGCAACCCACTCCCTACACCCAGAAGAAGGAAGAGAGTTGAGCATCCACACTTCTTTCTCTCTCTCTCTCTCTCTCTCTCTCTCTCTCTCTCTCTCTCTCTCTCTCTCTCTCTCTCTCTCTCTCCTGACTGTGGATGCAGTACAGATAGTTGTCTCTTGTTCCTGTCATCATGCCTCCTCTACCACAGTAGACTGTACCCTCAAACTGTGAAGCAAAATAAACTATTCCTTCTTTCTTTCCTCCCTCCCTCCCTCTCTTCATCCCTCCTTCCCTCCCTTCCTTGCTTTAATTGCTCTTGTCAGGTATGTTGTTAAAGCAACAAGTAACCGATGCACTTACTGTTTCCTCACATTTAGCATTGCTCAGCCTTAGATGATGTTGTTACCCAGAGATGGAATACACAAAGGCAGGTAGAGATCCTAAGCATCCTTCTCTTCTCATTTCCTAAAGCTGTTGAACACTGTGGAGGTAACATATTCTAAGCAAAAATTGAAATCCTACCAGAGACTAAAGAAACCTGATTTCTGTTTCAGCCTGCCTTGTGTGCTGGTCACATTCAACACTTCCTTTATCTGTGGCACAAGAGACTTTGTAATTTTGTCTTGCCAGAGGAGATTTGAGGATAAATGATGCACTGTGCTCCAGTGAAATTCCTTAGTTAATTGCAATACTTGTGTAAACATTATAATAAACATCATTATTAGGGGGTTATGACAGATACACTAATTTACCCCAATTTGTTTCAATTTCGCCAGACACTCTTTCCTTCTTAAAGTCTGTAACTATCTACTAAGTATACCCCTCCAATTTATTGGTGGTATCCAAACAAAAACTTCATTGCCTGGACCATATATTAACTTAATAACATGTCACAAAAAGCTTTGTGTTATAAATAGCTAGCTTCCTCTCATTCTGAAGGAATGGAGCGCACAGCCCTCATGTTTTCTAGAGCAAACACAGGGCTGCCTGTGTTCACTACTCTTTGCCTTTTCCTGGCTCCCCCTGATACTACCTGATTGTGTTCCCTCAGACTTCTCTATAAAAGATTTGCCAATAGCTGAAGGATGATATTGTCCTGTAGTTGTGAAAAATAATGGCCTCTTTACAACCCGAAAATTTAATAATTACTAGTTGTAGTTTCCTTGAAAAGTTACTGCTATAATCCAAGTAGAAGTCTTTCTCAAATGTTGGCTTAAACCGTCCTAAAGCAGTACACTGTTATAAGAGAATTTCTTAATGATCATGTCACCGAAAACTGATATAGCTGTAAGAAACTGAAACCGTAAATATAAACATCTGTATTTTCTGATTTGGTTTTGTTTTTGAAACTCTTTCCTCATATAATACATACTGTATTTTGTAACTTTTGCTACAATGCTTCAATAAACTTTTTATTTAACACTTTTAAAATTATGAAAATTAAACAACAAATATTGGCGAGGCCTATGTTAGCACTATGTGTAATGCAGTATTCATTACTGTTTTGTGAGATTGGCATAATTATTTTAAAAAATAGCATTTCCCAAATTATGACCATTGTGAAAATTCATTGAAATTACAGTAAACTCCACCCATTCCCAACTATAATATCTATCCTATTCTTTAGGTATATCTGGCTTTTTGTAAACCACACCCATTTCTCTTGATACAGTGAACTTCCATCTTCATGATCAAATGACCATTACTGAGTCTTGCCTTGTTCCTTCTGGAGTCATCTAGGATCTGATTGCCTACCAACAGCTGTTCATGGAGTTAGCTTTGTGGAAATCATTCTGTCCACGCAGAAACAACCTGGGGCAGCATGTCTGTGTTCTAAAAGTTGTAACTAGCTCTCCTATCATGAAGTTTAACTTCTCCCAAAAATGTCATGTGATTATTAAAAAGACTTGAATTCATGTGCTTCTTGAATTTAAACCTTTACTATATAAATGTAAGATAGTTTACAGTTCTACATTTATATTAATGCAATATATTACATATGAATATAATAACCAAATATATTTAAAATGTTAATGTATAACAAATACAATTAATATATAGTATAATAAAATATTTGTACAGCTTTATTAAAGAATTATATGTTAATACATGACTAAGCATCATAGTGATTCTCAAATCATGGTCTCTACATTACCCTGTACATATTATACAACCAACTGGTGAAAGCAAAGATTCCGGAGACAGAATAATTGGAGAGTATGCCGTAGGCTTACACTGATTAATCCTTATGCACAGTTTTACTTCATTTAGTTTTAACTTTGTTTTAGTAGTTAGAACCCATCCAACAGCTGAAGTTTTAAGTAGAATTACTATCTGTATAGAGTCAAGAGGGTCACTCTGGCTTGAGGAGTTATAATATTTTTCTCATTGGCTCATCTGCCCTGTCCCTGCTAGTCAAGGTAACTCTTGTCTTTGCGTACTGTTTCTATACCACAGCCCCTGAGTTTGAATAATTGATTTACTCTTCCTAACTCTAAAGGCTGGGAATTCAAAAATCAAAGCCCTTGTATCCTATGACCCAGTCTCTCTGTCTTCAGGATGGATATGTAATGCTGTGTTCTACCACAGCAGAAGAGCAGACAAAAGAAACGCAATTCTGTCACCTGTTTTACAAGAGTGTGAACCCATTTCTAAGGACTTTACCCACTTGACCTAAACATCTGCTTTTGGTCCCCATTTCCCAAGACAGTTGCACTAGGGATTACATTTCCAGTATGTGTACTTTGGAGGGGATAACAGGACTGAAATATCACAGGTGGGGAGTCTTGGATGACTCAGCAACTTGGAGGATCCAGGGGCCCAGAGATACTGATTCAACAGTTGGAGCCCTTTATGATTGGCCATTCCCAGAAGTTCAATCTAGTTGGGATCATTTCTAGTTTGTTTACTGGCTCTGTTGGGTATACACAAGTGCCAACATGCAGTAAGTACTTAGAAACTGGTGACTAAAAGAATACAAATTTCTAATAATCAAACCCAAATTTTATTGTCTTTCTAACTGTGATCTTGAGCTTCCATTTGCTTCTTTGTCGACTGTCTTTTTGTCTTGTTTTGTATTGTTTTCATAGCCTATTGGCTTTTTGATTGTATGTCCTGCTGTGTTCCCTCTTCCTGGATGTGTTGTGTTACCGTAGAGCCCTGGAGGGAGTTCAGTGTATTGGATACTGCACATTAGACTGTTTTCATGTTAGCACATAGAAACTAATGCTTTTAGTGACTGGATTCTTTTCTATTAGAATAGTGATTCAGTTTTCAGTGAAACAATGTTATGGGTTTTTTTTTATTGTTTAACTCTTTTGCATGGGTCCCTCAAAATTTATATCTTAAAAGATTCCCAGAGCTACTTTAATGAGAGGTGAGGTCCCACCCTCATAGGTTAATGCCACTAGAGCAAGGGCTTCCCTCAAGGGTTCTCTCGCTCTCTGGTCCTCATGCATTCCACTGTGTGAGGATGTAAAAGAACAGCCTTGCTAGTTGCTAGAACATTGATCTCGGACTCCACAGCCTTCTGAGCTTTGAGGAAACAATCTTCTGTTTCTAGGGTTTTCTGTAGCAGCTGCGAAAATGAGACTGAGACAATTTATGGACACATTTCCTCGAGTCCAGTGAAAGGCGGTATGAATGTGTAGTATTATCTCTTAAATCAATTCTTTTATAAAAAGAACTATATGAGAAAATCAGCACTGCTTTCAGCCTCCAGGGTACTATACTTGAACACATTTTTTGATGGGAGACCATACATAGATTCTGACCATCTATTTTTTTTTCTGCTAGATAGACCACATTGAGCCTGTTTCGAAGGGATGTTCTGCCCAAGAAGTCCTTATTTTGACAAAGAGAGAAATTATTTCAGCTAGAGAAATTAATTTCTATTGGCCCCACTTTATCCATGAGGCACATTTAAGAGTTACTTCTGAGGACAAGTGTCTCCTGAAATCAGGCCGTGCAGATAGACAATCATTTCATCTAGTTCATGCTTGCCTTGTTTGCCCCACCTCATAAAAGACCCTCACCATTTAATGGACATGAAATTGCCCACATGTTATTTTCCAACATCAGCTGTCTCAGTGGTCAGATGTGAAAAATTAGTTTTGCAAAATATGACACAGCACACAGTGTGCATTGGAACAATGTAAGTGGCATGTCAAATCCACTCTCCATGCTTAGTCCTTTAGATAATGAGACCAACAAGGACAGACCAACAACACATCCAGCTGACTATTATTTATCTTTCTAATGTACAGTAAATAGATGTAATGTCTTATAATTTGGGGAACCAGTGACTTTATTAAGAGGACTCCTATGTGGTTCCCAAGCTGTCCACGGCATCCGACTTAAGAAGTATGACTGTTGTCAGAAGATGTTCATTAGTTTCCCGGCCACCCAGACCCAGAAATAATTACACAGAAATTGTTACCACACTAAGCCTATTAGCTCAGACTTCTTATTAACTAACTCTTACTTTGTTAGTTAACCTATTTCTTTTATTCTGTGTATCATCACAAGGCTGTGGCATACCAGGTAAAGTTCCAGCATCTGTCTCCTTCAGCAGCTACATGGTGTCTCTTTGACTCTGCCTCCTTTCTCTCTATAGCTCTGTTTGGATTTCCCGCCTGGCTTTATTCTGCCCTGTCATGGGCCCAAGAAGCTTTTTTATTCATTAACCAATAAAAACAACACATATATAGAAGGACTTCCCACACCACATGACCCTCAAACTATAAGTAAAACTGCATGAAATGTATTATAAAACTCAACTTCTGGCATTCGTCTTCCTGTGCCTGTGACTTGTGAGCCACAATCTTCTCATGTGTGGCACTGGGTTAAAGAACCCACAAAGATGATTATTAACTACATCGTCAGACTCGTGGCTGATGTCCTACACTTGCTAGCTCTCATTCACGAGCTCCAGTGTGGTGTCTGGATATTGCTAGTAGACAAGAAAGGCAGGCATTAGAGCACCTGCCTACAAACACAGCACTCAGGAGCCAGGGACAAGAGTATCAAAAATTCGAGGTCAGTGTGGTTCACACAGAAAATTGCAGCAGCTGAAGCCACATATTGAGAATCTGTTACCCAGAACCCAAACCAAGTCAAAATAAATTTTAACCAAATAATTTTTAATGAAAAAGAAAGTCTTCTGCAATTATCAAAATGCCCTGACACCCGTGTTCAGTAGACAGCACAAGCTTTTAATGTACAGACAAATTAGATTTCATTTTAAATGATCTTAAATTGGAATTTCAACACACTTTGTAGGCTGACTTAGTCTTGTTGACAAGTGTCTACAAAGATGTGGGGCAACTAGAGATATCACAGTGTATTCATTTATTTAACATGCCTTGTAGGAGGGAATATGGGATGGTGTGGAGTCTTTGCAAGACCATTTACTAGTTGTTTAAAATGGTAAGCATAAGGCTCCCATATCATCCATCCTTCCTTACATCTCCTCTCTGGGAATTGTATATAGCTGCAGCAGCTTCTTCACCCAGCAATGGAGATAGCATGCTCAGTCCTCAGCTAATAAGTCAATGACTAGTGCTAGTAGAAGGCTCCGCATTTCCAGCAAGCTCTAGAAATAACAGAAAGAACACATTTGAACTAGAATGAGAATAAAGAATATATATCTGACCTAAGATTTTTCTCACTTGCCTTATGACTCCATATACATTTGATTTGATCAAGCACAAGTTCTATTGTTCTTGGTTAAAAAAAAAAAAAAAAAAAACTCAGAGTCAGCTATCAGGGGGTGAAAGCTGAAGGATCAGAGAAGCAGAGTAGCAGCAACTAGAGTTTATACCTCCTCCAAAGGGGCGATCCTGTCCTCAGACTGCATCCTCAGACTGATTTCTGCTCAGACTGCAATGAATCCCTGTCTCCTCCCACCTTACATTCCTCTCCCCCCCCCAAACCATATCACTATTGTCTCTGTTTCCCTAGTGCTAGGATTAAAGGTGTGTGATCCCAAGTGCTAGGATCACCTTTGTGTGAGTTGTTTCTCTTTTAGACTGGATCAGTTTCGTGTAGCTCAGCATGGTCTTGAACTAACAGAGATCCAAATGCCTCTGTCTCCCAAGTCCTGGGATTAAAGGCGTGTGCCACCACTGCCTGGCTTCTAGTGGCTAAGCTCTGCATTCTGATCTTTAGGCAAGCTTTATTTGTAAAAACACAAACAAAATATCACTACACAAGAATCTTGCAAGAGAGACAGGACAGAGAGACCTCCCTATGATCAGGGAGTCCAAAGAGGCCTCAACATGATAAGTCCTCTGCCATTGTCCTTGGCGTCCCACCATAGTCACATGTTGAAGACACCACACACTCAGCTCCAGGACACAGCAGAGTCACTGTGACACCAACCAGGAAGCCTGAACCCTACTGACTGTCTTCTACAGTGCTGGGAGCAGCTGCTCAGGCAGCACGGCAATTTCCAGTTAATTGCCCATCTCTTCTAGGGGTGACATTGGCCACCTGACATTGTGCAGGTGAATTCTATTCTAACTCTCTTTAAAGGTACATTATGAAATTAGCTTGCTAACTAGTAGGTTTCTTCAGAGTGAAGAACACATCTGAACCAAATTAGAGCCATTTTCTGCACCATGTTTTTTAGCCTACTTCCTCCCTCCCCCAAGAGCAGACCGTGAAAGCTAACTTGCAGGCAGCTCCATTTGGAAGCTTGTCCATGGAAGAGGAATAGAGGAAAAGGAGAAGAAAAAATCTGAACCGGAGAACAGGGAAAAGTAAGAAGGAAGTGGGGGGCTGTAGGGCTGGCTCAGTGGATAAGTGGCTTGTTAAGCCACTGCAGAGGTGGGCTTAGCTCCCAGGACTCACATCTCATAACCATTTGTAACTCTAGTCCCAGGGGATCCTGTGCCCTCCTTTGATCTCTGAGGGCACCAAATACACATATGGTACAATATGTACTTGCAGGCAAAACACTCACCCACATTCAGTAGAGTAAATGAATCTAACTGTGCTTTTAAAAAAAAGAAAATGGAGTATGGGGCTGGTCCTCTCTGTGGCTAGCTGATCTGTGTGTTGCTCAAACAGACTCCTGGCCCCTGTCCTGTGGCCATGCTTTTGCAGAGGACAGAGTATAAACCTATAACATTCAGAACTTTCCTGAAGCACCAAACATCTCGGCTGTCTTCCCGACTCCAGTTCCCCAGGAAGTTCCCCACATCTTAGGAAGAGTCTGGCGGTTCATACAGCTCCAAGAAAGCAGGTGTCATGGGAGCCAGGATGCTTGGGGGTTGACACCAGAAGAATGATTGCTTCCTCTGAGCAGCATTGACTGTGGTGAGGGGAGCCTTGAGGGTCACCCTTTACACATTCTTGTCATGTCAGGGTATCAGTGTGCTCTGCTGTTGGGACAACTGATGGTCTTCACTGTGAACAATACCAGCCCTGGAGCCTGTACTCTTGGTCTCCCAAGTGGCACCGGCAGGCACAGGAGCTTCTAACTCCCATCTTGAAGAGTCATGTGGAGGCAGAGCTGTTCGACTGCTGTTGTCATGGCCTGTGTTGCTGGCAGCACGAGAAGGACGGTTCCTTTAATCATTTGTTATGGAGTGAACATTTGTATCCTAGCCCCGAATCCAGAGTGTGAAATCAAATCCTGACCCCCAATCAGATGACATGGAGAGAAAATCTGATCCTGCAATGGGATTTGTGTTCTCGCAAAAGAGGAAACGAGCTGGTCCTCCTTCTCTGCTCTCACTGGCCTACTGTGGGAAGGTACAACAAGAGCGGAGTGCCTTCACCTGTAAGACCATTTTCCCAAGCGTTTGCCTACAATGACTCCCTGGCCTCAGACTCATGCCCGCCAGAACTGTGAGTATCTGGTTTTATAAGCTATTAAGTCTGAGCTACTTGGTGTTGGGGGCCATGTGAGAGGAACTCATGCAAAGGGCTCATCAGCTAGCATACATAACTCCAGTGGGTGGGGTTTGGAGAGACAGAGTTTGGAGGACTACATGTCCTGAGGACCTCATGCTGTTATTCAGCATAGGTCTACTTATTGCCCTCAAAGTCACCCCACTCCTTATAATCTATGAGTGTATGAACGTCTAAGGGGGCTTCTAGCCTCTCAGTAGACAATGTCACTGGTACTTACTATAATAGTGATTGACTTTAGCCAAGCAGAGCTGCTGGAGCCGATTAAAGATTCAACCACCACCCTTAGAAAGAATTTAGAGATATAGATTGTTGGTGAAGTTAGGATACAATGATTTTGTGAATGGCTTTGATGTAGAAAATCCTGGGGAACAATTTAAAGTTTAGAAAGTCCCACTTTTAATAGTTGAGCTAGGGACTCATTGAAGTCAAGGAACGAGAACAAAGGCAGCCCAATCATTACTAGCTGATGTGCCTTTCCTACTAAAGATGGGCTGGTGACCAAAGGCAATGATTACTTTCCTGTACCCATATTTTTGCCCTTGATTTCCTGGTATGACTTAATAAAAAACTTAGTGATGAGTGAATATGCCCTCTGAGGACTTAAAGTAGAAATGACTGAGTTTTTTTTAACAAATGAAAGTTTAGATTTATGATTCTTTTAAGATTTTTTATAAGATTACTTTTAGAGATAAATAATAAAGTGACGATTCTTTTGTTTGTAATCACATATAGCTGCCTGCTAGTACAAAGGAACTGGCTGAAATGTTCTTGGCTTGCTTAAAACCTTGTTAATCAATTATAAAAGAATCATCATAGTTTTGGAGTGAGGATGTTATGGTGGGAGAATTAATACAAAGAAAAATGTTTAGCTACATATGGGCTTCTAAGAAAAACATGTTTTTTATGAGCATAATGTGATTTCTTCCTGTGTAAAGATTTTAATTTGTTTTTGGAAAATATATAACTTGGAGTTCTGAGGTAATCTATTCTTGCATAAAAATTTTTGACTTAGGAGGTATCAAAGTGAAAGGGAAAAATTAGCAATATAGAAGGAGACCATCAGGGAAGGTGTAGATTTAAACCATCAGGGAGGAAGTAGAAGACAGAAAGCAGCAGCACAGAAGAACACACCAGAAGAAGGGCAGAGTAGGAGCAAAGAAAAGTTAAATGAAGAATTAAGCTTTGCCCCTCAGATAGCATTCCCATGTGTGTCTGTGAGTCTGTCCAAAAATTTGCCTGTTCCATGCCTCCTCTTCAGGACTTGACCTGCTGAGGGCTGGTACTTCAGCAACTTCTTTACAGCAGATCAAGTTAAAGCATTAACTAACACAGTAACTACAAAAGGAAGCAAACCTTGACCCAGCACTGTTGTGGAATGGTATTTTAACTATGGAAGGATATGTTACTTTAACTGTGTAAAGGTGTATTAGTTTTGTTTATGTTGCTTTTGCTTAATTATGTAAGGATATGTGCATTTGTTTCACCTTCCCTGCCTAGGGCTCCTGATTGGTCTAATAAAGAGCTGGCCCATAGCTGGCCAGTAGCTAAAGCAGAGAAAAGGCAGGTGGGGATGGCAGGCAGAGAGAATAAGTATGAGGGGAAATCTAGGCTTGAGAGAGAAGAAAGAAGAGAATGAAGGAGACAGAGAGGGACATGCCCGGGGCAAGAAGTCAGCCAGCTGCCAGACAGATGGACAGGAGAGGCAGGGAAAGTAAGATATACAGAAGGAAAACAGGTAAAAAGCCCTGAGGCAAAAGTTAGATAAAGAGAAACAGGCTAATTTAAGTTAAAGGAACTATTCTGCCAGCACAAAGGCCTGATTCTCTCCTATCATGGTTTTTATCTCAACAGGATTAAGTTTGAGTCTAGAATTTTTTTTTAAAAAAAAAAGGCTGTAGACTGGAAGCGCTCTGATATATCATCACTGGTATCCAATTTACTGTGCAATATTCCTTCTCGTCTGGCACCAACCTTAGCCTGTGACAATGTTGTCACTGAGTCCCCCTATGTGCTCACTCACATTGCAGGACCTTACAGCCATTGGATCTGAAGGTTTTTTTTCCCATAATGCCTTTGCTAGTGCGGTGTAGTTCCTACGGTGCCGTTCAAAAGAAAGTCACGTTGTTCTTTACTTACTGTATCTTCATTTCACCCATTTCAACTCCGAGGTCAAATTTAAGAAGTGGGTGGGTACTTAGCTGTGACTATATTTTGACTGAGAATTAATGGAAGGTATATATTTTCAGCAAAGATAAGGGTTTTATATCTTGGTTAGGGGTTGACCATGACAGAATCATAGTTTGGTGCTCAAATTAAGTTGCTTCACTATAAAGAGGATTTTAACAGGTTCCTACAATAAGATGTAAAAACCAAGACACACAGTCTTCGCTCTACAGTTCCTGGTGTTTAACCATATAACATGTAGTAATGAGCTGAATGATTGCTTCATAGTACCAACCTTCCAACATCTTCCAATCATTGCTATTATGTCTGCACATTTGACATAAACCAATGAAACGCTTTATCTTACAATAAAACAATAAAAGAACTAATCAGAAATGAGTTTAAGCTAGGCCAAGCATTCAAAACTAATAATAAGTCTCCATGTAATGACTTGAGAGTTGGTTGGTGGCCTGAACAAGAAAGCCTGGTACACAACACCTTGATTTATAAAACCAGTAGCTGAAATGGAGTTAATTCTCATTTGGTCACTGCCGCAAGATAATGAATACAGAAAGCAATGGACAGATTATTTTTGCATAATCCTCTGCATTCATAACCAAGTAAGTTTGCATTCCTCATGTGAGAAAGCTAAAAATGTCAGCCTGCAAATATGAATCTCCAAAGACCATCAAGGATCTAGATTTTTTTTAATTCTTTTCCCTTGAAACTGTTGCATTAAAGAGATAGTAAGATATAATGGATAGGTTGTAGAATTAGGAAGAGTGGATGTCATCCCTGATTTGCTGCTTTCAATGGGTAGCAGAGTCAGCAAGACACTTCATTCTGACAACATCTGCTTCTGCATCTGGACCAACATCTTCGTCATGGGCTTTATGATGTACGATCCCCAACTAGTCTTTGCACGCTCTTGTGCTCACCCAAAAAAGGGTTTCAGGCATATATCCAGGCATACATTTCTAAACTTGAGATGTGTTTCAGGGCTAGAGTTTTGCCCATGATATCTGGAGCTCTGGGTTTGATTCCTAGTAACAGAAAAGGAAAAACAAAAAAGAATGCAGTGAAAAAGTTTATTTCCATCCCTGCTCTTGATACTCAGGGCAAAGGAGTCATGTCTCTATTAACCAAAACACTACAATGTGTTCTTTCTGACTGCCAATTATCTTCTCTAAGGATCCTCTGCTGATCAATTATAATAGAAAATTCCAGAATGTCCCAAAACAAAGAATAGCTTGTGCCATGTTGGCACTGGAACATGACTGCAGCCGGCTGAGAGTGGCCAAGCAGACCTGCTACAGTAGCCAGCTACAGAATGAGAACACCTAGAGGAGGTGGTGTTCCAGTTGTCCCAAATAAGGACAATAGAAATGGACTTGGCATCTGCATGGGCGTCCTGAGAGGTACGGTCACAAATATGTCACTGGGCATGGGGCCTACCCATCCCATTACAGTACACAGTGACCTCCTCACCAACCCCCAGTATTAACCAGCCTGATTTCTGTGCTTCTCTGAGTTTGCAAGTAACAATGACATTACTCCTTGAAAGCAATTCATATACAAAGCTTCATAAAATTAAAGATCAAATCTCATTATCTCAATATTTGTCAACAAAACCTATGGGCTATTGCGACCTTTTCTGATAACCAACTGTTGCAAATATTTGAATGGTAAAAATTATGTTTTAACATTGTTGCCACACACTCAGGTAAAAAAGAAAAAAAGAAATGTCTACCCTGATTTGAAACTCTCCCTCATCTAAAAAAATCTCGATCAAGAATTGTGTGACTTTCTACACGGCCAGGTGTCAAGGGTAGGATGAATAGATAGATGGTAAGTGAAAACTGTGCCAATGGCCTTATTGACAAGCTGAGCCGCTGAACATTTAAAGAACGTCGCAGCAGAATGGGAACAGAATGAATTTCGAGCAGCTTTCCTAGGTCAAGCAATTTCCATGAAAATTCACCAAGGGACATAAAAAGAGCAGGGCGTTATGCACGAACATAGACCCCCTTTATCATGGTGAAAGGGCTCATTCATGAGGCGACTTCTTTAAGAGAGGCAATGAGGCCATTTTTCAGACCAATTGAAATGCACATCCCTGGATCTGGTCCTTGGCACTGGGCTCAGGAAGGGACTATAGGGCATTTTCAGCTCGTAACCACTATTTCTGATGCCTCTGGATGGAAAGTGGCTGTGACTATAGTCAGGACCTTATGCAGCTTCAGATGGCACCCCCATCTGCCTAAGAAAAGAAAGATACTACTGCCCTAATGAAAAATGAAGAAAACAGAATGCTTAAGATTTTCCCAAAGGAACCGAACAGTGATAGAAAATGATTTGTGTCAAACATGGCGAAAATGTGTTATGGCATATAGAAGGACTAGAACAGTGTGAATTCATTACAGAAAAATAAATTAGGGCTGGAGTGGTAGCTCAGCTGGTAAGAGCGTTTAAAGCTCTTACAGAGGGCCAGGGTTCAGGTCCAAGCATTTACACAGGGTGGCTCACAACCACCTTTTCCTCCAGCTCCATGGGATCTGAAGCCCTCTTCTGGCCTCTGCAGGCACTATATGAATGGAGTGCAAATACAAGCAAACAGGCACATGCACACACAGAGCACTAAGAATAACTTTAATAAAATAAATAATGTCAGTATACCAAAATCAAGGGAAGACTTCTAAGAACCTGTTGTTAATGAGTCAGATGACTCTGCAGGGGATGTTTCAAAAGCTGTCCGTGGGACATCCTTCAACGTACACAGAAAACCAGGTTTTACATCTGAGAGAAAACATGGACAATTTGTGTTTCTGATTTTGGTTCAGTCAACTTAATATAATGCTCTTCAGTTCCATCCCTTGTCCTGCAAATGTCAAGATTTCATTCTTCCTTATAACTAAGGGCACTCATCCGTTGATAGATACCAAGACTGATTCCACTGCTTAGCTACTGTGGGTAGTGCAGTAATAAACGTGGCAGCTATCTTTCGGGGTGTTGTTAGAGTCCTTGGAGCATGTATCCAGGATGCATACAGCTGGCACAGCTGGGTCAGATGGTATTTCTAGCTTTGTCTTTTGTTTGTTTGTTTGTTTGTTTGAGGAACCTGCATACTTATTTCCATAATGGCTTCGCCAGTTGATTTTTTTCCCCAGCTACGAAAGAGGAAGAGGAGGGAGAAAGGCTAATGGAGCACACAAGGCTTGAAAGCATAGGGAGGGAGAGCAGTTAGGGGAGATGGGGAGAGTGGCACAGGGTGTATGAACATGAGCAAAGTCTAGGTAAGAAAATGTCATAATGGAATTGGTTTCTTCTGACAATAACTTAATTAAAAATAAGAAACTTTTAAAAGATACCATCTAGCATTATACCTCCTTAGCCCTGAGAAGCCCACTTCCTGGTCTCTCAATTGTTTCTGATGGTCCTTCACACCTACAAAGAAGAAAGAAATGGCCACATGCAGTACCTTTTAATTAAAACTCTCTACTGCTCATTCTGTGGATGTCTTAGTTTACCTGGGTGTCCAATAATAGGAGGAGGTGGGGACACTTTCTTACAGGCTTCTTTGAGAAAATTCATAACGTGCTATCAGTAGCATCTTTTACAAGCTTTACTTATTAGCTACTGTTGTCCCAGGCCAATTCAAACACAAAACCCTCCATCAGCATTTGCCCTTGTGTGTACCTATGGTGCTGGCACATACTTCTTATTCAGGATAATGAGAAAAGAGTAACACTTCTTATTAAAAGAAATTCCATCAGCGTTTGTACTTGTTTAGTGGTAACATGTAAACTTTTTATACAAAGTAATAAGGAAGTAGGAAGGTTAAAGAATTAAGTAAACAGAGTTTCTACTAATAGAATGGCTTCGAAAAGCATGATCCCTCAAATTCTTTACATTAAAACATAAACAAATACACCTGCCTTTTTAGCTTACCATTTTTCACCTTTTTCATTTGTTGCATGGGCAAAGTTTACAGGGACAACCTGTTGCATTAACTTTTTCCCCTGGTGTCAAATGCGTTTGTTTCTACATAAGGTTCTCGAGGCAGGAACGAGTTTCAGAACCTGGGAGAGAAGAGCGTGCATGCTCAGTGATGTCATAAGAATCCACTTAGCAGGGCCCTTCTGGGTGTCTATAATGTAGGTAATGACAACAGAGCCCTCAAATCATGGACAAGCACTTGTTTAACGGAGCCCCTGGAGGTACTGAGAAGGTCGTATGTTGACTATGGCATGATGCTTCTCTGCATTTTACCTCTAAAATGCGTGGAGAGCTGCCCCATCACTAACTCTATTCTCTCCATTTTCTCTTACATAACCTTGTCAACCTATGATCCCCTCCCGTGAACCATGACTGCCCCCTAGCTGGCCGCCCTCTACTACAGTTCCAATGTTTGCATCCTCCCCCAATTCATGTTACAACTTCCTCTTATTGTGGTACTGATGCATGGGGGTTCTGAGAGAGGGGATTATCCCATGCTGGGCCGCTCCCATGAGTAGGAAGGTAATTTAGACCCTTTTTTGATCCTCCCTACTTACCCCCGTGTAAGGATACTGTGGAAGAAGCAGTGCCCAAGGCACCATCTAGGAAACAAAGACCCCACCCTTACCAGACTCGGTCTTAGATTTCCAACCCAAAAGCTATGAAAAATAAGTGCCTGTGATTTATACATTCCAAATCTGAAGCAGTTTATTACGGCATCAGGAAATGACCAAGACACCCTCTTCATACAATTTATTTCACACATAACAACCAGTTAGTAAAAATATAAATCATATCATATAACTCCCCTGCTGTTTAGAGTCCTTTGGTGATGGCCTGTTTTGCTTGGCATGAATCCCAAACTCACTGCAGTGGTTTATGTGACTTGATGTGTCTAGCTTCCTAAGATTGTCCCCTGACTTCTGTGCTTAATGCTCTTGCAGCCCTCCTGGTCTGCTTGCTGGTCCTTGGTTCTTCCCAAGTCCTTCACAGCTCATTGCTGTTCCCCAAGACATCCCCTACCTAGGATCTCCCCACTTAAATACTCACAGAGACAATGACGTTTTTATTCCCTCTTTTTTCCAGCTTTCAGCTTCCCAATAACAAGGAACATCCATAGCCATCTCTACCAGTGAGTGGTCCTCATTCACTCTAAAATAACCTTCTTTCCACCAGAGTCCCCCATTTTCACTCATTCCAAATGGAAACTACACCATTAAAGAAAGATAAATTCTCAAGAGCCAGCAAGGTCAAGATAGATTTAAATCTCTGTGTGTCAGCTCTAAACTTCATGCATGGTTCTGGGGAAAGGCACTGGCTATAAGTGGCTAGACTTATTTCAGTGAAGATAGAATCTCATAGCTCAGAGGCTAACATTATCCCATAATTATTTAAAGCATAATCAAATCTCAGATAAATATTCGTAGTATTTGAGAACCACATACTTTCTTATAAATGTGTCTCTTTCTTTCTGAGAAAGCCTTCTTAGTGACTTGCCAAACCACAAGTCAATAGAATGCCCCATCCCTAGTAAAATAAAGCAATCTCTGTGTAGATTTCCTTTGTTCTGGTCTACAAAGACATACAGAAAGAAGATGGGTATGACAATAATGGATTGAGCTGGAAATAAGAAGTGAATTCTGGGAAAGCAATCTAATTGCCTGGTTGGAAGCTATCCCAGATTGGCGAAGCTTACTCTTTAAAATGAAGGGCCACGTTCTAAGAAATTGAAAGGCTGCCTGTAAGCCGCAGCGATTTCCCCTCCCATCTCAAGAATGACAGGTTGTGTTATCCAGGATATAAATCACTGCCGTCTTGTAAGTTCTCCATGCAGGACCACAGCAGACAAGACCTGTAGCCATCTACAGACGGATCCACTCACTCACTGCACACCGACTGACTTCATAAGCTCTTAGCGCTAGTCAGTCCTGTGATGGCTGTACTGGATGTGTTCTGTGTCTGTTCTTTTTTTCCCAGATGCCCTACTTCTCCTACTTCATAGATTATGAAACTTAGCCTTGAGAAGGGAGTAGCTTGACAAAGGCAACACAATTTTCAGTCTTAAGTATGGTACAACTTTAGAACCCCAACCATAATGGTTTCCAGTACATTCGCTGACTCTGAGGAACACTATAGCATAATGCCACACACGTTCTCACAGTTGAGACAATCGTTCTCTTTAGACAGAAAAAAAGAAATCCTACAGTCGCCTTCCTTACCTTGCTTCTATAGTGTTGCTTACTACAAGTGTAAGCCTAAATCTAGGTATGTTTTTATTTTTACAGCCCAAATGAAACTGTAAAAGCAAAATATGTTTATAAATTAAACAAAGAAAATGGAAAAAATCAAGTGAACACATTTTAGTGGAGGAAATGGGTCTCATTTTACAGAAATTAAACTGTCACTCACAGCAGAGATGCGATGGTCATTTCCAACCCAGCTGGGAACGGTGGGCCATG
Source organism: Chionomys nivalis (assembly GCF_950005125.1). Taxonomy (NCBI): domain Eukaryota; kingdom Metazoa; phylum Chordata; class Mammalia; order Rodentia; family Cricetidae; genus Chionomys; species Chionomys nivalis. The sequence goes on from NC_080099.1 coordinate 39,618,404, forward strand.
ACTGCTTTACCTGCCAGGAGCCTTCTATTGAAACCAGCAGGATCTCCTGTGTGCCACCATGCATTTGACCTCCACACAGCTGGTCCATGGCTCCTCTAGAGCCCGAAACAATTAAAATAGCGCCACCATGTGTCAATGTGAGGGAAAAAACTGACATGAGCTCATGCACGGAATCTAGAAATAAATGCAAAAACTTGAATGATTTAGAAAAATTCCAAAAAAAAAAAAAAAAAAAACGCACGCCTCTTTGTGCACTGTAAGGGTCTGAAGAAACTGGCTTGAATGACACTATCTAGGACTGATCTGTGTGAATTCAAATGACAATACACCCTCCCTTGACTGGTGGGAGCAAGCCATGTTGAATAAGCCAGTAAGAGCACCTCTCCACAGCCTCTGTGTCAGCTCCTGCCTCCAGGATCCTGCCCTCTTTGAGTTCCTGTCCTGACTTTGGCCATGGTGTTTCATGGCAGCACTAGAAACCATAAGAGATTTATTAGCTGCATTTTTGTTGCTGTGTTAAAACACTGTGGTCAAAGGCATTTAGGGGGAAAGAGTTTATTTTGGTGCATAGTTCCAGAGGGATAAGAGTCCTTCATGGTGGGGAGTAAACATGTGAGCAGGAAAAAGAAGCTGAGGACACACTGAGTGAAGAGAAAGTGGAGTGTAACTATAAACACTGGTGGTCCATCCCCAGTGACTCCCAAACCTCTCCAAAGAGCAACACCAAGTGGTGACCACGTTTCAAAATGTCTGAGCCTATGAAGGACATTCTTATTCAAAACACAAGCAACTTTCTTGATCATTTCCTCAGTCATTCGTGTATTTGATATTTACTTTTTTTCCCCCAGAACTACCAAGACAACACTAGTCAAAACAATAGCACGGGGCTGGAGAGACAATGGCTCAGCAGTTAGAGTGTGCATGCTGCTCTTCCAGAGGACCCAAGTCAGTTCCCAGCATCCACACTGGGCGGCTCACAATCACCTGTACCTGTGGTTAGAAGGGATTCCACATCTTCTTTTGGCTTTCCTGGGTACACGTGCGCACACACACAAACACACAGAGACACACACAGTTAATAAAAATCTATTTTTTAAAAACGACATCATGAATAGTTTTCATATCGATCTCTTACTCAGAATCACTTAACTAAGAATTCTCATATAGATTTTCTTCTTTCATTTTTCGCAACAATTCTGTAAGGGGTGTTCTACTATCATGTCTACTTTACAGATGAAAAAAAAAATGTGTTACAGAAAGATTAGGTAAATTCTTGGACATCCCATAGTTGCAAACTAACCGGAAGGTCAGTTAAAAGAATATCTTTTATACATCTCCACGTAACCATTATCCTTGCGAAGGTAGCATAGGGTTTAAATTCGTACTGCTTCCAAGGGATTACTTGAATCTGAACAAAGCCTTTCTTTTCACCTTTATAATTTTCGATTTCTGAGGCTGAGCGGTGACACTTTTACTCTTTTCCACTAGGGGGCAGTGTGCGCCAAAGTTTGCTTCTGAACGCCGGGTTTGCCTCCTGAATCTGTCTGCAGCCGCCCTGACTTTTTGAGGCTGTTCGGATCTTCACCTTCATCTAATAACTGTTATGTCTTGAGATTTTCATTTAAAAACGTTTAGAGCTGCCCCAGATATTCAGGACAGTATTTTCCAACGAGCAGTAAAGTGCAGTAGACAGAAGGCCCAATCCTGCTGACTGTGTGGTCCTGCCTTAGTGATTCTCTGACCTTTGCAAATCCCTCAGCTCACTGAGTCATTTATATGATGCGATGGTGAGGTTGGGTGAGTTTTAAGGATCGCCACAATCCCCACATTCCACCGCGTCTCACGAAGAAAGCGGCACGAGTCTTAACTCTGCACAAAAGCCACACAACAGCATGTCAGATCCATGGCACATCAGGTTAAGTGTGTCCATTAAAACGAATGTGGTCTTGAACGCATGAATCTTGAAAGCAGATGGCTCGGGTTTTTCAGTCAGGTTATTGGAACTTTCAGACACGCAATTCCCAAAGCCACACAACAGCTATGGAAGTGTTACAAGAGAGGTGCAGGGGCGCGGGGAGCATGGGCTCTCAAAGCAGATGTGGGGAGTTTTGGGAAAGCAGACTAGACGCAGTGACCTAGGAATTGCCCAGCGGGAGTCATTCACTTAGGTGGTGAAGGAAAGCCGTTTCGCACAGCAGAGAGCACGGATGAATGAATATGATTTAGGAATGAATATGATTTAGGTGCTGCACGGTACTCCCTCCTGTCGGCCAGGCCCCTCTGTCTAGGTAGAGTGACGTAGTCACTACCTCCACCTGGGATAGTCCTAAATCCACCTGAGATATTCGTGATTAACCAGAGTGACAACTGTCCCTGTCTCCAGAACCACTTTGATTTTATTTATTTATTTTTTTAATTTTACCCGAGTTACAGTTCCCCACCCCCATCCCACCCCCACTTCCCTCTGGAAGAAGGGAACATGGAGCGAGATCCTACAGGAAACATCTTGGTTATTTCTGTGTTCTCACAGGCTAGGCAGGATAGCTAACTACGGAAGCGCTGCACACCCACACAAAGCTGGATGCTGCGAGGAGCGCAAGTGTCTGCGCCAAGGAGGTGATTACAAAACAAACCCCTCAACCTAAATCTAAGGATCACACACATTTTCCGGGCCCACACAGGCTTGAAAAGGAAGTGGGACGTTAGGTGTGAAAAAAGCAATGTCGGGAAAGACGTGTTTAGACGGCTGTTTCATGGCTAAGCATTAAGGTCCTCTCCGCAATAAAAAAAAAAAAAAAAAAAAAAAAAAAAAGTTAGAGATGATCGGGCCTCGTGGCTAAATATCAAAGCGTACCACGCGCTTGTGGTGCCATCTATGTGCCCGTAGGGACGCCTACTTTTGCTAGCTGTCTCTGTTTTGAGTTGGGTCGCGCACAGAGGAGTGCGGTGATGTTGTTTGTAAAGCCATTTGCTCCACTAGATCTGACACTGTTTTAGGAAAAGATGCAGCTCTGGGTTTTTCCGATATTTGCTTCTTAAAGACAACTCCACGTGGATCGTTACTGTTTATCACAACCATCATCTTTAAAAATACCTGGCGATTTGAACTTCTTCTGTTGAAAAGTCTCTGTTCAGCTCAGTGCTCCATTTTATAATTGGATTGATTAACCTTTTACGGTCTAATTTCTTGAGTTCTTTGTATATTTTGGATATCAGACCTTTGTCAGTTGCGGGGTTGGTGAAGATCTTCTCCCAGTCAGTGGGTTGCCTTTCTGTCTTAGTGACAGTGTCCTTTGCTTTACAGAAGCTTCTCAGTCTCAGGAGGTCCCATTTATTCAATGATGTCCTTAGTGTTTGTGCTGCTGGGGTTATACGTAGGAAGTGTTCTCCTGTGCCCATGTGTTGTAGAGTACTTCCCACTTTCTCTTCTATCAGGTTCAGTGTGTTTGGACTGATATTGAGGTCTTTAATCCATTTGGACTTGAGTTTTGTGCATGGTGATAGATATGGATCTATTTTCATTCTTCTACAGATTGACTTCCAGTTTTGCCAGCACAATTTGTTGAAGATGCTCTCTTTTTTCCATTGTATACTTTTAGCTCCTTTATCGAAAATCAGGTGTTCATAGGTTTGTGGGCTAAAGTCAGGGTCTTCTATTCTATTCCATTGGTCGACTTCTCTGTTTTTATGCCAGTACCAAGCCGTTTTCAGTACTGTAGCTCTGTAATAGAGTTTGAAGTCAGGGATGGTAATGCCTCCAGACAATCCTTTATTGTATAAGATTGTTTTGGCTATCCTGGGTTTTTTGTTTTTCCATATAAAGTTGATTATTGTCTTCTCCAGATCTGTGAAGAATTTTGATGGGATTTTGATAGGGATTGCGTTGAATCTATAGATTGCTTTTGGTAGACACTTAAGATCGTGCTCAACTTCCTTAGCAATCAGGGAAATGCAAATCAAGACAACATTAAGATACCATCTTACACCAGTCATAATGGCTAAAATCAAAAACACCAATGATAGCCTCTGCTGGAGAGGTTGTGGAGAAAGGGGCACTCTCATCCATTGCTGGTGGGAATGCAAACTTGTGCAACCACTTTGGAAAGCAGTGTGGCGGTTTCTCAGGAAAGTCGGGTTCAACCTACCTCTCGACCCAGCAATACCACTATTGGGAATATACCCAAGAGATGCCCGAACATACAACAAAAGTATATGCTCAACTATGTTCATAGCAGCATTGTTTGTAATAGCCAGAACCTGGAAACAACCTAGATGTCCTTCAATGGAAGAATGGATGAAGAAAGTATGGAATATATACATATTAGAGTACTACTCAGCAGTAAAAAACAATGACTTCTTGAATTTTGCAAACAAATGGACGGAAATAGAAAACACTATCCTGAGTGAGGTAAGCCAGACCCAAAAAGAGGAACATGGGATGTACTCACTCATATTTGGTTTCTAGCCATAAATAAAGGACATTGAGACTATAATTCGTGATTCTAGAGAAGCTAAATAAGAAGGTGAACCCAAAGAAAAACATATAAGCATCCCCCTGAATATTAACCTTCATCAGGAGATGAAAGAAGACAGAGACAGAGACCAACATTGGAGCACTGGACTGAAGTCTCACGATCCAAATCAGGAGCAGAAGGAGAGTGAGCACGAGCAAGGAACTCAGGACCGCGAGGGGTGCACCCACACACTGAGGCAATGGGGATGTTCTATCGGGAACTCACCAAGGCCAGCTGGCCGGGGTCTGAAAAAGCATGGGACAAAACCGGTCTCGCTGAACATAATGGACAATGAGGACTACTGAGAACTGAAGAACAATGGCAATGGGTTCTTGATCCTATTGCACGTAATGGCTTTGTGGGAGCCCAGGTAGTTTGGATGCTCACCTTAATAGACCTGGATGGAGGTGGGTGGTCCTTGGACCTCCCACAGGGCAGAGAAACCTGCTTGCTCTTTGGGCTGAGGAGGAAGAAAGACTTGATTGGGGGAGGGGGAGGGAATGGGAGGTGGTGGCGGGGAAGAGGCAGAAATCTTTAATAATTAAATAAATTAATTAATAAAAAAAAAGAAAAAAAATACCTGGAGATTAATTTCACAATCTCACTAAAAGCTAATTATGCTCATCGGGGAAAATGGAGTACAAACACACATAAACTGAAAAACATAGTTAAGATTACAGCATGTGTGTTTTGGTGGAATGGACAGTTTTACTGGGTAATACGTATGTGTGTGTTTATATATGTTTTACTCTGTTTACTTATATTTATTCTACATATGTTCTGTGACAATGTAAGATTTGTATCATTAAATTTTATTAGTTACTATAAATTCATATTTTAGACATATACACCAAGAAGAGAATAACCAAAGGAAGGTACAAGTTAAGAATAAAGGTCACGATCAATCAGATTGACTCTCTCTTTTTCTTTTCTCTACAAAAATGACCACAAATCTCAATTTGGTGTGTATCCATTTTATCAGCTCTGTATGCTTTTATTACACATTTGTGAATCTTAAGTATTTTCAGTATTATTTCACAGTTATTAAATTTTATGTGAATAATATCATTTGGCACTTTTCTATAACTTGATGCCTGCAGCTTTGGTTCTGTTCGTTGCTGTATAACATTCCTTTTTATAAACATATCCAACTGCTGGGCATGCTTATAACAGGTCTGAGTGTTTGTAAGAAGCTCTCTATTCCCAGAACGGGAAAGGTAAGGTAATGTGACATGAATAGCCTTCAATTATGTGTTGTCAAAGTATTTACCAAGGAGTGGTGTTAACTGATAACCATTGTCATTTAAATATCCTACTTCTTACCACTCCCACCACAACCATAAATATTCTCACCTATCATCTGAGATTGAAATGGTTTTACTGTGATTTTAATGACCAGTCTCACAATGGCTAGTGAGAGAAACATCCTATTTGTGGTTTATTTGAACTTTTATTTACCAATGCTCTATCCATTTCAAATTTATTGTTGCCACATAAACATATACAAATATATGTATGTCTTTTGTTATTAAATTCTTTGATCTCTGATATTTATTGAATACCTTTTGTATTTTTTGAAAAACAGCTTTTTAGGGTTAGCATAGTAAAATTTTAATCTTTTGCTTTTTATATTTGTTGTTATTAATAAACACTCCAGTGTAGTGAAGTTTCTTGTATATTTTTTAATCTTTTGAGGTCATGCTCTTTGTGTTCAGATCTTTATTGCTCCAAGAACCATCCCTTCGTAGACAGACTGTAGTTATCATCCACCATAGCGTACCCAGCTCCAGGTACAGGCTCTGTCCCCTGTGACCCATGGTGCCTTCTGTGACTTAACTCGAGCTTTTGAATCTGTTCAAAGCTACGGCTAAACTTCCTATTTTCTTTGGCTGTTTGATTTATTTAAATCTGCTCATGCAATCTTAATTTCTATAGCTTTTAATGAAATCTGATCATTGCTGAGAAGAATCTCCACACTTGGTTTTCTTTACAAATTCCAGATTTCTAACTAGATCTTTGCATTATACATACATACATTTTAAGACTGGATTTTTCAAATAAAAAAAACATTCTTATATTTTAGGGTGCAGTTAAATTTGTGAATTAAATTTAGAGGAATTATCGTGCTTACTTAATAAGTTCCCAATTTTTTAAACCTGTTTAAAACTTAATTAACTATTTGATAAGATTCATGGCTTTTTAAAAGAAATATCTCTTTTGAAAAATATATTATGTTTTGTCAAATATATTTTAATTTTAACACAAGTTATTTATTGTGCATGAATGGGGCTCAGTGTGCTATTTTTATTTATGCAGATAGCTCACTTTTTTACCCTATTCCAATAACCTTCCCAATTTTTTTTTTTTTTTTTTTTTTTTTTTTTTTTTGGTTTTTCGAGACAGGGAAACCTTCCCAATTTTGAGAAGTCACTGTTCCAGTTTCAGACTGGTTGTTTTAGTTTCTAAATACGAGAGAAAATACCCAATTTTTATTGTTCTGAATCTGGCTTATTTCATCCAATATTAATGCCCTTTGGTGCAAATGACAAAATTTCATCTTATCGCTAAAGCTCTTCACTGTGTATATGTGCCCCACTCCCCGGAACTGTCCCCTGCTGATGGACAGCTGAACACCTTCCGTATCTTAGCTCTTGGAAGCAGTGCTGCAGCAAATGTGAGTGCACAGATGCCTCCTGCTGACTTCATTTCCTGGAACTTATGCCCAGAGAGGTCTGATTAGATCATATGGTATATGGTGGCTCTAGTTTTAGTATTTGAGGAACTCCATAATGACTGCAATAATTTCTATTCCTAATTACTGTGCAGAGGATTTCCTCCCTTTCCACCAACTCACCAGCTTCACCACTTTGGGTTTTGATCTGTTTGCTAATAGTAATACTAAGTGAGATAGTGTCTCACTACTACAGCTTCGACTGCTATTCCTAATTGTTAATGATAGTGAGTGTTTATTTATGTATTCGTTGGCTGTTTGCATTTCTCCTTTGGGGGGAATGACTGTTCAGATCACTTCTTAAAATTAGATTACTATTTCTTCTGTCAAATCATTTGCCTAGCTTGTCGAATCTGGATACCAGCCCTCTGTGAGATGAATAATAAGCAAACATTTTTCTACACTTTGTAGGGTATTTATCCACTCTGTTTATTTTGTAACTTTGGGGGTCTCTTCCAGAAGAACATTGCCTATTCAGAGTTACTCACATGGATTTTCCTGGTACTTTCACAATTTCGGGTTATTTATGAACGATGCAAGATAGACAGGGGAGCATCAGGAACTGAGGATGATGGTATCTGCCTTCAGCCTGATGTTGGTGCTAGCTCGCTAATGGTGGTGATGCATTTGGTCTCATAGAACAAGCACTCTGATCTTGTGCTCCAGACTTTTGCTCCTATTACTGTCTATGTAGCAATGCCTGTTCTCTGTGGTGCCCCAGACTCTCCACAGGCCTCTGAAAACATTTGCTACCTCCTGTTGACATTTTCTCTCTTTTTCCATTAGTCACCAGGTTTTCCCTTCAAATGGATTATGACTTGGTTTTCAGTGGATCTGTAGGGTCTCTCACATTTGCGTGTTATACACTAGGCCTTCAGCTGTGAATACTAAATAAATAAAACTTTCAAAAGATAAGATAATGATGGCTCAGGAAAAAATAAGATAAAATATAGATACAAAATAAAAACAATTCAGAAAATAATTGTAGGTGATCAAAGACAGTCATGGGTAAGGACCTTGAGAGGACCCGTGGATCACTCAACCAAGTATCAGATAAAGGAGAAAGAAAGAACAACTAGGTGTCAGTGTTATTTAAGCTGTAAAAAGAGAGAAATTTCAATGGTTTAAAGAGCATAGCGGGTTGTTCATTTAGAATTTGTCAGGTGGAAAGCTATCACGAGATGCTATTACATTTTCTCAGTAAAAGGCTCAATTATCTTGTAAGTAATGATGGTTTGTGTTTGAATAGCATTTTCACATTTGAAAAACTCTAGCTGTACAATCGAATTCTGCCATTGAGCGGACCTAATATTGAGGACTTACAAAAGACAGCTAATCTGTGGAGTACGGTGGCAAAGCAACCAGGCCCTAACCTTTATGTACTTATAGTCTAGTGATGAGGAAAGAGACAAAGGGTTTTATAGAACATCTTAAAAAACCATTTTGAGAAGGGTAATCACTTATGGTTATCCAAAGATGATGACAAACTCTTCTGTGAGGAGAGAAGGCGGAGGAGGAGTTTCAAAGTGAGGTGTGTCCTATGACATCAATGGAGCTTGGTAAATTGACAAGAACAAAAATAAACAAAAAAATGGCTGCCTAGATGGAGGAGTCTATGTGTAAAGGCAGGACCCACCGAGAAGGTTCCTGGGAACCAGTGGAAGGTGATTGTAGCTAGAAACTATTTAGCAGTCCTCTAGCCTAACAACATGGTCTGGACATCCTCCGCTTGAGTCCTGTGATCAGCAGGAGGCAGCAGTGTGTTGCTGTAGAATAGGACACAGGGTACTTGGTCAGAAGAACCATACAGATTTATCCCTTTTCTTCTAGAATGCCAGAGCTGAAGTTTCTAGGCACTTTAAAAGTCCCTTTATTCTGCGAGTTCCACTCTGAGAAAAGCAGTGATAGACATTTGTTTGTGATCCCAGCCCAGCTTCCACTGTCATTCTTGTAAGGGAGCCATCTTGGGCATTTGGTCTCATTAGACCCTCAAATGGCTACAGTCTGGCTCTACTGACATCTCCGTGCAACCCTGAAAACTCAAATAAGACATGCCTCGGTGAACCCTTCGGAGTTTCCAGCCACCCTTAAATCTTGAACAAAATTTAAATGCTTGTTTTGATGTTCTAAATTTCAGAACCTGAAGTAGGAAAGAAGTTCATCTTGCTAATAAACTAGGTCTTGTTTTAGACACTCTAGCACTATTTTCCTCTTGTTTTGATGATTGAAACATGTTAATCTATATGTGGACCACTCTTATAATACTGAGCTCAGATAGGGCTGGCAGCACACATCCTCAGGCTCCTGGATGTGCCTGCTTAGCTACCATATTCCTTCAGATTGGTGAAAGTTGAGCATATGACTCAAAGCAGCCTAGTAGATGAAGACACTCGGTAGGATGAATACTGGGAAGGATGATCTACAGATAGGTTCTAGTTGACCCTAAAACAGCTAAGGAAGACATGCTATTGAATAAGAAGAGCATAATCAATAATAAAGTTGCTTCTCCCGGGTCTAGCTAGGTGAGTCTGCCTGATCCTCCCCTCCAAACCCCCCTCATCAATGTCATTGGCTCAATGAGGCCAAATGCCCTCACAGTTGGAGCTGCCAATGGGAGTTGACTTGAGATCTCAAATGAATGCCCACCAGTGGTTTCTTCAGCATGAGAATAATCTAGGTTCCACATCCAGGATCCCAACTGAGTCTGGACCACCCTGCTTGCACCACTACTAATGTATCAACTTCTGCCAGAACCCATGCTGCTTGTCTCAACTTAATGGCCCTCCCCATGCCATTTCCAGCCTCTCCATCCAGCTAGAAAGCACACATTGAAGACCCAAATGTGTAACTACAGCCAATTAATATTTTATAAAGAAAATAAAGCGTCTTCACCAAATGTGCTGGGAATACTGGATGTCTGGATATAGAAGAAGGAAATTAGACCCATATTGATCACCCTGCACAAAAGCTAAATCTAAATGGATCAAAGACTTAAATGCTAGAGCTTGAAACCCTGAAACTTCTAGAAGAAAATGAAGGTGGTGCCTTATATAATATAGATGTGAGAAAGGACTACCTCACAAGGACTCCATTTGCCCAAGAACTGTGCTTAGCAATTGACAAGGAGGACCTCTTAAAACTAAAAACCTCTGCACAGTTAAAGAAATTACATATAGAAAGAAGTCCATAGAATGAGAGAGAATCTTTGCCAGCTATATATCTGACAGATGATTAATATCCAGAATATATAAAGAACTCAAAAACAGAGTAAAAAATGGACTCATTCAAAAAATGGGTTTGAGATCTGAACAGCAATTTCTGGAAGAAAGAAATAAAAATGGTTAAGAAATATCACAACATGTTCATTGTCCCTAGCAATCAGAAAATTGCAAATCAAAACAACTTTGAGACTTCGTCTTGGCCTGTCAAATTGTGAAGATCAACAAAATAACTGACAACAAATATTGGAGAGAATTTGGAGAATGGGAAAGCTTCATTCACTATTGGTGGGATGTGACCTGTTGTAGCTACTCTGGACCTCAGTGTGGAGAACCTTCCAAAAGCTAAAACAAGTCTGCCGAATGGCCAGCTACACCACTCTCAGTGTCTGCCCAGCATGGTGGTTTCCTAAGCCTCTAGCTGTCCCTACCTGAGTAAACTGGTTTGTCAGGTGCCTTTGTTTCTCGAATCTGAAAGAATCTTGGCTACAGCAGCTAGGTAAAGTCAGCCATGATAGTCTGGTAAATTGCTCCTTTACAAATGATTGAGAATCAAATAGTGATTCTCATCAAGAGTGGGATGATAAAATATACACTTCAACGAGACAACCCTGCAGCCTGGAGAGAAGAGGGATTGATTTCAGCGGCAGATGTGGGACAGAGTCTGACAACAAGAAGGAAAGAAACCTCAGTCTGACGGGGAAATCCTAGAACCTCCCCCTATGTGGCTGAAGTAACGCAGAGGGAATTTGGGAGACACCTAAGATATGAACGAGCAGAACTGAGACAGGTCGAATACTGGGATAAAGAAGTGTACGTTTTTTTCTAGCCGGGCAGTGGTGGCACATGTCTTTAATTCCAACTCTCAGGAGGCGGAGGCAGGCAGATCTCTGTGAGTTCGAGGCCAGCCTGGTCTACAAAAGCTAGTTCCAAGACAGGCTCTAAAACTACAGAGAAACCCTGTCTCGAAAAACCAAAATAAATAAATAAATAAATAAATAAATAAATAAATAAAATGTTCATGGAGACTTTTAGCATCTTTAAGCGGCAGTCTCTTCATCTGTGGAATGAGGTCAGTAAAACTTTACGTCATAAGGCTGTTGAGCTTTAAGTGAGATGGTGGCATGACTAGGCTTGCCCTGGTGTCAAGTGGTATCCACACGCCTGACCCTCAGTGACTACAAAACCTCCCACCCACTTCAGTTTCCTTTGAACCTAAAACTCTATTGGAAATTGGAATTCTGCCAACATTTTCTATCAGTGTGTGTTCAGTAACTGTCGTACAAGCAGGCCTGCCAGCAGCGTATTCTTCTGGAGTTGAGTGGTTTGTGACAGATTGTCCCCCGAGGTATGGGTGAGGTAGGTGTACAGGGTACCCAGCCACAGTGCAGCCTTTCAGTCTCCTTTGATCACGGTGGTGTTTGTCAGATGAGAAAGTTGACTGCTTGGCTTGGCTCTTCAAGAAGGAAGCATAGACAAGGTTGAAGAAAGAGGCCTGCATGTGACTGAAAGATAGTGCCTGTCGGCAGGGGGATAGCTCTTAAACCTGGTTTGTCATGAGTTTCTGCTTGCTCCTGCTTACTACCTGTGTGACTCCATGCACAGTGCTTCTTCACCCATCAAATGAAATGTATTCTCTGTCAGTATACAGTAAGTGTGGATTTATACAGCACCCATGCTTAGTTCAACTGCTTAGGAAATGCCCAGTGAACCTGAGTATACTGGCAGTGATTTGTTCTAATGCAAGCTGTAGATAAACTATTTTACCTACAGGAACCAGATCAAACAGGAATTACCCAACCAGCACGGTTTGACAAGTATGAAAATTCGGCTCTCCTGAATGAGAAGGTAAGTGCAGGTCTGCAGGTCACTGACTTGCAGCACTACCCTGCTACTGTTTCCATCATGGACCGAAGCTCAGGCTTAAAGCAAGAGGCAGAAATAAAGCAACGGGCCAACTTGAAGATGAACAACAGGTCAGAAGCCTCTGGTATAAATTAACTTAAGAAACTAATGTGCAGCTGGCAAGCAAGCACATATTCACAGGCTGGAAGCAGTTGCATCCTGATTCGATTTGTCTGGAAGGTCTTGGACTGAAAAGCAGACTCTGCAGATAAGGGAGACGAGGGCTGATTGGAGGTCCATCACCTAATAGCCCACTTTTTACTTAGATAAGAGATTTGTTGTATTTTTTTTTCACTGGGCTCTGGGTATAGGACAGCTTGATCTCACATTGCCTGGATATATATATATATATATATATATATATATATATATATATGTATATGTATGTATATATATGTTGAATGTAGAGGCTGAAGGTTGATGTTAGGACTCATTCTTCATTTTTCTTCTATGTTATCACTGAGGCAAGGAGCTCCTATCAAACCCAGAGCTCATTGATATGGCTAGTCTCATGACCCAGCTTGCTCTATGGAGCCCCTGTCTGGACATGCTGTAGGGATTTCATGCCTACCTGACATTTATCAAGGTTTTGGGGTTTTAACTCATCATCATAGCAAGACTTTTAACCACAGAGAAATCTCTACAGACCAACCATCACTCACTTAATAATAAGAATTCTATCCCTTCTTCAGTGTCCTGACAAAGATAGCCCTTCGCCATAGATTCACATATGAATTGTTTCTATGTGACTTGACTTGACATACACATTTGATAATATCATGCTTTTGTCAATACTTCTGTAAGTAAAACTCAGAAAACCATCCCTCATATGTAGAATACATCAAATAAGCATTCAGAAACCACCTTGTATATACCAGAAACAGATCAGTACAATACTCACCTCAGGTAAGAAGAAAGACACTGAATTAATTGCCTAAGATATGCTAGGCATAGCGGTTAGGATGACAATGGCTCCCATCAGCTAATAGGTTTGAATACTTGGTCTCCAGTTGTTGGAACGGTTTTTGAAAGATTAGGAGGTGTGGCCTTTTAGAGAGGGATGTGTTGCTGAGGGTAGGGTTTGAGGTTTCAAAAGACTCCCACCATTCTGAGTTTGTTCACTCTGCTTCATGTTTGTGTGTAAGAATGTGAGCTGTAGGCTGTCATGCCTACCTGCATCCATGTTCCTCACCATGATGGTGATGGACTTCTATACATCTTTGACCATAAGCCTCAAATAAAACCTTCCTTCTACAAAATTAAAAAGCCATTTAGGTAGCTGGTGCCTCAATTTCGTTACCCGCACGAAAACATCAGTGGTAATATGTTCCCCTGTTGTAAGGGTGGCATGAGATTCGTTTGCAAAGTGTTTAGCTTGGCCTTGGTGTTGAATGTGTACTTGGTGACTCTCGGGTCACTTTAAAAAGTTACCTTCTCCAACAGCGAGTTCGAGTGCCCATGTAAATGTTGACAGCATTGTTCTCTGCTAGAACTTTTCGGTGAGAAGATATGGGTTGTGTAGGCATTTTAATCTTAAGGTGAGGATGAGAGGGAAAGTTGCTAACAGTGTATACTTACCATAGAATAAAACTCCACTTTCCCGTGAAGCAGTGTATCTCTACTGTTGGATCTCAGAACGCTTAATATATAACATCTAGGGGATAAAATAACTTGGTGGCTAAAGGTGTTTTCTGCCAAGCCCATTGATGTGAATTCGATTCCTAGAACCAACACATTGGAATGGATGAGAGAAACTATTTCCCTAAGTTGTCCTCTGACCTCCACAAGTGCATGCATGTGAAATCACACACACACACACACACACACACACACACCATAAATAAATGCAATGTTTTATTTATAAATTTAACATTTGCTCTATTAGTACAAAGTACAAAGTTTACTTCAAAGAAAATAAGAGCTCATTACTTCTGAACCAAATATGACTGACCATGGCCTGGGAACACAGAGTAAGGGTGTTCTGAATAGCATGAACAAATGTAAACATGATTATATGAATTTTAGACATCACAGAACAAAAGAAATATAAACAAGGCCGTTTCCCAGATATATTGCTGGGAACCTCCAGTGAGTGGGTTGTAGCAAAGCAGAGAAAACTCTGCTATAGCCTTTCCATGTTATCTGATCACATTCTTAGCTTGGGGCTGATGGAAGTTAGTAGTCTGTGAAATTTGTACATTTCAAAAGTTGCACTTGATAATTAAAAAGATGCTACATCAGACACAGAGGCAGAAGACAAATAGCTCCTATGGGGACCAAAGAGGGTTCAAATTAGTTTTGACTCTGGACCTGCACCAATCTCCAAAGTCACCAAGTTCCTGCTGGTTCTCTGCCTTGGAAGCCCTAAAATGTGGCTTTTTTACTGGGAGCTCCAGTCCCAGCATCCCACTCAGGATCCGATGTCACATTCTGTCCTGTCTCTTTCGGCTCCTCTCGGCTGTACCAATTTACTCTCAAGAGTTTCTCTGCCCACAACAGACTCAAGAGTTTGTTTGTTTCTTTCTTTTTTTTTTTTTTTTCCAGAATCAAAAGTTTTAAGGCATGATGCTTGGGCCTTTTGTACAATATCTCTCTTCTGAGATGTGTGTGAGGTTTTTATGAATGATTAGTGTAGTGGCATTTCATCTGTATTTTAATAAATAAAGCTTGCCTGAAGATCAGAAAAGCAAAACAGCCACACTGGCCAGCCTTACTACAGACCAGGCAGCAATGACACACACCTTTAATTCTAGTAGCCGCACTAGCTTGCCATAGAAATCAGGCAGTAGTGGTGCACCCCAGTTCATCTCAGAACTAGAGAAGAATATAAAACAGGAGGAGACATCTCTCAGCTTCAGTCTCACTCTGAAATTCCTGAAGACAGGATCACCATTATCACACTGAGGTGGAGGTAAGAGCCAGTGCCTGGCTACTTTGCTTTTCTTATCTTCATGCTAAACCCCATTATCTGTCGCTGAGTTTTTTTTAAAACTTAACTATTTATTCTATTCTTTAGTTCTATGCTATTTATGTATATATGGATTTGTATGTACATGTGTACACACAAATATAAATATAACTTTGTTTCATCTCTCTTTTGAATTGATTTTTATTGAGCTCTACATTTTTCTCTGCTCCCCTCCTTGCCTCTAACCTTCCCTTCAGCCCTCTCCTAAAGTCTGCATGCTCCTAATTTACGCAGGAGATCTTGTTTTTTTTCTACTTCCCATGTAGATTAGATCTATGTATCTTAGGTCCTCATTGTTGTCTAGGTTCTCTGGGATTGTGATTTGTGAGCTGGTTTTCTTTGCTTTATGTTTAAAAATCACCTATGAGTGAGTACATGTGATAATTGTCCTTCTGGGTCTGTGTTACCTCACTCAAAGTGACGTTTTCTAGTTCCATCCATTTGCCTGCAAAATTCAAGATGTCATTATTTTTCTCTGCTGTGTTGTACTCCATTGTGTAAATGTACCACATTTTCCTTATCCATTCTTCAGTCAAGAAGCACTTAGGTTGTTTCCAGGTCCTGGCTATGGCAAACAAAGCTATGAACATAGTTGAGCACATGTCCTTGTGGCACGACTGAGCATCCTTTAGATATATACCCAAAAGTGGTATTACTGGGTCTTGAGGAAGGTTGTTTCCTAATTTTCTGAGAAATCTCCACACTGACATCCAAAGGGGCTGTACCAACTTGCATTCCCATCAGCAATGCAAGAGTGTTCCCTTTACCCTGCAACCTCTCCAACACAAGTTGTCATCAGTGTGTTTGATCTTGGCCATTCTTACAGGTGTAAGATGGAATCTCAGAGTTGCTTTCATTTGCATTTCTCTGATGACTAAGGGTGTTGAGCATTTTCTTAAGTGTCTTTCAGCCATTTTAGATTCCTCTGTTGAGAGTTCTCTGTTTAGGTCTGTACTACATTTTTTTTAATTTGATTATGTGTTCTTTTGGTGACCAGTTTCTTGAGTTCTTTGTATATTTTGGAGATCAGACCTCTGTCTTATGTGGGGTTAGTGAAGATCTTTTCCCATTCTGTAGGCTGTTGTTTTGTCTTGTTGGTGTGCCCTTTGCTTTACAAAAGTTTTTCAGTTTCAGGAGATCTCATTTATTAATTGTTTCTCTCAGTGTCTGTGCTACTAGGGTTATATTTAGGAAGTGGCCTCCTGTGCCAATGTGCTCAAGTGTACTTACCAGTTTCTCTTCTATGAGGTTCACTGTGGCTGGCTTTATGTTGAGGTTTTTGATCCGTTTGGATTTGAGTTTTTATTAATCATGCTGCATGTTAGGCTGGAGATAGTAATCTGAAAGGAAGGACACAGGTGAGGTGCCTTGCTCATCACTATACTTTGAGGGTACCACTTACTTCTGTGCATGCTGACCGCAAACCCAGCTTAATTGATATTTGCTGGGTCTCTAGGCAGTAATGCTATTAACTCCTTGTGGGCTGTTGTGTTTGTGAACATGGATTATTATGGATTTATTATATGCTAAAAGCTTTCATCCTTTTTTTCCTCCAGATAATCTTTTATTGAAGTATTTTCTCCTGTTGCTTCTTAACTGGCACTCCACTACACCACTACATCATGACCCTATGATGTCATGAGGGTAGTAGCCATCTACACTGCAGTCCACTGACAGTGCAATAGTCCCTAAAAGGTCTCTAGCAAAAGACCATCCATCAGGCAGAAAATAAAAAGTGATTTTTTTCCCCTTGGTGCTTCTTCTTTTCCTGCTTCTTTTTGTCTCTTGGGAGCTTCTTGATGGCTTTGACGATAAGGACAGAAGCAGAGGGTACCACCCCATCTAGGACTGTCTGTTATGAATGGACGGTTTCACTGTCATCCTCAGACCTCTCCAGTGTCCAGTTGACTTAGCAATGTCATCATCAAGGCTTTGGGAAATGGACCAGGTTGTTGTGGTACTGATCTGGTGTACCTCTGGGACATAACACTGACCTTGTTGGTGTCGAACTTGGGTGGCACATTGGAGGTGGCTGGTGTCAGATGAACCTGGATTCTGGACAATCAAAACAAGTTGCACCGTAGCTGCTTCCTAGCGCAAAGCCCTTATCTGTCTTATATATTAATTCATTAACCCCCACAGCAGCCATGCAGTAAAGCTCTACTCACAGCTAGTGAGCGCTAGTGACCACAAGGGTTTGGTTTCAAATGCCAGTTTTCCTTACTGCACACCTGCCTCAGTCACAGGTTATGAATTCTCTGTACTGATCCGTATAGTCGGCTGCTAATAACTTCTACCTGATGAATGAGAGTCTCACATGTTCTCAGAGGTTAGTATTGCTGTGACTGGGTTTCTGTGTGAGCGTCCAATCTCTGGTGCCTCTAGAGATGAGGTCATTCTCAGAGTGATTATGGCTTTTTTACCTTCCAGGCTCTTGGGCACAGCTCGGAATTCAGCACAGCCCTGTCCTCACCCAGGTGACTCTCAAAGCCCCATGCTTCTTGGACACAGAGCTTGTTGTAGTACCCTTTGTGCTTTGTTGCCTTTCTTATAGTTGTTGTGCTGTGAGAAATCGTTCAAAGACATCCCCCCCCCCCAAAAAAAGACTAGCTGCCTTTTATCAAGAATGCTTTCTCTTGTTTAGTTCTAAAATCCATTGGGAGAAAAGAGAGAGGCTTTTTTTTATTGAAAGGGTTGCAGGGACCATTCCTTAGAGACCCATCTCTGTGTGTTGTGAATGACACTTTGATTACCCATGTGTTCAGTACCTCTCCCCTCTGGATGTGTAGGGCGGAGAATCCACAGCAGCTGAGGGTATGGCCCTTTTCTCATTGAAGAGCACTAACTTGGCCTGTCCTGGTCGTCTGAGCCAAGACATAGTTCAGAACATCAGCGCATACAAGAGAAGACAACCTCCCTGTGTGTTTTTCTTGCAATATAAGAATTGGTGGTGGTGATGATGATGATGATGATGATGATGATGATGGCAGTTTCCAGGCACAAACTGAAAAGGCAAAGCAGCATGGGCCTCCCCTTTAGTGACTAGATTTCTATTTTCCATGCACTGGCTCACTTGGTGACTTAGCAAAGTGACCCCTGGTCCTGCTCTCCTCAGGTATGATGCGCATCCTCCCTGGGGTGAGGGCACTGTAACGGAAACCACATTTCTCAGGCACCATGTGATTTTTCTGAGTATAAGTCACACGGGGACACAAAAGTCAATCATTGTTGTATGCTATACTTTTTGTCATAGCACAGAGAAAGAGGTGACAAGAATCATGCCAGTGGAGATGGCACAATGGTTTGGATGTGGAGTGAAGGGGGTGGCCTTACCCCTGAATTACGGCTTCTCTATATTCAGTTCAGTTGTTGCTAGAATCAACCTTACAGATTGGTCCTGAATTATTACAGTGGAGTAAGATTTAGCATCTCTTTCCCAGAAAACTTATAACGTCCATAAACAGCAAGACTTCCTGTGTGTCTTGCCTTGTCAAGGAAAGGCCATGGAGCATGCCTAGACATGCTGGGAAGTCAGAGCTGCCCAGCCAAAACTGTCCTTAATTGCTAAAGCTACAAGAAGTGAGAGCTCCGGTTTCTAGGGAAATGAATGCTTAATGCTAAGCAAAGCACTTAAAAGAGTGCTTCAGATGTAAGAAAGCCTATGCTGAAGCAAGCCCTGCTTCTCTGAAGCCGCGCGAAATGGGTTATGTGTGTTTTTCTTTCCCCAGAGGCTTCCTTCACTTTCAAACTCTGCAATTACTACTGGAGCAGAGTGGAGGCTAACTTAGATCCCTTCTGTGGCTTATTCCGTAGTCTCAGATGCGGTCAGGCCATGCATTTCGTGTGTGGATACACTGATGCAGGCTGCTGCTATGCTGTACACAGGGCTTCATGCTGGACAATGGCCCTGCTTCACAGGCTGCCTCAATGATTTCCCTGAAAGCCCAACCCAGCTTTCAAGAGAAAACTGTATATAGAGGAAGGAAGCAGAGACATAGTGTCCGGAAGGAAAACAAAAGCAAGAGGAAAAACTGTCTTTCCACGTCAGACTCAGGTTTGAGTCAACCATCTTAAGAAGTTTTATAGAAAAACTGGATTTTTTTTTATTGCTTTGCATAGTCTACTTCTCAACTGCATAACTGATCTTACAAAGTAGCCTGCTCATAGGTGATCTCATAAGCATGTTCTCAGTCCACAGTTTATAACTAAGCTTCAGAGAGGAAATGACACGTTCATGGTCTAACGAGTTGTCTGATCCCTGGCTTCCAGGGTGAGCAGAGCTGACAGTCATCTGACCTCTGAAGTGTTACAGACCTAGCAAGTGACACTCTGCCTTTGCCCACCCTATGAGAAGGATGCCCCTGAAGTGACCTGTCAAAAGTGAGGGGCACAGCTTTAAGGGTGAGTCTGAGTTCGGTTCCTCACCTTGCCACTTCCTAGCCTTGAATGTGACTGCTACTCTCTGACACTCTGCTGGACAAAAGACCGACCGGGATGGATACTGTTTAAGTTATGATCAGATGGAATTTACACACACTAGCACAGAATTTGGAGTTTTGCTTTAGTGAAGAAGTATGAGCTCTAAAAAGATAATTTGAATTCCTTATGGAAGCAAAGTGGACATTTGAAGAGGCTATACAAGGGAAACAGAAAAAAGGAAGACCAGCCAGAGGGCAGTGAAGAAGGGAAAATGTTGAGAAGTCCAGATATTTCCTGGTAGTCTTTCTTAAATCTTTCTGTATGAAATGGGTGAAGAGTTCATCTCTATTCTTTACAAGGCCTTCAGCAAGCAGTTCTGTAATTGCTGATGCTTTAGGAAGTGTGTGTGTGTGTGTGTGTGTGTGTGTGTAAGTGATATGTGCATGTATAGACATGCAAATTAGAGAGTGAAGAGAGAGGGCAAATACAGGGCAGGGCTCCCAACAGGCATGAGAGAAGAAGGACCTGGACACAGGAAACCAGTTCCCCATGTGTATAAAACATTCAAACCCCTGGCACACAGCAGACATTCAGGATATTCTGTAAATGGAAGCTACTTGAAGAACTGAGAATTATTCAGTGAACCTGTGCCTTTTGTGTTGCCGTATAAATTATAAGATTAGTTTTTAATATTTGTGGAGAATTGCACGGCAATTTTGATGAGGTTGCATAGAATCTGTAAGTTGCCTTTGGGAGAATGGCCATTTTCACAATATTAATCCTGCTACTCTGTGAGCATGGGAGGTCTTTCCAGCTTCCAGCTTTTTCTTCAGTTTCTTTCTGCAGTGTCTTAAAGTTTTCATTATACAAATATTTCACTTTCTTGGTTAGATTTATCCCAGACTTTTTAGATTATTGTGAATGGAATTTCCTGATTTCTTCCTCTGTATGTTTGTCATTAACGGGGCCTGGCATAGGAGCTATGCTCCTAGTAGATGCCACAGGGTAGCAAATAACAAAAGCCTAGTGACAGGATCAGGTTCCTGCTTTCAGAGGTGTTAGCCAGTGAGGTCCCCAAAGTCCCTCCAAACATTAGAGCTGTCTCTGTTGCTCTTGGTTATCCTCCAGGATGTGACAGCAAGACTCCGCTGCTGAAGACGCCACATGCTTGAGTCATGGAACATGAAGAAATCTAGCTGGTACTGACCTTGAAACTTCACCCCTATTGAGTATGGATCACAGCGTGGAAGGTGCTATGAGCACTCCCAGGGAAAGAAATTCCTCCATCCGATTGGCCTGTGGACATGTCTGTGGGACATTTTCTTGCTTGCTGATTGCTGTAAGAGGGCTTAGCACACTGTCACTAGGCAGGTATGTTGTAGGACAAGGCCACTTGTTGGTTCCTGGCCACCCAGACTCCCAAAATAACCACATGGAAACTATATTATTTGCAATACTGTTTGGCCAATAGCTTAAGCGTATTTCTGGCTAACTCATATCTTAAATTAACCCATCTCCATTAATCTGTGTATCACCACGAGGATGTGACTTACCAGATAAAGTTCCAGTGTCTGTCTCCTGGGGGGCTACATGACTTTTCCTGTCTCTGCCTTCTTTCTCTCCACATTCAGTTTAGTTTTCCCTGCCTGGTTCTACTCTGCCCTATCAACAGGCCAAGGCAGTTTCTTTATTAACCAATGGTGCTCACAGCATACAGAGGGGAATCCCACATCACAGGTAGACTTAGATTGTATAAGAAAGGAAGCTGAACATAACCCTAGGAGTAAGTCAGTAGGTAGTGTTCCTACATGGTTTCTTCTTCAAGTTCTTGCCTTGGCTTCCATTAATGATGGACCATAACCTGTAAGCCATCTTAAACCTTTCCTTCCCCAGGTTGTTTTTGGCCAATGTTTTTTTTTTTATCACAATAACAACAACAACAACAACAGCTAGAATAACACCTATGTCAGCTATTACAGCCAAAGTCCTATCCATGAAACACAAAATCTATATAACCCAGACCATCTATCCATGCCCCTCCTCCCCAAGTTCATCTCCCAAACCAACCTGGCCCCTGTCCTATTCTATTTTATCATATTCTGGTATAGAAGAGCTACTCACATCATGGCCGCCAGGAAGCAGAGAGAGAAAGGATTCTGGGGCTCTAACAAGCTCCCCTTTAATTCCTTCCAGGTCCCTAGCCTGAGGGATGATGCTGCCCACATACTCTCTGAATCTCTGCAAACACTTTCAGAAACAGACTCAGAAGTATGCTTTAATAACTCCCAAAGTTCTTCTCATGCAGCAGCCGTGACCCTACCCAATTGCACGTAACCCTGAGATTTTCTCCATACTCTGCACCTTTCCCAGATGCTTTGGGCGTGTTTCTCTTATCACCTGCCTCCTGCATACCACAGTGTAAAACTTCGCTGTGTACAGGGAGTCTCATGATGCCAAATCCATGGCCTAGGCCATGTGTATGTTTGACTTTGTTCCACAGCAGCATTCTAAACCTGCTCAAGGGTGCACTGTGATATTATCTATGACAGTCTATGCTGTTAAAAAAAAAGTGCTAGCAGTGACCCACTAATGGGCTACAAACCACAGACCCAAACCATTTCTGGAAGACATTAAGCTCTTAGACAATAGAGGGTAGAATTTGTAAGAACAATTATCCACTGCTAATTCTAGGAAGAGAAGCCCTCCATGAGTGAAAAAGAAGTATGGCTAACAGATAGCAAAGCTTGGGGACAGCAGGTGTCACAGCTCACTACCATAGAGAGACCTTTTAGTGGTAGACCAAGGTATGCTGGGAAAGTGACATGGACCCATATTGTGGAATGCCAGATGTAATGAATGGGTTCTCTTATTAATTTCCACACAGGAGACAGCGGGCTCCAGCACAAATGGCTCAAATGCGCAAACTGGTGCATTGTTCAAAACCTAATTCTTGCCAGGCGGTGGTGGCACACGCCTTTAATCCCAGCACTTGGGAGACAGAGACAGGCGGATCTCTGTGAGTTCGAGGCCAGTCTGGTCTACAAGAGCTAGTGCCAGGACAGGAACCAAAAGCTACGGAGAAACCCTGTCTTGAAAAATAAAAAAAAAACCTAATTCTTCCCATCTCTATTACCAGGCCCAAGATTAGAACTGAAAGATAAAATCCCATTGCTTTTGTTTTAAACACTCAAAAGGAAAAGAATGACAAAAGCTATTCTTTGCTAATTTTTTGATTGGTTTTAGGTTTGTTTTGTGGTGTGTGTGTGCGTGCGTGTGTGTGCGCATGCATGCAGAGGCCGTGTGAAGACAATCACTCTTCTTCTTAGGACAGGGTCTCTCACTGAATGAAGAGATAACTGTTCTGTCTAGACTGGCTGGCAAGCCCCAGAACTCCTCCTTTCTTTCCCCAAGCACTAGAATTATAGACAGGAAAGTGCCCATGTCCAGACTTTTACATGGGTGCCTCTCTCCACACTTTGATCTTTTACTATGGAACCCAAACTGGCTGCCAACTCATGATTTGCTTCCCTTAGCCTAGCAGGGGTTAAACATCGTCACAGGTGTGCATCACCTTGTCCACCTTGATAGCAATGTATTCGTGACTATTTTGGTGCAATAAAATACCACGACCAAAAGCAACTTAGGGAAGAAGTTTGTCTTGGCTTATGGTTCCGAAGGAAGAGTCCATAATGGTGGGGGAGGGGAAGGCATGGCGGCCAACAGCTAGATCTAAAAGCTGAAAGAGCTCATCTCCGTCTATGTGCAGAAAGTAGAGACAACAATCTAGAAATGGGGAGTGAATCTATATTCTCTCAAAATCGGGCTCCGCCCCAGTGATGTAGTTCCTCAAGTAAGGCTGAACATCCTAAATGTTCCATAACCCGCCCTAAGAGCAGCACCCCCCAATCGACGGAACTTTAAACTATCCAAACCTATGGGGGACAGTCTCAGTCAAAGTGCCACAGATGGGAACTCTGGCCGTGCTAGAGCATGTTGTGGTGACCTACTAACTCCTCTTCCCTTAGCCACTTGGACTTACAGGAGCCCCAGCCAGATGTCCTTCCAATCTAACCTCAACATATCCCTACATAAGCTCCCAGAATGTGTCTGTATCTACCTGTGAGCAAGGTCTAGACTCACAGAGTCTGGAATACAACCCTTACTCCCATCCCTTGGTCACACTGGAGACTTTTCACTGGGTGTACTCCTGTAAATACATCACTACTATTCATTTGTCCCAATTTTAAAATGTTAATAACCACTTTTGAATAATTGGGAGTATTTGGGATCTAGAGGGGGTTCTGAGAGGCGTGGTCATGGGGTGCGATTGGGGTGTGAATAAAAGTACATTATAGAAATGTATGAAAGGTCATTACAAACCCATTATTTTGCACAATTAACCTATATTAATTTATAAATTACTTTTGAAAGAAAGTATTCATATTAAACTTGCTTTAATAAACTGATTAATATGGAGTGAATGAGTGTTAATTTCATAACTTGGTCATGATGCAATAGCAAATGATCTTTTATAATACATATGTACATATAAAACTAATAACACCCTACCCAAAAAGGAGAAAATTATACCACATTAATTATTCATTTTGTTTGTAGGACTCATTCTGCTTTGAGAAATATTTAAATATGAAAGAGTGTGCCTTAAAATAGAAGTAGTATTTTAATTAGCATCGATTACATAGGTGCCAGGGAACATAGTTCTTTAGGGAGCATTCCTTTGGCCTATAAGACAAGTTGACTATGAATGCTTTAGCTGAAAATAGTAGTCTAAACCATATCAAATTGTACTTTCACAAATTAGAAATGATCAAGCAGTAACAGCTTCATAAGGTGGCCCCTCATAGGTGTACACGAGACTTCGGTGTTTTAAGCATAGTTTGCTTTTGACGATGACAAAGAAAAGAGAGATACGTGACCACCAGTGTTAATTAGAAAGTTATGGGTCAAGACTGGCGTCCTTGCCCTGATGTTGGCTTCCTCTTCTGATACTTTCCTCCTTAAAGGAAAGCTCAAGCTACCACCATATCTGCTTTCAAAGCAAGAAGGCAGGAAAGAGGGAGGGCAGAGTCACCATAGTATTGACGGCAGAATTCACTCAGAATTCTCCATCAGATTTTGACATTCTTCTCTTTAGGCAGGATTAGTTTTATCCTCCATGACTAGCCCTGGATGCCAGAGAAGCTGGGAAAACATGTCACTTTTCTGCCACACCTAGATGAGGTTTGAAATGTGGGGTTGGGGAGATGGCTCTGGGGTAACGTGCTGATTGCACAGGCCTATAGACTTGAGTTCAGGTCTGCTGACCCCACTTCAAAGCTGGGAGCAGGGGCAAGCATCTATAGCCATAGCCAAGGGATGCAGAGATGGGAGACTCCCTGGGGCTCATTGTCTCACCAGCCTGACTGAATGACAAGGTTCAGAGACAGATCCTGTCTCACAGATGTGGAGGAGAGAGATCCAGGAAGACATTCAATTTGTCCTCTGGCTTCCACGTGTGCATGCACACAGGTGCATGCATAACTGTGTGAACATGTACAGAGACCACACCCACACACGTGTGCCCGTATGCAAAATTTAAAAGGAAGTTACAAGCGAAAATTCTATTAGATAATCTTGAGTATCGTTATAAATTTTAGTTTTCTAATTTCTACCTTCTGGGTGAGGGAAGGGAGGCCTGAGCATATGTTGCCTGTCTGCTGCTCCCTCACACACGGTCATGGTGGGCTGGCATTGAACCAGGTGTGTGCTGCCACATGAGGCTGAGCTGTTAAGGTCTATGGGGCTTTAGATAATCCCACCTATGATTACTATTCATGCAAGTCTCAAAAATTATAAAACTCTAATGTGAGTTGATTCTCTAGTCATTTCCATCTTAATGGTCCATTGTGAAGGAAGCACACGAGCCTGAAAGAACTGAAATTTCAGAGGCTATTGAGAGATGTGGATATTAAGAGAAACCAATTCATAATCATATTTTTAGAGAGGGACGATGACAGGGTAGGGGGAAGAAAAAAGAAAACGGAGGGAGGATGGAAGAGGGAGATCATGAGACTGACTGTTAGCAGGACATTGTCTAGCTGAGCAGAGCCACTTCTTCCCCAGGATAACTCCAGTGTTCCCTTTACACAGAAAACCAGGGCCAGCAGCATCCTCCTGCCGAATTCAGGCTCTTGTTTTATGCAGGAACCACACTACTAGGCAAGAGCTGAATGATGAGGGCCACGTTACCTTAGACACTGACACAGCTGTGGCTATAGCGGTGTTGAGAGCAGCACTCACCATGACCCCGAGATCATTGTTCTCCTAGGCACTCTTTCAGTACCTACACATTATCGCAAAGAGGGGAGATAGCAAATGTAAAAGGATGCAGCAGTGCTGTCTCAGCCCTGTCACTGTGACCCAGAAGAGATAACCCCATCCGGGCTCTAACTTCTTCCTCTATAAATAATGCGATTAGGATAGATGATGCTGAAGATGATTCGTGTTCTCATACTCGATGTCAGTTGGGGTTGAGTGTTTCCAGGCAACAGAAACCAATAAAACTTTAAGGAATAGAGGAGAAAGTGGAAGAACCAAGCAGGCTCTGGAAGGGTCAAGACCGGCAAATGCTCTGGGAACTTGGAAACTATGACCATTTCCTTGTATTTAGCAGGATGACTTGCAAACTTTTGGCTATTGAATAGATAATACACATCAGACTAGACTAGGGTAAGACTTTCAGAATACCCCACCTCAATAGTGTATGATTATAGCAGAGTCATTCTCTGAAATAAAACTGTCAAGTAACCAATAGAGGCAAAAGGAGTGGGTCTTGGGGAAGTAAAAGCAATAACAATTGTCTACCTGGCCTGACTGGGGCTTCAGCTGGCTGGTCATATTTGAGTCACAAAACAAAAACCTTCTATTTCTTAACACCTTTATATGTCAGAAATCATATAGAATAAACTAAACTCATTTTCTATCCTGCTTTGCCATTTGCTACTATTTAGACTTTTCAGAGGTACAAAGGGACAAGGCTAGTTAATGTGAAGACATCTATGGGGAAGTACAGAGGGCACGAGGAAGCACTGACTGGCAATGCTTGAACACAGCACCTCTCCCCACACCCTCCATCTGTCCACCCTAGCCCCTGACCTTTAACTGTCCAAATGCTTCTCTCTGGTACTGTCCGGTTAGGAACTCGAATGTGACTTTCTGAGAAAACTGGTAACATTATTTCCTAAAGGGATGAGGTTGCTGACACCAACTCTTTAATTGCTTCTTTGTTTCTGAAGCAAGACCATTTGCACGGCGGTGGCACCAATCCAGTTCTCACACCATGTAATTCAATAAAGGGGACCGTCAGAACAGCTCTCCGAGGAAGGGGATAGCCAGAAATTTGATGATTTAGCCCTGCAATAAAGATCTATTAGCAGCAAAATGTAGTCAATTGACATTCAAATGCGATAAGTTAGCACGGCGTTTTAATAATTCCCACAAAGTCCTCAGGTGCTTTGTCCACGAGGATAATTAACATCCCCTGCATCTGTGCACTTGGCAGTGCGCTCTCACGGCCTCCTGGTTTGAATGGGGAAAGCGTATTTCCATGTGTTCCCTGCCAGCACAGAGCTATAAAACACAGCAGTAGGATTCCAAGCTTGAGCTAATCTTAGCTTCAGTCTTCATGGACCCTCCTAGTCCCTATATAGACTATAACGTAATGTCCTGTGTTATTTCCCTGTGTTTTAGGAGATAGATCATTGTTTGATTCCAAGACTCCCCTGTCTCCATCACTTCCCCCTTTCCTGTACAATATTGAAGGAATATAACGGAATGTACAGCATTAAGAGACTACAAAGGAATGTAACTGAATGTTATCACTGACATGGCCTCAAACTCAGTGATGTACTATTCACACAAACCATTGCTTCCATTGCTATCTTCCTACTCTTGGTCTTTGTTCAAACGTCCCCTATGCTTTTTTTTTTTTTCTTGGCAAAGATGCCTTCCTTCTCTTTTTCTCAAAGAGCAGATTGAAACTGAGCCCAACCCTTGGCTAGAAAAATGCTGATTCCTTAGGTTCAGGGTGGGGCATTTATTCTAATAAATTGCAACATGATGCTAATGCTGACAGCTTTAGGCCATCGACTGAGTATCCCTGCTGCATACTTCACAATGCAGTGGAAGGGCTTTGTGGAAGCCAACCCTGATGTGGTTGTTTGAATAAGAATGATCCATATGTATTTGAATTTTGGGTCCTCAAGGAGTGGCACTATTTGAGAAGGATTAGGGAGTGTGGTTTTGTTGAAGGAGATATATCACTGGAGAAGGGATTTGAAATTTCAAAAGTCCACATGAGTCCACACAGTGTCACTCTATCTGCCTGTGGACCAGGAATTAGCTTTCGGTCACTGTTCCATTATCATGAGCGCTACCCTGATCCTATCATTCCCCCACCATGATGATAATGAATTAACCCTTTGAAACCACAAGCATGTCTGTAGTTGTATTTTCTTTTACTCTTTAGGCTTTTGGGGGGAGAGGGCGGGCTGCCACCCATCTTCCAAATGAATCACATGCAGAATCTTATTCTTTCTTATGAATGCCCAGCTTTAGCTTGACTTGTTTCTTGTCAACTTTTCTTTTTTTTATTTATTATTTTTATTCTTTTTTAATTAAAATTTCCACCTGCTCCCCGTTTCCCATTTCCCTCCCCTCCTCCCAAATATTGCCCCTCCCCCTAGTCCCCTCCCCCTATCCCCACTCCTCTTCTCCTCCCCCCACACCATTCCCCCTCCCTCTCGATATTGAAGAGCAGTCCAAATTCTCTGCCCTGCAGGAAGACGAAGGTCTTCTATCTATGTCCAGGAAGGTGAGCGTCTAAACAGGCTAAGCACCCACAAAGCCAGAGAAGGGGAGGATGGGAGGAGCTCGGGGGATTGGGATGGTTGGGATATAGGAAGGGAGGATATGGGAGCAGCGAAGTATATATCCTAACTAAGAGAGCCATCCTAGGGTTGGCAAGAAACTTGACTCTAGAGGGGTTAGCAGGTGTCCAGGGAGATGTCCCCAGCTGGTACCTTGGGCAACTAAGAAGAGGGAACCTGAAATGACCCTATCCTATACTGATGAATATCTTGCATATCACCTTAGAACCTTCATCTGGCGATGGATCGAGGTAGAGACAGAGTCTCAATTTGGAGCAACGGTCTGAGCTCTTAAGGTCCAAATGAGGAGCAGAAGGAGGGAGAACATGAGCAAGGAAACCAGGACCACGAGGGATGCACCCACCCACTGTGACAGTGGAACTGATTTATTGTGAGCCCACCAAGGCCAGCTGGTCTGGGACTGAATAAGCATGGGTTGATTCTGGACTCTCTGAGCATGGCGGACAATGAAGGCTGATGAGAAGCCAAGGACAATGGCACTAGGTTTCGATCCTAATACATGAACTGGCTTTGTCAACTTTTCTTAACTAAATAATTGCATCTTCCTTTTGCCTCTGGGCTTTTACCTTTTTCTTCTGTAAATCTTACTTTCCTTCTTACTCTGTGGCTGGCTGGGTGGCTGGTCCCTGACGTAATCCTCTTTTCCCCAGATTTCTCCTATTTATTCTCTCTGCCTGCCAGCCCTGCCTATCCTTTCTCCTGCCTTGCTATTGGCCATTCAGCTCTTTATTAGACCTTCAGGTGTTTAGGCAGGCAAAAATCACAGCTTCACAGAGTTAAACAACTGCAGCATAAACAAAAGCAGCACATCTTTACGTCATTAAACAAATGTTCCAGAGTATAAACAAATGTAACAGAACTTAAAATAATATTCTACAACACAAGTCCAGAGTTAAATTCCTTCTGCTGTGAAAATTGCCTTGGTCATTGAGTCTCTTCACAACAATAGAACAGTAACTAAGATACCTGGCTATTTTTTTTAAGGTGAGGATTTTTTAAATATAAAATGCAGCCTCCTAGTATGTGAATGAAAATGTATGCATATATGCAAATGACAATATATTACTTCTTGTGTTATCATAATTTAAAATGGATTCCAGAGCATACATGGAAGCTGCAGAAAGGAAAGACACAGAAAAATAAAAATTGCAGAGAGGCACCCCAGAGAAGGTGTGACATGGAGCACCACTCTGAAGGTTGCATGGGGACAAATAATGAAGTCTACAACTAACCTGAGGTTAGGAATCTGATCTGAAGTCTCTACCAAAATCCTACAAACCAAAAAAGAACAGGAAATCAACCCAGATCAAATCAGAGCAGCCCTGAAAGCGGGGTGGGTAAAAGAGAGTTCCTCACATTTCTCTAAGACTTCATAACCCCAAATTTGTCCTTATGTGGGCATGGGATTAAATCCACACAGCCTGTACCACACAAAATACCTCAGAAGTCAAGGATGAGGTCAGAAGTGCCTACTGTTTCCAATGGACTCCATAGGATCCAGAGCAGAAGAAAGAATACCACTTCTCTCCGAAAGGATGGAACCCAATCTAAGCCCTCACCAAACCCTTACAGATGTATTTGCAAGGAACATTAACTTGTAATTAGACACAAATGCGAGTGCATACACTCATCTGCACACATTTGACATGTGTACGGAAACAAGACAACATGAGAAAGAACGAGAAAAAATAGCCAGCACCAAAATTAGAAAGCTGTTTGATTTGGAATCATCACTCAGACAAACAACAAATATAATTCTTTTTAATATATTTAAAGGCAAAGCAGGCCATTTGACTTCCTATTTCCTAAGTTCCTGCATGGAATAATTACCCGAACAGTGCTAATTGACTGAATGAAAACAGCTCAGACAAGTGCTCCAGCTACAGTGGTTGTCAAAATGAAGATGTTAGGGGAGGTTCCAGTAGACAATAGTAAATTACACTCTCCTAGAAATAATCTATTTCAATCAAGGCTCGTGGATGCTCTATATTAGTGACCCTATGTTCTTTCTCTGAGCCTTAGAGAGCAAGGCTTCTTCCTAAACAGCTATTCTCTCACACAGCTGAGCAAGAAAGTCCTGATGGATCTTAGCTCCAGGCAAGCATCCCCGGATTCCCAGGACTCCCTATCGAAGAGCAAGGATGGACGGCTGCTAAATCCTACATTTCACAGCTGCTAAAAAAGAATATATTTTTCATGGAATTGAATTTAGAAATAAATTGGAATTTTTAAACTTAGGGTCTCTAAGTAGGCAAAATATCTGTTATTGTTTTTTGCTTATTTATTTTGGAAAGGAGAGATTAAGGTAATGTAAATAATTTAGATATCTCAAAAGAAAAGCCATATAGAAATTTCACTCTACTTTCAAAGAAACTGGGAGCCATGATCCCCAAATGACTACTAAAAGATTTGTTTCTGATTCCCCACACACACATACTTTTACAAAAGAAAATGGCAAAACTGGAGATTAGAGAGATAAAATGATTTGCTTGACATCACTGTCTATATTCGGAATGCCAACAATGGCCCAGGAGGAATGTGTATCCATTCCAAACTCTGTCTTCAGTTAAGGTGGCTGCAGTAGGCTGTGAGTACTGCCTGCTGTGTGTATGTATGCGTGTGTGTTTTATGTGTGGGATGCAGGTGTGTCATGGTCAGAAGATAATCTGGAATACCAGTCCTTGCCTTTCACCTTGTCTTGTCCACTGCTGCATATGCTGTTCCCATCTATCCCTATACCCTGGTACCAGCCCATCTGGATTACAGATGCCTACACTGTTGTGTCCAAGGCTATAGGCATTCAAATTCTGGTCATTAGACTTGGACAACAAGCATCAAGCTGTTGCCACAGCCCCTGCTGCAATGTCTTAAGAGATGAGGCAATTTCTGAAATTTCCTGAATGTCCTCAGTCTGTGTAATCCTGATGCCCAGCTGTTAATAATACTAATTTCTTTTGACATTGAAAGGACAATAGTGTACGAATGCAAAATTGTTCCCATTATATTTAGAACATTCTGAGCAGGTGCCCAAATCTGTAATCCTGACAAGACCTCAGCCTTCATCCTCTGACCAACATATACTCAGTCAGAATTTACCCAGAGAAAATCATAATAAGGGCCTGGCTTTGAGAATTTCTTCAGCACAACTCAGAAAATTGTGATATATATATATATAAAGTTTGTTGCATATATAGTATATGCAAAGAGGTATAATTTGTTGGCAGGCAGCGAGAAATAGCAATACGTAGCAAAAAGGGTTTTCCCACAGAAAGATCCCTAGCTGGGTCTGCTTCTTGCTAACAATGGAGCCTGACATGGGATGACTTCAAAAGCATAGTGTGGATGGTTTCACGCAAGCAGAAACTTCGGACAAGGTCCCTCTTGTTTCATGAATTATATGATGAGAAATTGCTTCACCAGTCGTGTTCATACTTGATAAGAAAGTGTGTGCTTTGCACAGCGTTTGTCTGTTGAGCACTTAGAATTGTCATTAGAGAAATTAAATAACACGAGTGTCAAAGATTGAGTGAAGTAACTAACCCACTGTGCACTGCACCTAAGACCATAGAATTAGAGTAATCTTTATGACCAGTCACTACAATGATGGAGGAAGGTCATTGGTTAAAAAATAAAGAAACTGCTTGGCCCTCATAGGTTAGAACATAGGTGGGTGGAGTAAACAGAACAGAATGCTGGGAGGAAGAGGAAGTGAGCTCAGACTCGATAGCTCTCCTCTCTGGGGCAGACGCAATGAAGCTCCAACCCAGGATGGACGTAGGCTAGAATCTTCCTGGTAAGCGCACCTTGGGGTGCTACACAGATTATTAGAAATGGGCTAAATTAATATGTGAGAATTAGCCAGTAAGGGCTAGATATAATGGGCCAAGCAGTGTTTAAAAGAATACAGTTTGTGTGTTGTTATTTCAGGGCATAAGGTAGCCAGGCGACCATGAGCTGGGGTGGCAGGAACGCAGCCCGCAGTTCCCACTACACTACAATGTGTGTGACAGTGGCTCACTAGGCATCCCTTTCTGATCTGGAAGACCAAATGCTTATTAATAATTGCTACTATAAACTTAATAGTTATAGGTGATTGATTGTATTTTTAAATTAACACTAAACAAGCATGTTGCTCTGAATGAATAAATGAATGAGGTGTTTGGCAGGTAGCAGGTGCTGAGAACATTAGCA
This sequence comes from Chionomys nivalis, assembly GCF_950005125.1. Classification (NCBI taxonomy): domain Eukaryota; kingdom Metazoa; phylum Chordata; class Mammalia; order Rodentia; family Cricetidae; genus Chionomys; species Chionomys nivalis. The sequence continues at coordinate 39,651,298 of NC_080099.1, forward strand.
GAGTCTGAGGCTCAAATGTTCTCTTTCCTTCACACTTTCTCTTTGCTCTCGAATGGTCCCTCAGAAGCACCAAGGACAAAAGAGACCTCTGAAGATTGAAGGGCAGCCCCTTTCTCAGCCTGCTTCAACTGGGGAGAAGAGTTTGGACAAAATAAAACAGCACATCTGCTGGATACAGAGAAGAGGGGGACATATCCCCCTGGTGACTGCAAATGCAGAGTGAGAGACGCTGGCAGCTTTCCATCCACTGCTCCCATTTCCCCAGGCATGCTTCGGGGGAGCTACAGACAGAGGGGCCTTTCAAACCCTGCCTTTCCACAGAACTTCCGTTTGCTGAGCCTGACAGAAAGAGAAGGCTTAATGATACCTTGATGGTTTGTAGGCTTCCTCGGTGGCTCTATAAACCTGGATGGTTGCACTAAAATCTACGTGCCTCATTCATCTTTAAATGGAGAACAAAAATAGCGCCTGCCTTGTGGTATTATTGTGATTAAATGTCTCCACTTGGAATGGGCTCAAAAAAGTGCGTGTAACAGAGTGAGTCAATAGCACTAGCAGCAGTGACAAGCAGCTTCTGCTAATTTTCATTCTCCTCGGGACAAAGGATCTTTCAGTAGCGATTGGAGATTGATGGGAATCCACACCGGCTTGCTACATAAAGAATGGGTGGACTCTGGAGTGACTGGGTTATTAAATTTACTTCAGGAAGGTAGGCTCTGTATTTGAGTTTTAGCTTAGGCTAAAGTCACCACTTCCTCTCCACAGAGGACTCCTGACACCCTTGATGGGTGCTTCTACAACTGTCAAGGGCTATGCAGGAGTCATGGCTGTCTTTCAAATAATTGGCTTCCCTCCAAATATCCCTGCCTTCTCTGGCAGAGATTATGCCAGGCATTCAGAAGATGATCGTCTCCAGTGTCCCTCAGAACTCTATGGTTCAGAAAGGGACTCGTTCATCATGGGGCCCCAGGGTGCTTTGCCCTTGTGGCTCAGCGCACGACATTAACTTGGCTTTGAGAAACAGCACCATTTCTTCAAGGGTCATGTGTCTGGCCCTGAGTCATAGCTTTGGACACACAAATATCACGAACTTTCTTTAGCCAAGAAGGATCCTCTTAGCTTGCCTAGTTTAACAATTACCAGCCAACTCAGTTCCTGTTCTGTGGACTCCAGGCGCCTCAAAGCTGTTCTTAGGAACCCCTTCATCTCAGAAATGGAGAAACTGAGGCCGATGGCATAGAATTAAGACTTCAGCAATCTCATTTTGCTTTTGCATGTGAGCTGGTTGCACACAGGTTCTCCCAGACAAGACGGGGTTAGTTCTTTTTCTTCCCCCAGAGTCACTTGTCACCTTCCAGCTTCAGAGGAATATGGCATATAATGACCGTAAAGTACCACAAGCCTCTCAGAAAAGGATAGGGTCATCATTTTATGTGGGGCTCATTTCCCTCTGTGTTTTATAACAGTGTTCTTTTTTTTCCATATGGCTCCCAACCGAGAGAAATAGTGTTAGAGGCATAGCAAATAGGATTGCCAAAGGCTTCCTCCACATCAGGAATGATCCCGTAGCCTCTTGGGTCTCTTCCTTTGCTATCTTCAACTACATCCTTTTCTTTGGCTTGTTGACACGTTGGAAAATTGCTACCCATTCAGTGTTTGTAAGGTTGCCTGTATGGGGTCCCATGACAGGGACTGGGGGGAGGTTGGACATACTCTGGCCATTGGAGGAAAACACTTCAGGTTTCCCAGTAAAGATACCAATTGTGCCCTATACACCATCTTTAAGAGCCTTAGAAGCCATTAGCACTTCAGAGAACCAGTAGGAAGTAGCAAGCTTGTGTAGGACATTTTAATATATGTCCTTTAATTTTAATATATACCATTTTAACTGCTTATTTGGTGGACACTTTTTTATATTTAGATATCCCAGTTAAAGCCATTCCTGTATTAAAGGAAATGCCAACTGAAGGAGCTACTTCTACTCAGGGCTTTCTATTATCCATGGATGGTGCCTAGTGCTTGACTAGTTAGCTCATTCAATTTTCATAAATCCTGGAAAGAAAAACATTTTAATATTCATTTTACAGATATAAAGACGGATGCCTAGAGAAATCAAATCCCTGTCTGGCTCAGAACTGGAGCAGAATGGCTCACCTCTATGCCCTGCATTCTTGACCGTAGCAGTGACTTACTGGACCTTGGACTGGGGCATATTCAGTAAAAGGAGAAATGGAGAATGCCAATGAAGGCAAGGCTCCTCTGTGCTGTAGGTACATAATAGGAGTAACCTGCCCATCGCATCCCTGGCTTGTATATTCTGGGGTCCAATTTTAAAAAGGGAATGAATGTCTGCTACAGTAGAACTTTGTTACTCCAGTGTTCTTCACAGCCTACATCTGTTCAAGGCAGTCTAAATATGAGACCACCAAAGCCAGTGTCTCACACTTCTCTGCCCTTTCCAGTTCCTGGAGGCTAACTACACACACGTGCTGCCTTCCTGGATCTCTAGAGAATGCAGGGGTTGGTTGACAAGGAGAACTCAAGGCAGCTTCATTCTGAGTCCCTAGTTTTGGAGATGAAAACAAGAATTTTGCAGACAGGTGAGAGGACATTCAAGGCGACTCACCCGCACTGCAGCGTGGACCTTGAGCCAGTCACTAAGGATCTCAGAGTTTCTATTCCCTTATCAATAAAATGGAAATAATGAGAGCCTTTAGGAATCATTTAGGGATTGTTAAGTAATGTAAAGACATTCTGAAATTCTTAGTGTTAATCTTACAGAATAGACATTTGATAAACTGTAGTTCTTGGTGCTCATCTGGTACCATCCTGTTATCCTTCAATGTAAACTGCTGAGATACTGAACCTTGAATGTTCTTACTCTATTCCTGTATTTAATATAACAGCACATCCATAATAATGTTAACCATAAGATAAAGTGTTACTAAGATAACACTCAGTAAAATGTTAAGCATTTCCTAAGATGTATACCTGAACTAAATATATAATTTTAGGATCCAAATTAGGCTTTAAAGTATAAGTATTATGGATAATCACCATGCCACTAATATTTCCTAAGACCGCATTCTATAGGCAGCTTTTCACTATATGTCATAATATAGTTATCCCACAGAAAACTTAACATTTAGTCGTTTTCTCTTGAGGGTTTACCCAAGCTCAGGAAGGTTACAATAACTGGCCTAAGCTTGCCAAGTGCTTAAGGAGGAAAAACAAAACTGTTATTTGTGAAAGCTTGCTACTATTGCCCCAATGTGGATCTTGTCATCTTTGGTGGGGGACTCCCTCCTCATGATAAGGGGATGCAGTCTTGTACATTAAGCTAAGTAGGGGGAGAGTTATGCTTTCCTGCTAATTGAAGTAAGTTGTATGGCAGATAGAAAGGGAACAAGGCTCTAGCCTAGTTTTATCTTTTATAATGTTTTATAATGCATACAGCAGGATGTTTTAAATACATTTCTATATACTGAAGTAATTCCAGCAATGAAGCAAGTTTACAGCCATCGTTGCTCACAGTTACCTTCATGTGTGTTTGTGGCGAGACCACCTTAGCACAAAAATGTGGCTACAGGATGACATTATCTTCAACAGCCCTCTAGTTGGATATGAGTTCTGTAGACATAGCCTATGGGTTTGCATGCAGCTTTATAGTCTTTGGACCTCTACCATTCCAATTAATTATCATTTTAATCTCTGTTTTTACATATCTAAAGATTGTATGTCTGTCAGACCGTGCAATACTTTTTAGCATCCATTTTGTTTAATCTTACCCCCCTACCCTCTCTTGTCTTCCTTCCTCTTGCTTTTCATAAAAATCTATATCCTTCATTCATATCTTTTTGTTTGGTGAGTTTAACCAGGTCTATCTATGTATCCAGGGGTTTGGAATTATTAACCGGAACCCGATGGGTACACAACTGAAGACAATGACCATCCCTGCCCCAAGAATCCATCTGTAAACAAGAGTTAATCCGGAAGGCATAGAATCCATAAACCCCTTCTCAATCCCTTATTTACTATTGGCAGGCCCTGCCTTTTGTAAAGGCAGGATTGTAATGGCCATATTTTACCCTGAAGGGAGAATTTCTCAATCCTTCTCCTGATCTTCTGGTGATTACGCTCTTTCTATCCCCTTTCACAGCGTTCTATGACCCTTAAAGGGGTAGTATAAACGTATTATTTAAGGCCGAGACCCCATCCAGTACTTTTTCTTGGTACCTTGGACAGCCACACACTTGTACGTTCACTGTTCCTCATGGCAAAGAGCTTTCTTTAAGGCTGAGAAAAAAGCATTTGTCTGTGGATATAAACACAGATACTTTGAAGACAGTTTGATAATGTGATAGTTTAGCTAAGCAATGGTAGTCACTTCCCTCTAGAGTCTTTGACCTACCTGGACTTACTTTGTTTTACCAGGTTTACAGTACAGGCATGGATTCCCTTCTACGAAACAGGTCTCAAATTCAGAGAGTGCTTGTTCACTTATGCAACAGTGTGCCACTATTACACAAGTGGGCACATCTTACCTGGCAAGTTTGCCCAAGGTGTACACATAGCGCCTTCCAACACTATGCAGGCTAGGTAGCAGTGATGAAACTTCCAGCTCAATTCTAGCCGAATTTCTTATTTTGCATTCAAGATGTGTGGCATTTTTAGCAATAGGGTTTTATCATCCAGCTCTGATGAGCAACCAAGACAAATGGCATGATCCTGTACAGCTGGGGGACTTCTGGGGTCTCCCTGATCGAGAATTCTTATGGAATTAACCGACTCCTGGTGCTGAGATTTTTGTTTGGTAAGTCCACAGCATTATCTAGCCATATGCAATATTTCACCTCACACTTCCTTATTAATTATATGTTTTAATTGGTTTATAACACAGGACAGTTCTATGTGGGTTTTAAAATATATCCTTGATTTTGATTAATCTTCCTCCATGTCCCCTCTTCTCTCCCATCCCCAAATCCATCCCTGCTTCCAGTTTAAAAATTCTGCACCCAACATTCTCCTTCTCTGAGTTTACTCTTTCTTATATCATTAGCATAACATCATCCAAGTTCTTCTATGTTGAGCAAGTGATGGAACTTGCTTCTTTTCTTATTTCTGTGACAAAAGACTTTATAAACACAACTTAAGGAAGAGTTTATGTTAGCTTAGAGTTTGACATATGATACACCTTGGTGAGGAGGGCATAGCAATAGAAAGATGAGGCAGCTGGTCATGTCGCCTCTGCACTCAGGCAGCAGAGAGAGAGAGAGATGAGTGCCGCTGCTCAGATCACTTTCCTTTTGCTATTCCATCTGATACTCCACAGAATGGGCCTACCCACATTTGTGCAGAGTCTTTCTACCTCAGCTAACCCAATCTTGAAATTTCTTCACAGACACGCACATCAATTTGTCTCCTTTGTGATTCTCGGTCCTGCTAAGTAGACAATCAATATTAATCATCACAGGGGTTAAATTCTGCTAGACTGCATCCCCATCACTTTTTTATCTGTTGGTTTGGGTTGCTATTTTGCCATTAATATTGCTGTGCATCTTCACGAAATGTGTTAGAAAATGCTTGGATCACAGGAATGATTAGTATTTTAGACATTATCGTCATCAGTATTGCTTGTTATTATAATTATGATACAATTATGCAGACAAAACCTTTGAATTATACATGTCCTTACTCCGTTTTCTTTATGGTTATTTCCTAAGAAAAATGACAACAATTAAGATTAAGCAAATAACGTTGTTTAGGTAGTTTTGAATAGTCTGAAATACATCTTATTATTCCTCCTCTTTAATGGCTAATCCTTCTCGGGTGAAGCTCTTTTATATTCATGCTTAGATGCTCTCAGACTAAATTTGTTTCCACTGTGAATAGGACGAAATGACATGTGAAAATTCTCTCATCTATATGCTTCCTTATTAGTTATATAATGTGACATTTTAAAAGAGGGAATGCCTAGGGTTTTTTTTTTAATACTTCATTTTGTACATCTCAAAATTAAACAAACAGGATGAAAATTTGTGCCTCAACTACCAAAGCTTTAATGGCTCAGAATCTGGAAGAATTGTGGGGAATGCATCATTTGTTCCTCAGTTGACTTGAAATTTCACAAGGAAATGCTGGTAGCATCTCTCCTTTATCTAGAGGCTTGTCATTGGGCTGAACCTGGGGGAATCCTGCTGAAGAGAGGGAGGAAGGATTATAGGCCCTGGGTGGGGGTGAGGGTGGGATCAAGGACATCACAAGGGAGCCCGCAGAAACAACTAACCTGGGCTCATAAGAACTCGCAAACTCTGCACAGACAACCAGGGAGCCTGCATGGGACTGACATAGGCCTGCTACATATGTGTGGCAGTTATATAGCTAGGTCTACTTGTGGAACTTCTAGCACTGGGAGCAGGGTCTGTCCCTCTGGCTGGCTTTTGGAACCCTATTTCTGATACTGGGTTGATTTGCCCAACCTTAATAATTGGGGAGGTGTTTAGTCTTACTGCAACTTGATATGCCATGTTTTATTGATATCCATGGGAGGCCTGCTCCTTTCTGAACAGAAACAGAGGAGGAATGAATGGGGGTGGGGTTCGAAGTGGGGTAGGGGAAGGAATGGGAGAACAGGAGGGAGGGAAACTGTGGTAGAGAAGTAAAATAAATTAATAAGTTTATTTTTTAAAAAAAGGAGGCTTGAAAATGTATAAATAGGCACTGAAGAGTTGGCTCAGGGGTTAAGAACACTAAATGCTTGTCCAAAAAAAAAAATGAGGTTTGATTCCCAGCACCCACATAGCAGTTAAAAGTCATCTGTAACTCCAGTCTCAGAGGTTCTAACATTCTGCTTGGGTCTTCTAGGGCACTGAACACACAGGCATACATATAGGCGAAACATCCATATAGATAAAATAAAAATAAATACATCTCAAAAATTTAAGAAAAGAAAAATTTATAAATATAGCATTTTGTTTTGTTTTTTGAATAGAAATCAAATGAATAAAAGAATTATATCACAATACCTGCTAATGAGGTCTTGATGCCAAGTTAGGTAGAACTAAAAAATGTTTTTGTTCATTAGGCTTTGGACAAACTAGGTGTATAATGATTTTTAATTGTTACTGCTAGACACACACACGACCACACACATGCATGTGCACATACATGTGCACACAAACACACACATACCTACTACTGTTTGTCATTATTATTTCATTTAGTTTTCTCCATAGCTCTGCAAGTTCATCATTACCTACTGGGCAGTAAGAAAGCTAAGGTTTAAAGAAGAGAGGGGAGGGATCTGTGTGCACAGAGCTGGCAGGTGTTAGGACTGATGTTCTCCTTGAGGTGGTTTTCAGGAATACCACTGTTCCTCTGATGGATCTATTCCACATGAGAATGAAACCCAAGGTAAAAACATCTGTAGGAATGCAGAGAAGCTAAAAATATCCAGCCATTTCTACAACTTGACCTGCCTGAAGGCTGGCTTCAGGAGTCTCAGGTCAGTGAATGCCAGAAGACAACATTAAAACCCCATCAGTCTCTTGGAACAATTGTACAGTCGTAGTTGATTGTTGGACAGATCAGAATGAAAGGCATTTTATTGAAAAACTTAAGCTCAGTTACAGGACATCAAAGCAACAAAATGTTCCCTGGTGGATTGAAGATCTGTCAAATGCACATGAATCTCATTCTAGTTTCCTTTCCACTGCCTTGCTCTCTGGGGTCAAGGATTATTTTTGATTCTATATCAAGAAATTCAACTGGAATTGGTCATCAAAAGAACACATAATCCAATAAAAAATGCAATGCAGACCTAAACAGAGAACTCTCAACAGAGGAATCTAAAATGGCTGAAAGACACTTAAGGAAATGTTCAACATCCTTAGTCATCAGAGAAATGCAAATCAAAACAACTCTGAGATTCCATCTTACACCTGTAAGAATGGCCAAGATCAAAAACACTGATGACAACTTATGCTGGAGAGGTTATGGGGAAAACTCCTGCATTGCTGGTGGGAGTGCAAGCTGGTACAGCCCCTTTGGATGTCAGTGTGGTGATTTCTCAGAAAATTAGGAAACAACCTTCCTCAAGACCCAGTAATACCACTTCTGGGTATATATCTAAAGAATGCTCAATTGTGCCACAAGGACATGTGCTCCACTATGTTCATAGCAGCATTGTTTGTCACAGCCAGAACAACCTAAATGCCCCTCAACTGAAGACTGCCTCAACTGAAGAATGGATAAAAAAAACTGTGGTACATTTACACAATGGAGTACTACACAGTAGAAAAATAGCAACATTTAGAATTTTGTAGGAAAATGGATGGACCTAGAAAACATTATTTTGAGTGAGATAACCCAGATACAGAAAGACAATTACCACACGTACTCACTCATAAGTGGTTTTTAAACATAAAAAAAAAAAAAGCTAATCTACAAACCATCATAATCCCTGAGAACCTAGACAACCATGAGGACTCTAAGAGAGACTTATATAGATCTAATTTACATGGGAAGTAGAAAAAGACAAGATCTCCTGAGTAAATTGGGAGCATGGGGACCTTGAGGGAGGATTGAAGCGGGGAGGACAGAGGCAGGGAGGGGAGCAGAGAAAAATGTAGAGCTCAATAGAAATCAATTAAAAAAAAGAAATTCAGTTGGAAGGAATGGTTCGTGAATATGATGTATTGTGGCCCATGGTGACTTTTGCAGTTTAATTCACAACTTTGGAGCTTATGACTACTGTTTCTTCTGCTGTGTTCCCTTTGCTTAGTTATATCTGGGGAAATGAAGCTAACAACTAAGTCCCTTGCCCATAATCACATACTAAGACATCATGCCCTGGCTATCTTTCTGCCCATCAACAGTCTGAGCTATAGTGTAGGCACAGGTAAAAACACACAATAGACCATCTTTGATATGCGGGCTATCTGAAATTTATATTAGAGAAATATTGTAGAATATTCTAAGATGTGTTACTGTTGTTTATGCTCTGGAACATTTGTTTAATGATGCAAAAATGTGTTTGATTAAATAAAATTCACCTGCGGTCAGGAGGCTGAGTCAGCAACTAGCTGACCAGAAGTTGTAAGGAGGAGCCAGGTGGAGAAGGGTTTTTAAGGAGGGGCTAGGAGAAACAAGAGAACTTCTTGGGAGAGGGAGGTGAGCTACTTGCTATTCAGCCTCTCTGGGGAGCAAGATTCTGCCTCAACCTTTGATTCTTGAGTTCTTTAGAGGGACAGAGATTTAGGTAAGTTCCCTTTGTAGTTTTGAAAGAGTGGGCACCTGAGGGAACAGAATTTTCTCAGGCTGAGGCTCTTGCAACTAAACCGCTGCTGGTCAGGGCAGAGTTGCAGTTGCTGACTAGGATAGCCATAGCTTGAAGGGCAGCAAAAATTTTAAAAAGAGGACAACAGAGGAATACCAAAGAAGGCTAATCTAGGAGGGTGGCTTGCATCACCCCTTCTATCACCTGCTCATTAGCAAAGATTTATTGATGTCTCTATGATGCTGCAGAACATTAGTCTCTGCCCCTGGAAAAAATTATATGCCATGAAAATTATCTACTGGCCACACTTAAAACCTAAGACTGAATAGGCTTAATGGATTTTGGTATTGTTTTGACATGTATTCAATATGAAAAAATTATTGACATATTTTAAAATCCTTATATTAAGCTTTCAAAAGTCAATGTGTATTTAACAGTGCATTTCAATATTGATTTGTTCCATTTCAGGCGATCAATAAACACGCATGGCTGATAGAACCGTTAGACAGCATAGCTCTAGGCTGTTTTTCGGGAGTTAAAACAAATGATATTTTCAATTTATAAGAACTAGCGGTGGCAGAAGAGCACAAAACAAATAAGACTTCCAGATGTGTGTCAAATACAATGTTGGAGAACTGCACAGAATATGTTCAGATGGTACAGGAAGGGCCCATAATCCAGCCTGTTATGGGGAAAGTGGGAAAGGCTTCTGTGGGACTATCTGAGCTAACTACCAAGTGATGAGTAGAATTTAATCATGGACAGCAAGGGAAGTTATTCTGAGAAGAGGGCCTTGTTCTCCCAGACACCTGAGAGATCATGGGCTGCAAAGTGCAGGTGGCTCACTGAGGGAAGCTGTTACATGACAAGAGTAAGCATGGTTTGGAGTCAAAGTTCTGTCCCTATGGACTTTAATGTCAGTATCCATAGGAAGGAAATAGTAGCAGCCATGTAAATGTTTGTGCTAATAGCTTGGGCTAATTTTCTGAATACTTCTAGACTATGATGAATGGATAAGAAAGACAACCAAGAAGAAAGATCTCCCTATGAGATTTCAAAGGTAATCAGAGGTAAGATGATGTGACACCTTGTGTTTCATACTGAAATGATGTGGGATTCCCCTCTGTGTGCTGTGAATATATTTTATTACCATTGGTTAATAAAGAAGCTGCTTTGGCCTATGAAAGGACAGAATATAGCAAGGTGGGAAATCCATGCAGAGATAGAGGAGGAAAGAAGGCAGTGTTAGGCCGATGCTATGTAGCCACCCAAGAAGCAAGAGATAACAAACCATTAGCCTCATGGTAAAATATAAAATAACAGAAATTGGTTAATTTATGATGTAAGAGTTAGTTAATAAGAAACCTGATCTAATAGGCCAAACAGTAATATATTTAATATAGTTTCTGTGTGATTATTCAGGCCTGGGTGACTTGGAATGAAAGCACACTCTTTGTTTACATAATGGTACCCAACATTCAGCAACATACATCCACATAAAGTCTAAGAATAATATATATATTTTTTAAAAGGCTTCCAGAAGCACTAAACTGTAGTCAATTAGAGCTTCTTGGTAGCTGCATTTTTTCAGATAGGCTCTGTTTGCTGGTGGCTATCAGAGGCATGGCTCCTTTAAGAGATGGGTTTCTGCTGGTGGTAGGAATGGCACTGGCTCTTTCGGGAGGTTCTGCTATGGAGCACTTATGGGGTTTGTAAGCAACAAGTGACATAGACCTGCATGTCTCTGGAGCTGGGGCAGTGAACATGGCTCACAGAACTGGCAGTATCTCTGCCATGTTGAAAGGTTGAGAGAGGCAGAGCCAACATCCAGGGCTGCAGCAACTGCATGGCTTACCATTTTTTACAAAATGCTTCTTGTCAGAAAAGGATTTCAGATATACATCAGGCAGATTCAGACATAAAAGACCTTTAAAAGAGACAGTGTGTTTAAAAAATGTACAGAGGCTTGGGAGAGAGAGAAAAAAGAGTATAGAGAGTTACAAAAGGAAATAAATAGTTTAAAAAATAAAACCAAGTCTTAAAAGAGACAGTAAAAATAATATAAAATGAGCCATATAAAAATGGAAAAATGCTGTGTATATTAATTATGTATATTATGTGTTTTCTTTGAATTTTTGACTGTGAATGAGCTAACTATAGAGATATTTCATTGTATAGGCTGCTAAGATAAACCAACATATATTTTAAGAGTATCTTGACTTCAAAATTTGAGTTTAAAGATATGTTACTTTGGAGAAGAGGTTCTGCTTTTATTTCCACAGAGGATAGTAACCTGTGGTTTCCTTCCAGGCTAATGTTGTTTCATGACATAAGACAACCCAAAAAACTCTGCAAACCTTAAAAATACTTTGCCCAACAAACAACAGGAGACAGTTTGGAGAAAACTATGCCCAAATCCCCAAAATGATTGTTTAATAATGTTTATTTTCATTTTAAAAGGGTTTACTATAAATGATTAATGATCACAGTAAATTTCTAAAATAAAAAAACATAAGGGGATATGATAGAGAGATGACTACTTTGCATTGGTATGGATCTTGGTCTATTGATACAAATTTAAAGTCAATTTTGTTACACTGTGTATATGTATTTCTGCTATTGTTTAAGGTATTTTTTGTGCAGCTCATTTAAAAATGTAATGTATAGTTAAGAAGTGCAGATTAGTAGTCATCTCTAAAATCAAACTTTAGTTACAAATGGTACATTAGTTAGGTTTTATAGATATGCAGAGATATATTTCAGTTATATAGTCTTCAACTATTGAAAGATCTACAGAATAAGAACTTAGACTTTTCTTGACAGTGAGACATGTCCGCTTCTGGCATCATCAATTACTTCAGAGTAGTTGGTGGACATTGAAGAAACTCATTATTAAATCTGCCTTCAATATGACAAGGCTAGCCATTTGGGCAAGAAACTGCTCTTGCTTGGACTGCTTGATGGTATGCTATGTAAATTTGGCATGCAGGAGGACCCACAACAGATGGCTGCTGAACTTGCCAAAATAAGGTAAGACTGTCCTTCAGGGTTGCTGCTTCATGAAAGAGTCTGCCAGACATTCTGCAGGACACAGAAGAAAGTGACTGAAAAACTGTCAAAATAGTCTTTCAAATTTCCTGCTTCATAGAAAAGTCTGTCAGATACTATGGGCCTGTAGACTGAAGATGAATGCCCCAACATTACAAAAGAACTTTTGGTGACTGTTCAGGAAGCAAGATGTTTCTGTCAATTTTAGAGTTTTGGAAGTTGCTTACAATGCAGTTTCTATTTACTTAGGTAATATTAAACCTGTCTGGAGACTTTGATGGAATTGAAGACAGATAGTTGTTGTTATAATTTTCCTTAGTTATGATAAAAGATAAATTCAATATAAAACTTTAGACTCACGAAGATAAAATAAATGATAGAATACTTTCTCTAATTTTCCCAAATACAAAAGACTAAATATTGTAACTGTAATTCTTGCTTGATACCTCTTTTGTTATTTGTAATTTTGCTATGTTAAAGCTAATACTTTCCTTTTTGTATGAAAGAAAAGAGGAGATGATGTGGGATTCCCCTCAGTTTGCTGTGGATGTGTTTTATTACCATTGGTTAATAAAGAAGCTGCTTTGGCCTATGGCAAAACAGAATATAGCAAGGTGGTAAATCCATACAGAGAAGAGGAGAAAAGAAGGCGAAGTCAGGCAGATGTCATGTAGCCACCCGAGAAACAAGAGGTAACAAAATGTGAGCCATGTGGTAAAATATAAAATAATAGATACGAGTTGTTTTTTTTAAGATATAAGAGTTAGTTAATAAGAAACTTGAGCTGAAAGGGCAAACAGTCTTGTAATTAATATAGTTTCTGTGTAATTATTCGGGTCTGGGTGGCCCAGAACGAAAGTATAGTCTCTGTTTACAAAAATGTGAGACTTTTACCCCTAAATCAATTATTTAAACAAGGAAGTAATAATTTTGGTTGACTTATTAATCAAAGAGATACCACCTTCCTGACAGTATTCTAAGTACAAAGATGTAATGATGATCAAGAGAGAGACAGTTCCTCCTTCAAGAACTTGGGTTCCAGAGGAAGGGTAAGGTCCAATCTAAATGCTTAAGTCAAGAAATATGTTAACTGTATTTGCGCCTTAGCAGCTTCCATGGAGATGGTATGGAAGCAAGGTTTCATCTATTAGATTTCAGTTAACTGAGTAGCTTGAATTAAAAGCTCAAATTTAGTCACTTGGTGGTGATGCGTGCCTTTAATCCCTTCACTTGGGAGGCAGAGGCAGATGGATCTCTGAGTTAGAGGCCAGCTTGACCTACTACAAAGTGAGTTCCAGGACAGCCAGGGCTACACAGAGAAACCCTGTATTAAAAAACAAAAGCTCAAATTTACCACAGAAGTCCTCCTGATTGTTTGGGATCTTCAGTGACTTAAGAAGACCAGGTTTAGGCTCTGGTGATTGTGATAAAGTAGCTAGGGTAATAACCCATGTGGAGATCTTCTTGGTCCCTTAAATAGTACTTAATCAGATTCTGAATCTATAAATTGGACAAACTCAGTGTGGGATCTGATTCTACCATATGATTCCAACTTTGGTAAATAATAATTATTGCTATCAGCTTTTGTCTATTCTTGCTGACCCATCTACCAGGAGATTTTTTTCACGGTTTAATTTGTACAGATTAAGATTAATCTGTAGGTATTTTTTTATTAAAAATTTCTGTCTCCTCCCCGCCTCCACCTCCCATTTCCCTCCCCCTTCCCCGCTCCCCTCCCCCTCCCTCTCCAGCCTGAAGAACAGTCAGGGTTCCCTGCCTTGTGGGAAGTCCAAGGTCCTCCCCCCTCCATCCAGGTCTAGGAAGGTGAGCATCCAAACAGCCTAGGCTCCCACAAAGCCAGTACATGCAGTAGGATCAAAACCCAGTGCCATTGTTCTTGGCTTCTCAACACCAATGATAGCCTTTGCTGGAGAGGATGTGGAGTAAGGGGTACACTCATTCATTGCTGAATTGTGCAACCACTTTGGAAAACAGTGTGGCGGTTTCTCAGGAAATTTGGGATCAACCTACCCCAGGACCCAGCAATACCACTCTTGGGAATATACCCAAGAGATGACCTATCATACTACAAAAGTATATGCTCAACTATGTTCATAGCAGCATTGTTTGTAATAGCCGGAACCTGGAAACAACCTAGATGCCCTTCAATGGAAGAATGGATGAAGAAAGTGTGGAATATATACATATTAGAGTACTACTCAGCGGTAAAAAACAATGACATCTTGAATTTTGCATGCAAATGGATGGAAACAGAAAACACTATCCTGAGTGAGTTATCCCAAACGCAAAAAGATGAACATGGGATGTACTCACTCCTAATTGGTTTCTAGCCATAAATAAAGGACATCGAGCCTATAATTTGTGATCCTAGAGAAGCTAAATAAGAAGGTGAACCCAAAGAAAAACATATAGTTATCCTACCAGGAAATTTTTAAACATGAGTTTTCCAAATAAAAACATGAGAATGATGCTATACAGAATAGCCATATTTTTTCCTACATTATATTATAAGCCTATAGAATTGTGCCTGTCAAAAAATAAAAATAAAAAAAAAGAATTGTGCCTGTCATTCATTTCTGTCAATCAGAGTCCACTAGACCATCTTTGGACAGAAACTCTGAAAGTTCATTTGAATTGCATTGTTTTCAGTCCTAATCAGTTTCTGTCTAGAGCAGTGGTTCTCAACCTTCCTAATATTGTGACCCTTTAACAGTTTTTCGTGTTGTGGTGGCCCCCAGCCATAAAATTATTTTGTTGCTACTTTATAATTGTAGTTTTGCAATTGTTATTAAACAGAATGGGAATATCTGACATACAGGATATCAACTATGTGACCCCTAAATGGGTTGAGAACCACAAGTTGAGAACCACTGGTCTATAGTGACATTGATGGATACCCACTTGCTCAGGTTGTTCACTGCAAATCTCTAGCCAGGTAAAATTAGCACCTCCCAATTTCAAAAATAGTGGAGTCATGTCTCCAAAGTTCTGAGAAGAGGAATAAGATACTGTTATCCATGAATTTAAAAGTGCTCAAAGTGTCATTTCTGCATGGCCTGATAGGAGAATATTAACATTCATGACCTTGAAGTCTGTCTATGTGTTTAATTATTTCCCCTAACAAATGTATCCACCGAGATCCAAATCCTCCTTTCTTCAGGATGTTACCTGTGTTATGGTCTCACTTTCGGCTCTATTGCTGTGCAGAGGCTCTGACTAGAGCATCTTATGGGAGAAACAGTGCTAAAGCATAGTTCCAAGTTATGATGCATTGGAGCAGGAACATCACAGGCA
Source organism: Chionomys nivalis (assembly GCF_950005125.1). Classification (NCBI taxonomy): domain Eukaryota; kingdom Metazoa; phylum Chordata; class Mammalia; order Rodentia; family Cricetidae; genus Chionomys; species Chionomys nivalis. The sequence goes on from NC_080099.1 coordinate 39,666,938, forward strand.
CAGGATTGAGGGAGCTGGTCATGTCACATCCATAACCAGGAGCAGGGAACAGTGAATATGCGCACACTTCTAGATGTCCTTCTTAGGACATGGTGCCCCTAACAGTGGTGGTTTCTCCCACCTCAGTTAACATAATCAAGATAGTACCTGCCTGCCCCAAACATGCTCACAGGCCAAGCTAATTCAGACAATCTCTCACTGAGATTCCCTTCTTAGGTGATTCTGGATTGTGTGAAGGTGGTAGGTAAAACTAACCTCTGGGGGTGTAAATTTAAAAGATACATATATGCTGGAGCAAGCAGCTCACTAAATCAATGACCAATGTCCTTATGAAAAGGAGAAATTTGGACACAAAAGCAAGCACACTAGAGAAAGATGGTATGAAAATACACAAGATGGTTATCAACAATGGTTTAGAACACTTCCCTTCCTTGATGACTATCAACAGTGCCAACATTGATACTCCAGACTTCTAATCTCCAGGAATGTGAGGCAGGACTCAGTTGTAGTGCTTTATTGCCAGAGCTATAACAAAAAACTACAAGCTCTGGGAGCCTCACTTGCAAAACTCTATACAGAAATACAATTTAAAAAATGATGTATGGTGCTGATGTGTAGATGTTGATTCGACTGTATGAATTACTTACCTGTTGCTGTGATAAAACACTCTAACCAAGCAATTGAGAGAAGAGCTTATTTTTGCTTATTTTTGTGGAGTGTTAGAGTCCCAGATGGTTGGAGAACATGGTAGCAGATTCAAGGAACTGAAAGCTTATTCCAAACCACAAGGGCAAAGCAGAGAAAGGGAGATAGAAATAAAGAAGTGGTAAGCTCTCAAATCCTGCCCCCAAGTCACAGAATTTAAGGAGTTGTACCCTTTAAACCTCCCCAAACAGCACTATCAGCTGAGGACCAACAGTGTCACAGTGTCATGAACTGGGGACCAGAGTCAGAAAATGTGCAGGGCAACTCCATTCAAATCACTACAGAGACCAATCATTTTAAATACTAATAACGTAGGATTAATAAGAAAATAAATTACTGAAAAATGAAAATGCAAATCCATCAGTGTCATTATCTTTCAAAGTCATGCCTCAATAAATAAATCTCCAAAGTTTTTCTTCTGCAATGAAGAAAAATTGAGATGGCTATGGCTAATCGTTTTGAGGATAATTGGGAACAATTGTAAATGTTTACTGTACCGGTTATTAGAATTATTCTGAATGTTTTTGTCAGGACAGGAAGATGTAACAGAGAAACAATGCTGTGAGTGTGGGAAAATTGTCCTGGTATAGGACAAAATACTTCTCCAAAAACAGTAAGTATCTAAATAAACAAATGTGCAGAAACCAATATTTCTCATGTTAAAAGTAAACAAAACGCATAACTTTAAGAATCCCACTAAAATTTTAAGAATAATAAAGATATATGAGATCACTTTTACAATTAAAAGTCATGTAAAGACCACTCAAGAACAATGGCAATGGGTTTTTGATCCTACTGCACGTACTGGCTTTGTGGTAGCCTAGGCAGTTTGGATGCTCACCTTACTAGACGTGGATGGAGGTGGGTGGTCCTTGGACTTCCCACAGGGCAGGGGAACCCGGATTACTCTTAGGGATGATGAGGGAGGGGGACTTGATGGGGGAGGGGGAGGGAAATTGGAGGTGGTGGCAGGGAGAAGGCAGAAATCTTTAATAAATAAATAAACAATAAAAAGAAAAAAAGAAAAAATAAATTTGTAAAGAAGGAATATATATAAAATATGACATAAAAGAAAAATACTGTAGCTAATGTCTTTCTAAAGAATTATATATATTAAATGAGGATAAATAAAAAGTAGATAAGTAAAAGCTACATCTTATTTTATGAAAATCACAAAATATAAAAATGAAGCAGACTTAACAAGTTATGAGTAAATTCGTAATAAGTAGGGGAAACAAAACAAAATGGAATATCTAAACCAAAACACATAAACACTACCCTAAATATTAATGGATGACTTTCTAATTGGAAACAGAACAAAGGCCGGAAAGCCCATCTATATGGTATGGCAAGAGCCACAATATGATTCAGATTATTTGAAATCTGCCATGAAAAGGAGCCGAAGACTCTAAAATTACACCAGAAATGCAAGAGTTTAAGATTAAGGTCTCAAGAGAAGGAAAAAAAGATTGATGGTGACCACTGCAAAGGTCAGTCTGTCAAGAAGATGTAGCTATCATATGAACATGGGGCAGCTGACAGAATGTGAAGTGCCAGACTAAGTCCATACAGAATTCTGTCCCAGCATGGCAGCGTGCAATGTTTTCGCAGGTGCGCTCACCTCTGGGCACAGCTCACACTCTAGGCAGAAAACTAACATTTTACTAAATATGAAAGGATTGACATAAAAAAGAGAAGGCCATCTGACCACAGTGAATATAAATTTATAAATAATTTAGTTCTAAGGAAATTCCAAATACCTTGAAATTGGAGAGTAAACTTCTAAATAATCTGTAGGTGGAAGTTTCTGTCCTGCCCAGTCCCGCAGCTGTTGAGTCCCAAATAAACACACAGAGGTTTATGCTAATTATAAATGGTTTGGACTATTAGCTCAAGCTTATTATTAACTAGCTCTTACAACTTAACCCGTAATTCTTATCTATGTTTAGCCGTGAGGCTTGGTACTTTTTCTTAGTGAGGCATTCTTGTCTTGCTTCCTCTGTGTCTGACTGGTGACTGTGTCTCTGCCTTTCCACTTCCCAGAATTCTCTTAGTCTCGTTGTCCTGCCTATACTTTCTGCCTGGCTACTGAGAAATCCATGTTTTATTAAACCAATATACAGTGTACAAAAGCATTACCCACAGCAATAATCTGTATAGGTCCTAGAAGGAATAAAAAAAAAAAAAAAAGGAAGGCTTTTTTTTTTTTTTTTGAATTTTCGAGACAGGGTTTCTCCATAGCTTTTGGTTCCTGTCCTGGAACTAGCTCTTGTAGACCAGGCTGGCCTCGAACTCACAGAGATCCGCCTGCCTCTGCCTCCTGAGTGCTGGGATTAAAGGCGTGTGCCACCACCGCCCGGGGGGAAGGCTATTTTTTTTAAGTGAATGGTTGGCAAAATCTTATTATACTGACACAATGGGGAAAAAAAACAGATAGTAAGAAAATTAAATTTGTTATCAAATATATTTCTATAAAGTTAATTCTAGTAACCAATGGCTTTATTAGACAATTCTAAGAAATATTTAAAGAATATGTAAGACAATAATTACATAAAATGTTTCATTATAAGATATGACTGATAGAAATTAAGGTGAGATTTAAAATTTTCAATACTCACTTAAAAATACAAAATCAATCATCTGAATTTTTTGTAAAAAAAAAAAGGGAAGTAGAAAATAAGGAGAAAGAAAAAACTGTAAAGAGAAATGCACAAGTTTGTTCACTGAAACAACAGATGAAAATACCTCACCTCCAACAAAAGAACAAGTATTAACAGCAATGAATAGATGTTATGCCCATTTTTAAGATTTATTTTTATTTAAATTATGTGATGGGTGTGTGTGGGGGGGGTGTCCATGTGTGTGCACTGCCGTCAATGGCCACTAGGGGGTATCAGATCTCCTAGAGCCTGAGTTACAGGCTGTTGAAGGCGGATGTGGGTGCTAGAAACTGAACGGAGGTCTTCTGTAAGATGTTCTCAACCGCTATGATGCCTTTCAGACAATTCTATGCTAACAAATTCTACTACTTAGATGAAATCAGCTTAAAACATAATATTTGACCATACTGACACAGATTAAACACAATCCAAATAGCAAGAAAATTAAATTTATCAAACATATTCCTATGAAGTGAAGTCTAGGACCTGATGGTTTTACTAGACAATTGTAGGAAATATTTAAAGACATAGAACAATGCTTACATAAAATGCTTCAGAAAATGACTATTTACCCCTCATTCTATTAGGCCAGAAAATGCTTACAAAGAACACTGAGTTGTCACATATATAGATGCACATAGTGAATAAACAAGTATTTAAAAAAAGAATACAAAAACTTGGAGAATCAAAGAGCAAGAACCCCCAAAAGTAAAAACGATAAAGTTTCATGAACTACTATTAAGTTCAGTCAAGAACTATGGTGATAATAGACTGTACTTACTAAAATTTCTCTCAGATAATGCAGTGGTGCTTTTAATATCCTAAAATCTTTTTTGTGCAATTTATCATGTATCACCTCACTAGTGGAAGAGAAGGGGAAATGAGTTTTCTTAAAAATGAAAAAAAAAATTATGAGACTGGAAATCAGCCCATAATAAAATTCTAAGCTAATTAAGAATAGAGGAACCTTTCTCACTTTTATAAAGGGCATTTATGAAAAAGCCAATAGCTAAGTTTATCTTTTAATATTAAACAATCTCTCCAAGATAGAAAAAGTGGAAAGATAATTGTGATAAGAAAAGAAAAAGAGAAGTGTAAAAATTGGAGAATAATATCAGAAGTTACTATCATCTATAAGGTAGAAATGAGAGCTTACATTGGTTTTCCTAAAGGACACAAAATCAGTCAGAGAAATAAGTGAATGTAGCACAAGGCTGATGCACCCAAACCACCTGTATTTTTATGTAGTAGCAGAAAACATCAAGTAAAATTTTAGAAGCAGCCCAATTTATATTGAATTAAAACATTTAGGAATAAATTGAACAAGCACTATGGAACACTTCTGAATGCTAAAGCATAGATAACTCCTAAAGCTAGGCATGGAAGTTCTGCCTATAACTGTACTCTAGAAAGGCCACCACAAGAAAATTGTGAGTCCTACAGCAGCCTGAACTACACATCCTTAACAATAATAACACAAAAATATTCAAGGGTCATTAAAATATCCATAACTGGAAAATATCCACACATTGTTAAAATGTTCATTCTAGCAAACAGATTTGTAGATAAGTATAATCTTATTCATAATGATATAACAGGTATTCTTGAGAACATTTATATAGAAATGTGAAGATCCTGCATAGCCAGCTAACTTTGCAAAAGAAAGAGGACATATTAGTAGACTTTCTTACACACATGTACAGTAGCCAAGGTAACATGGTGACAGACAGACCCAGAAACAGACCTACATGGATTCTACTGAAGGTTTAAAGAAGCAAGTGGGAAAAGAATACACATGGCAATAAATCAAGTGGAAATGACTGAATAGCCTATGAAAATAAAATGAATGCAAAAACCTTTATAGTCCAAAAAAAAAAAAACAAAAAAACAAACCCACAGAGAAACCCTATCTCTAAAAAAAAAAAAAAAAAAAAAAAAAGTGTGTGTCCTCTGCCAGGTGTGCCAGTCTTTTGATGTTGTGCACTATTCTGTCATTTGCCAAGCTTACGTTTGGTAGCCATGCAGTCAAACAAAAATCATAAAACTCATGTTTTAAGTAAAGTTATAGTTTTATGCTGGTCTGTATTCATGGCTGCCTTTGGCCAGATGCAGCCCCTGGGCTATCGAATGGACTAAGAGAAAGACAGCAAAGTGTGCTCTTGAAAAATCACTAGGTAAGTTAGGGTGTTCAACATTAAAAATGTTTCTTAGTCAAAAAGGCACCCATTGGAAAATGGATCAAAAAGCCACACACTAAGAGAAAATACATGAATGAGAAAAATATATGAGTCAAAATATAATTAGTAAAAAACGAGCACCTGGGCTCAACAAATACCCCCCCACACACACACACACAAAGAGAGAGGCGTAAAATTGATTAAAGGGTCTGAATAAACCCATCACAAAGAAGAAATATTCATGACCAATAGGCATAGGAGAAAGTACTCAACACAATATTAGTCATGAGTGAAATGCATATTATAACAACATGAAGTGATTGGGTGCCCTCCAGAATAGCTGAAATTAACATGCCTGACTCTGAATGTTAGTGCAGCTATGAAGCAACTGACCTGTCAAATGCTGTTGGCAGTTATGTAAATGGGAGAGCTATTTTGGAACTGTTCATGCTGCTGCTTGTATAAATAATCACATACCCCCCAAATAAGAAAAATAGAGCTTCACAAAAGGCTTGTAGCAGAAGCCTGGGTCATTTCACACAATAGCTCAGACTCGAAGAACTGTGGAGTCAATCAACAGGATTGTATATTCCTACAACCAAATACTAGCTAGCAAGTAAAAGAAATAGTAGGTAGATACATGATAGATAGATAGATAGATAGATAGATAGATAGATAGATAGATAGATAGATATGTACATGCACACATACATACATACATACATAGAATAAATAAGTTATCGAGTTATTTCATCAGACACAGCATAACAAACAAAACAGAAATTAAAAAGTCTATATGTTATGGTTAGATTTATGTTAATTCTTTATCAGAAATAAAATGATAAACTACTTCAACATTAAAAACCTTGGTCTGAAAGATGGCAAAATTTAGAAGGTAAATGTAAAATACCACAAGTTATCAGGGAAAAACCTCAGACATATTTGTTGAGCAAAGTGGAGAAAGATGAACTAGCAGTTGCCTCTGATACTGGGATATGGGTGTGAGTACTGACTGTGAAGGGCCTAAAGAAATATTCTGAAGGGGGTGTTCTGTGTCCTTAACAGAGTTTAACAGAAGGCGATATATAATACATCCCGGGCTAGCCTTGGACTTACTATGTATCCTATAGACTTGAACTAACGCTTCTGCCTTTACCTCTAAATGCCAGGATTAGAGGTGTGTGCCACCATGCCCAGCTCATCACACTTTGTGGATGCATAATGTTTGGCATGCAGAAATTATTGCATGCAAAGTTCATATAAAAACTGTAAACAAATATTAAACACAGCAAATGATACTCATGAGTGCCTAGGAAGAAGTGTTCCAGCGTGTGCAGCTTATTTTAAAATGTGTCATAGAGAAATGATTTGATGAGTGCATTGAAGGACATGTATCTCAGGAGGTATGATAATAAATATAACAAAATTCTAACAGTAAGTGACTACATGGGTATGAAGTGACTGATTTCACATATTAACATGACGGTGCTAAGGGACACCAGACAATTAATGAAACATGGTTTCTGGACATGCCTCAGTTTCCATGAATGCAGTCTGCTCCTGGTTCAACTGGTGTCTTTCTGACACCATGATGGTATGAAATGAAACAAATTTGGTAGAACCTCTATTTTGAATTTTTGTCTTTTCTTGGGCAAGCAATCTATGATATGGGAACTCTTGCCTGATGGTGGGGATTTTTGGAGAACCACAGATTCCAGTTGACCCAGCAATTATGAGGGTCAAGAACTGATATCTGCGGAGGACTGTGTTGATGGATTCTGACAGTGATGCTCAGTGGTAGGATATGTGTTTTCAAACATTCCAACTCACCATGGAGTTTTCAGGACATGACCCGGCTGTAGACTGAGGATCAACTTTGCCTTCAAGTTGGTAGAGTGAGAAAGAAGATTGTCTTCATTCACATGGGAATCGTGCTGATGTGTCTGTCGCTGCAATGTCCATGTTCTCCTTATCACTGCGATTGGTGCCCTGATTCAGATCTGGAATGAAGTCACAGCCCTGGTTTCCTGGTCTTCTACTTACAGGTAGAAGGATGTGATTCTTCTCAACCTCCACAGTTGCCTGAAGCAATTCCTCACAATAAATCTCAGCTCCTCACGCATCTTCTAAAGATTCTATTTCTTTGGGAAGCTGAGGGTGTCAGCTAGCTTTATGTGGACTGGACCCAAGCTAACATCATTTGGGGAGAGCCTCAATTGAGAAAATACCTTCGTAAGAAGATTGGCTTGTCGGCAAGTGTGCAGTGCATTTTCTTAATTAGTGACTGATGTAGGAGGACCTGGCCTGCTGGAGGTGATGCATCTCCTGGGAAGGTAGTCCTGGGTACTTTGAGAAAGCAGGCTGAGCAAGTTATGAGGAGAAAGCCCGAAAGCAGCACTCCTCCGTGGCTTCTGAAAGCTCCTGCCTCAGATTCCTGCCCTGCTTGAGTTCCTGCCTGACTTCCTTCAGTGATGAACTTTAACTGAAAGCATAAGATGAAATAAATGCTTTCCTCCCTAAGTTGTTTTGATCACGGTGATTTATCAGAGCAATAGAACTCTAATACATTGAGTAACTGAGGGTGCTGACTGTAAAACTTTCATCTTTATTATATTTGAAAACTGTATACTGTGAAATGAGGCGTGTAGTTTTCACTGGTGGATTTAACACATTGCCAGTACTATCTGTTCCTGCTAGGCTACCCGATCCTGAGTCACTCCTCATCAGAGCTCCTGGCTGCATGTTATACAGCTCATGAATCCTGATGTAGCTGAGCAAAGAGCGGGACACCCAAAGATCTGCTGAAACGCATGGTGTGTCTATGCTTCATTCCTTCAAACTCTTCAGTAAATTTTATCATAAATTAGAGAATTATAGGTTATAGTAGTAATTAACATAGCTTCTTCTCATTTCTTCACCTTCTTTGTTTGCTCCCCCTCTGGTGAAAAATAACAACATAAACTCTACATTACAGGTTCTTTATGGGAGCCAGATGCAGCTTAAAAAAAAAAACTGTGAAAACAGCCCGCAATCAGAGTTATCTAAATTCACATAAACAAGGAAGGTAGAAACCAAGAGCCTTTAATTCCATGTTGGAGACAGTGATTCATAAGTAGATCTTATGTCTTACTTCTCTCAGAAAAAGAGAAGAATCAAAATCTCTAGTGTAGGTTTATGCAAATCATACCCATCAGAAAAATAGTGTTCAACTCAAACCTCCCATCCCTTAGGTAGCCGGTGTCCTGCTGTGTGTGGAGGAGTTGAAGAGAGAGTGTTGTTCCTCTCCTTGCGCATTCAAAGGTAAGAACAATCACTGTGATGAGCGGTAATCTCTACCGACCCTTAGTTCCAGAGCCAGGCTGTTCATTCTTGGCAGCCACAGACAGTTCTGATAAGGACCAATGCCATTTGTGCACCAGAAGACTCTGAATCTCACAGGATTGCAGAAGAGACCCTTTGCATTAAAAGCATCACACAGCCCATTGAATACATCCATTATTCAAGAGTCACATCCATAGAGACTTTTTATTATGAAAGATCTTTTGGGAGATGGGCTTGCTTGCAAGTTCCTGATCAATTCTTCATACTTTATATACAGTGTGGCAACTTCAGTGCCTCCATTTATTCACAGATAGCAAATTCCAAAGCTGTCTAAGGAAACTGTTAAGTTTCCTTTAAGAGAAGTCAGCCTGACCAAAGAAAAAACATAATGTCCCAGTATAGAAGTTAAACAAACTTGTTTGTTTAACCATGTCCTTAAAGTATCAACTATATTAGTGTTTACAGGTTCTTATTTGAACTCAACTGTATCTTAGCTTTCTCAAAGGTTTATTATTCTTAAACCAAATACTAGAATAAATTACCACAGTATTTTCCCATTACTGCTGTTTCAAAGGCTGCAAATGACAATTATGCATACTCTGTTTAGAAAAAAGTTATTGTTACATTTAGAAGTAGGGCCAGCATAAATGATCAACTCCGCTCTCTGAATCAAAAACGGATGATGGCTGAATTCCATGAGTCATGGCCAGGTGGGGGCAGAGAATCCAAGATGATGATTCAGTGAGATTACTCACATAAACAAATGCTTTTGTAAAACAGTCTTTCAAAACGTATTGATTGGCTTTATAAAAAGAAACTTCATTGTAATTTCTGTCTTAGTCATTGAGTTTACTAACTTTTCCCTTGCATTTAGATGCTCACCTTGCAAATGATCATCAAATGTTCTATGTTCTTAAGTGTTGTATCAAGAAAGCAAGAACTAAAGAGATGACTTTAGTTGTGAAATATTATTTTAACTATGTAAAGGCATGTTACATATGCTGCATTTGTTTAATGATGTAAATATGGGTTATGTTTATTTATGCTGTATTGTTTAATGATGTAAAGATGTGTTCCTTTGCCTGCCTAAAGCACCTGATTCATCTAATAAAAAGCGGAATGGCAAATAATTAGGCAGTAGAGGGCTAGGCCGGGCTGGAAGGCAGAGAGAATAAGAGGAGGAATATCGGCTCGAAAGAGGAGGGAAGGGAGAAAAAAACGAGGAAGAAAACACCCAGGGTTAGTCAGCCAGGCTGTCTCCAGCCAACCAAACACAGAGGGAGCAGTGAAAGCAGGTCAGACAGATGAAGAGAAACAGGTTAAATTAAGTTATAAGAGGTAGTGGGGCAAGAATAAAATAAGGCTGAGCATTCATAATTGATAATAAGTCTCTTCTGTGTCTTGATTTGGTTGCTGGTTGGTGGCCCACGAAAGCCTGCTGCAGTTAAGAGCATGTGACAGTTCCAGAGGAGCCAAGTTTGAGTTCAAGCACCTACATCAGGAGTCCCACAACCTCCTGCAACTCCAGCTCCAGGGGGATCCAGTTCCTGCAGGTTCCTGCACTCGCATGCACATACACACACATGCACACACACACATGTATGCATGCACTTGTACACACATACATACATATGAACTCACACATAATTTAAGAGAATAAAAAATGTAAAAAAGAAAATAAATGAGGATTTAAAATGACATGACTCCTACTGTAAGAAGTTTTATTTTTGAGAGATGACAAATCATTAACTATAAGGTTTATAAATTACATATGATATCTTCTAATTTTCTAAGTGTTAATAGGCACCTAAAAAAGGAATTATTAGACTGTACCTAGACCCAGGGATATGACTTCCCCCACGTTCCATTGCTGGTTAGAAACTAAAACAAGAAGTCGAACCCAGGCCTTTCCTTGCTCATACAGGTTTTTTTTTTTTCCATGAAAGCACACATTCTATATTTAGTAATTACATCTTGCTTAGTTAGCTTGAAATATCCACTCCAGGCTTTAAAAAGAATCAAAATCGCTTTTGCTTCAAGAGAAAAGAGCTGACTTTCCTAATTGCCAGCTTAACCAAGTACTGGAGTATGTAGGCCTTGTGCATAGATCACTACCAATTAAAGTTTGTAGAAGCAGCTGATACAACCAATTCTGCAGGAAGTAACATGAAATAGTGCGGCTACACTCATTTCTATGCCTAGTAAGATCCCGTTTGCCTTGAAGGACAAGGCCCGTGCGACATGTCATACAGTAAATCTCAGACAGGTTTCCAGTCTCAACGCTGTCTTTAGGACATCTCTAGATAGATGCTCTCTTGATTTAACCTCTAGAAGAGACACTGAAAATTCTAAGACCAGATGCAACCCAGTTCTGTTAATAGTGTCATTGCCCATTCTTTTACAGATTGCCTGGGGATATTCTCATGCCACCAACAGTGGAGGTGAGCAGTGGTGGTGACAACATTTGGCCCACAATGCCAGAAATTATTACTGTGTGGTTTATTACAGTAAAAGCTCATCAACCTTGTTGCAGAGTAGGAAGTTCCCTCATCCCTTGTCCCTGCAACATGGACATAAAGTACTGTGCAACTTGTGGGAAGAAACTTGACCATGTGCGTTTTAAGGTATAAGAAAATAGAATTCCTCATTCATATATTATGGGCATACTTGCCCAGTGATAGGGTCAACACAATTATTGCTGAGCTCTTACTAAATATTGGACATAGTGATGTGGGAGACTCCTCTGTGTGCTGCGATTACCATTAATGAGTAAAGAAACTGCTTTGGACCTATAGCAAGGCAGAACTTATGTAGGCAGGGAAAGCTAGGCTGAATGCTGGGAGAAGGAAGGGTGAAATCAGGGAGAAGCCATGGATCCTCTTCCTGAGACTGGGAACATTGCCCAGTAAGTCACTACCAAATGGCAATACACAGATTAATAGATATGGGTTAGATTAGGATATGAATTAGCCAAAAATACACTTAAGCTATTGGCCAAACAATATTGCAAATAATACAGCTTCTGTGTGATTATTTCGTGGCTGAGCAACCAAGACCAATGAGCAGCCTCCTCCCCCAACAGACATAGTACTAAATACCTTGCAAGTATGTGATAGTTTGAATATGGTTGACACTCATAGGTTCATATGTTTGAATACTTGGTCCCCAGTTAATGGAAGTATTTGGGAAAGACTATAAGGTATGTGTGATCAAGCTTTTTTATGTGGGTGTGGGGAATCTGAACTCAGACCCTCATGTTTGTGTGGCAGGCACTTTACCCACCGAGACATATGGCTGTAACCTAGTGTTGAGGGGTAGAGACAGACAGATTTCTAGAACTCTTTGATTAGTTAGTCTAACCAATCAGTGAGCAACAGATTCAGTGAGAGGCTCTGTCTCAAAATATAAGGTATAGGGACTGGAGATTGCTCACTGCGTAAGAGCACTGACTGTGCTCCCAGAGGACCCAAGTTTGATTCTCAGCACCCACATGGCAGTTGACAGGGACATGCGTCTTAGGATTATCATTTAGCTTGTGTCAAGTTGACCATTCAGTACAGTATGTAACCCCAGATCCAGGGCACCAGATGCCATCTATTGGTCTTCAAGGGCATCAGGCATGCACGTGGTGCAGATATGCATGCAGGCAAACGAGCTATAAACTTAAGCTAAAAATATTTTTAATTTTTTAAAGAGTTAATTAGTAGAGTGATTGAGGAAGATATCCAGTACTGACATCTGGTCTCTGCACACTCTCTCACACACATACTCACACACATGCACACACACACACACGCTCAAGACAGGGTCTGTCTGTTTCCTTAGGTTTGTGCTTAGAAAGTGGCTCAACTTAACTTTTCCAATAGTCTTTCAGCACACTTAGCTTAGGAGAATGAAGAGATGAGAGTTAAGGATTTGGCAATCCATCTTTAGCTCGTCAGGGACTTTTTTTTAGAACAAAATTAAAAGAGTTAAATTATTGTTTCTGAGTGATTCACCATGAAAATAAAGACTGATCATGCCCAGAATGGAAAAAGCATTTGCCAATATATTCAACCACAGGACCCATTTTGCCTTGTAAATGTCAGTCTTTCACTTTAAGAGACAGTTTCTGAGGAGCTCTTCTGAAATGAGATGAGTTACATGCACGCAGATCTTTGCACTGGGATTTGTAAACAGCTAGCATTGCACATAGCTCAGCATTAAATAATCCAGTGTTAGATAGCTGGTTAGATAAATAATGTTTGCATAGTAAGTCATTATGTGGGCATCAAAATTATGTTTGTAGACCTTCCCATCTAAAGTCACGTTTACATGGTAAAAATGTTCATGCTGTATCTTGAATTCATTTTATTGTTATTGCAATTTTAATGTTTTCATTGTTTATATTTGTTCTACATGAAATTGTGTTATATAGGGACATTTTCAAAGAGTTAAATGTCACACACTGAGCATTTTAAGCTTAATGTAGGTTCAGAAGCAATTGTCAGAATAGAGTTGCTGTAGATTTTTTACCATTTACCTAGTACCACCCTGTACAACTATAACATACTGTCAAAAAGAAATGACATTGAGTCAACCCACTGACCCTACTCAACACTCACTAATTTTGAATGTACTCATTTAATGTGTTTGTGATTTTGTCATTAATTTTGTTATATACATAGTCATATCTTGTAGCCTCCACCACAGTCAAGAGATAGACCAATTCCATCATGAGACCCTCTTGCCTTCTATTTTAGATAGTGGCACCTACCTGGCCATGACATGACCCCCCACTGATGTGCTCTCCATCTCCATATGTTCCTGAATGTTTTATGAATGTGTGCAATATGTAAGGTAGTTTGAACATTTTAACTCAGCATACTTAAGTATTGAGGCTCATCGTAGCATCCCTGTGTTTCCATGCAGTTGCTGATCAGTTTTGGTCATTCAGTTATTTAAAGGCAAAATTTGGGTGTTCACAGCTCTTGAGTAGTACACATGACGCTGAAATCAATATTCAGACCAAAATATTCATAAACATAAATCTTCATTTATCAAAGATAAATGCTCAAGAGTGAGTTTCTGGTGGTTAATATTGATGGTCAGCTTGATAGAATCTAATATAAAATCATTCTGGAAGCAAATGTCTGGGCACACCTGTGAGAGGTCCTGCAGGTCAGGTCAGCTTCTGGGAAGGCCTGTAACGGAGTGTGAGATAAGTTATTGAAGTGAGAAGAACCCCCTGGATTGTTGGCAACACCGTCCCTGAGCTGAGGTCCTTGTACTAGTGAGAAGGAGGAAGTGAGCTCAGTACTTGCATCCATCCCTCTATTTCCTGACTGTGAGCAGGATTTGACCACATCCCTCATGTTCCTGCTGCCGTGATTTCCACACCATGATGGACGGCACTCTCGGACCATGAGTCCCGATAAGCACTTCCTTCCTTACGTTGCTCTCATTGGGAATTTAGTCCCAGAAACTTCTAAAGTTAATACTGATTTGAATGATTCTAATCTGAAGAGGTGGTAAAGAAATGATACGATTGTATATAAAACTATGCAAAAATTTATGGTTAAAATACCAGGAGCAAATAAATTAAGACATTAATAGTTATTACAACTCAACGGTACATTTAGAATTAATCTCAAAATCTTTTAGTATTTTCTCTAATTTCCAAATTTTCTCTAAAAACATCTTTACAATAGGCAAGCAATAAATGCTAGTGAGACACGAAAGAAAATCTTAGAATACTTGGTCACTAATTTTTCCGACTGAGATTTAGGAATTTTGATCTTTAAATTTGAAGAAAATATATTCAATGACTATCTTTTGCTCTGAAAACTAGGAAAGTAAAGTTTGTTATTTGTTTTAAAAAATGAAATCATTTTATATAATTCAGTTATCAAGCCCCATTTTTTGTAGATCATATCTGTTTCAGTTTTTTCAGAATCAAGTATTTGAGAAAAGCATATTTTATTTCCCGTTAGATCTTGAAGATAGCTTACTTTTGGTACAATATCTATTACACTTTTTCTGGCCCAGTAGACATCCCTTGTTGCCCATTATTCTTCCCCCAGCATCTTCACATCAAACCAGAAATAAGCTGCCGTTCCCTGGAAGGTAATTTACTGTTGTTTGGTCTAGCCTTCTGCCCTTAACATTGATTAACACTTTTGGATCTTTCCAAAAGCTATTGTGGCAGACCATATTTTAGTACAGAGTGACAGCCAATGTCTGCTGGAGTTAAATAAACTAAGGAACAAATCATCCGCCACTAATGTCCTTGTGGGCTTCTCCTGTGACATCCCTGCTTCTCATCTACATTTTGTCATTTGTTTACCACATAAACATGTCAGCCTGCTTTTTTTTAATGTTAGACCCAATTTCCAAGGCATATACTGACAAATAGCAGTATCATTTTTGCCTTAAAACAAAATTACATACAGTTGTATGTTTCTGTAGTTGAGCCCTTAATACACATTAATATTCTCTCTCCTCTGTCTCTGTCTGTTTCTCTCTCTCTCTCTCTCTCTCTCTCTCTCTCTCTCTCTCTCTCTCTCTCTCTCTCTTATATGAGTATGGGCATGTGAGGGTCATAGCAAGTGTGTGGAAGTCAGAGGTCAATAAACAACTCTGTTGGTTCTCTCCTGCTACCTTCATTTGGGATCTGGGGATTGAACTCAGGTTTCCAGGTTCGTGCGACAAACATTTTCCCACTGAACCATCCCCCTGCCACCCAACAATATATTTTATTTCCAGTAATGTTGAATCTGGGAATCTATCTTTACTGACCCTTAACAGTGTAGCCTTTCATTTTCAAAAATATGAAGTTGGCTTCATGAGAATCAATCTTTGAAGGAATTTACTAATGGCATAGCTTGGTTAATCTTCCTTTGGGTCTCTCAGCCTTCTTTTCCTTTGTTGCATGAAGGCTAGAAAGGTATTGTAGAGCCCAGGAGAGCTAAGTGACTTTGACTGGGACATTTAGCAATCAGTGATGGTGAAACTACAATTCTGTACCCCACATCCATGTTTGGAAAGCATCCTTGAGGACACAAGAGAAAAGATCGAGTCTCATATCAACAGCACCTGCTTAGAAGACACGACTCAGCACTACCATTATCTTTATCTAGCCCTGGGCAGAGATATCATTGTCCTCATTAAACTTTCACAGAGTCCAAAGTGTTGTGGTGCAGAGAAAGCAAAGGAAAGCAACTCTCAGGGTATGCTCTGCTAAGACCCTTTTCCAGCCCTGCAGTCCATCTAATCTAAACTTTCCCAGGGTGGGTAGAGTTTCTCTCGTCATCTGCAGAGCTCAGTGCAGGGGCCAAGAGGTAAGGGTATCACACCAGCAAGGCTTGAGTTATCTCCTCCCTGATGCCTTTAGTAGGGAACATTTCTAGTATGGAAGGAAATTTAAAAGCATATGTGAGAAGTGTCTAGTTGGCACAGGCTACGTTAATCAATCTAGTGAATGACCCCATAGTCCAGAATTCTCCATTTCTGAAGAAAGCCCTGACCAATGCAGTGTGACAATGTTAGCAGCAGACAGACAATGGTTGACTCACCCTAGTTAGTCATGTTATTCCTCCTTCGTTCTAGCAAGCTTTCACTGAGTACCACATAGTGTGTGTCACACATGAGTCAGACACCCTGGCTGAGATGATGAGCAAACATGGGGGCTGAAAAGAGAGTTGTCTTTCTTTCTTTTTTCTTGACCCTGGTTTATTGTTTCATTCCTGATTCCAGATTAGAGATTCATTTGAAAACAAACTCTTTCCTTTTTTTTAGACCCATAGTTGGTTTCTAGCCTATACCAAACCTTCAGACGAAGCACATGACCCAGCCCTAAGTCACCCCACATATCACATTTAATCAGTGATTGATTCCACAGCAGCCAGAAGTTTTGTTTATAATTTGTGAAGATAGGAGGTAGTCATGGGGATCTCAAAACAGATCTTTTTCTGTCAGTAATAATAAAGGAGATAAGGGCTGGCGCTATGGCAGCTGCCTTGTGAGCAATAGGGCTGAGAAAGCAGTAAGTGTTGAGGATGTGACCATGGAAATAGTGAGCAATTCTCATTCCATTGATGTAGCAAGAACAGTGGCTCAAAACACTTCTGTGGGAGAATTAGTCTTGGCCTCTTTCCTAAATTCTGTGAGCTGATAATTCTTGTTTAGTCTCTTTCTTTTTCAAATAAAAGCTTCCACAACTTAAGCAGAAAATTTAAATAATTTACTTAAGAGAAAAGAGGCCACATAGCAAATACCAGAACAGATATAAGCTCAAAAGTAACAGGTTTGGGGGTGGGGGATTATTTCTGTCTGACGTTTTGGGGACAGGGCATGGTAAAACTAGGAATTTATGGACCTGCTACTCCTGAATAATTCAAACTTGAATATAATCTTATATGAAAAGAGATTTGGATTTGGATTAAGGGTGATACATAAAAACTTGTCCATCTCTCAGAGTGCTATGGGTATCACTGTATTTATTGTATTTATAGCTATGACAGTTGCAAAGGACAAACAAGATCTCTACACAAGAACAGCCAAAGCCCATTTTTGTGTTCCCAGATATCATCCCTCCACTGGGCTCAGGAAACAAATGGGGCTAATGATATGGCCATAGCTTCAGGGCAGCGCATGAATGAGCCTAATCAATGAATGCTGCCTGCCTGGGATGTTTGTAGAGTGACTGGAGAAAAGAATGATGTTTCCTTTGGACTTGGAAACACATGGGCCAAACCTACCTGGAAAGAACAGAGATGAAGACAAGAGATGGAAAGAGTAGGAGGGTGGCCTCTTGGGAAGCCTTGGATTCAGCTGTCTCTAACTGAACCTGATTTGGGGTAATATGACCAGTTTACAATAAAAGCAGGACTGAAAGTCTTGATTAAGCTAACATCCTTGGATAGATTGCTATGTGTTAAATGTCCTTTATATTTATGCCACATAAACCTGCCTTTTGGTTGTTTCTTAACTTGGCAGATAATTCCTAAGGTCCTGGGCAAAGTAGAGAATATGGTGGTGGCTGTGTCAGGGAAAAGAAACATTGGTGTGGTCCTGAGACTTTTAAAAGGTGAATCTTGAGCAGGAATATGAATTTCTATATAACCCATACTTCATCCTTTTCATGAAATATGTCAACAGGGCATACCGAGATCTTTTGTTCAGTGACACACATCTGTCCAAATAAACCAGTTTTCAAATCTCCAGGGACTCATTTTCAAAGGAGAAATAATTTTCTTCCCCATTATAGGTGAAAGGAATAAAAGAATAAAAAAAAAAGAAAAATAGGAAGGGAAAAGAAAATTTTAAGAGTGTATTAAGATGTATGGTGGTAGCAAAGCTGGGGGGGGCAGTGGTAGTAGGCACGGCTGGGAAGCAGTAATGGTATACATGGCTTATAGGTAACTGATGTGGGATTCCCCTCTGTATGCTGTGAACAACATTAGTTAACAAAGAAACTGCCTTAGGCTTGCACAGGGCACAGGGCAAAATATAGGTAGGTGGGGAAAACTAAACTGAATGCTGGGAGAAAGAAGGTGGAGTCAGAGAGAAGCCATGTAGCCCTGCCAGAGACAGACACTGGAACTTTACCTGGTAAGCCACAGCCTTTTGGCAATACACAGATTGCTAGAAATAGGTTAAATTAATATGAAAGAGCTATCCAATAAGAATCTAGAGATAATAGACCAAGCAGCATTTTAAATAATATAATTTCTGTGTGGTTATTTTGGGAGTCTGGGCATCCGGGAACAAACAAGCAGCCTTCCTACTACAAGTAGCTTTTGGCAATGCTGAAGTATTACTAGTGCCGGCTTTTACAGATCATCCACTTCTCACTATGTCATGGATTTCTAAGTGACACAAAACTCACAATAACTCTAGAAAGTGTCCACAATCACCTTCTTTATTCTGTGTGCTAAAGCTACAACAGAGATATAGGATGTTGGGGTTAATGTCACAAGGCCCAGATTTAAAACCAACCCGCCTAGTATTAGAACATACATACTTAATCACTACGATATTTTGCCTCTATTACAGTTATCAAAGCTAATCTCTTGTGCCTATGTAGATATCTAAAAAAAATGCATAAAATGTCTTGGCCCTCAACCAGAAACCACCTGCAATGATTTCTAACCACTGCCTCTGAAGCAATTCTGAAGCAGTTTCCAGACCCTGGAATGATGGATGGCCCTGTGCCTGAGAGTGTACAAGTGAGAAAGGAGTATGCTGGGGTTTTTTAAAGAACAGATTTGATTTGTCAACCCTAATTCCTTCAACTTAACTGATGCATTGAACACTTCATGAGAATAGCTACAGTTTGTGTATAGACACTAGAAAAATAGATTTTCTTTGAAAATCAAATGCTTTCAAGGAGAAAGTAAATACACACAAAACTGAAAAATGGTATTTTGAAAACATCTCTTACACAAGGATGTGCATAATTGGATTGTATCTGTTGAACATTATTTTAGACCTTCTGCTGATCTTGTTTTTCCAATTTATCAAGGATCTTTGGCTTCTGAGTCTAGTCATGTGACAAAATCAGACAGTTTATTATATGAACTTGTAATTACAGATGTGTCCTAGTAGCTTCTTTGTCAAAAATCTGTTTAAATGCAAAATATAGGTTATGGCACGAATCTGAGACTGTTTCACTGTGAAGTCTTTCTAGACGGGTGGCAGTTGCATTTACTACCGCTTCTTTATACCCACGCCTCAAGATGTAAAAAACTTACTCGGGGACAACCTATTTCTAAGACAAAGCTTAAGGATTATAATGAGATATTTCAGAGACCCAAGAGAAGACAGAGGCAGAAAAATATGATGTGGGATGTCCTTCTATATATGTGTTGCTTTTCTTGGTTGATGAATAAAGCTGTTTTGGCCAATAGCTTAGCATAGTAAAGCCAGGCAGAAAATCTGAACAGAGATATATAGAGAGAGTAGGCAGAGTCAAGCAGAAGTCAGCCAGCCACCGAGAAAACAAGACATGAAGAAAATGAGGTAATGCCACAGCCACGTGTTAATACAATGCGTTAATTTAAGATATAAGAGATAGCTAGAAATATGCTCAAGTCATTGACCAAACAGTGTTGTAATTAATATAGTTTCTCTGTGATTATTCGGGTCTGGGTGGCCAGATAATGAAGGCACAGTCTCTGTTTACATGATTCTTTGTGAAGCATCTTGCCTCACTGAGCCTCAATTTCCATGTCTACAGAAAGGGAAAACTTCGCACCCCACATCCCAGTAGGTGTTCTGAGGATAGAATAAAATGGTGCCTGGCACACATACCGTGGTTAGGGACAGTTGTTTGCTGACCCATCATCATCCTACCCTGTGGCATGGGGGGATGTAAACTGTTCAGGTCATGGCTTCCAAGCTTCTATCTAAATTCTTGATGAGCCATCTGAAGGCCAGTGCCAGAGGATGGCTCCATCCTTGTGCCTAGACACAAAATCTTGTGAGTGCAGAGAAGGAGAAAGATGTTGGAGCAATAATAGCCTCAGCTACAGGGTGGATGTCCACATTTGTGTGAGCAGTGATCCCATGGGGCATGGGGAACCAACTACCAGGAAAGTTAATCTCCTGTCCCACAGGTCTGAACCACCATGTGTCCTCACAGTGTCTCTTGGGATGTCTCTCAGAGACACCATATACACTTTTTAAGAAAACAAACTAAGTACATATTGTGAGTAAATAAAGAGTCCATTTTGGTACATTGCCCAGCAAACAAGTACTCAGTCTCTTCAACTTTTAAAAAAATGTTGCTAACAAAATGCACTAAAGAAGACTGGGGAAATGGCTCCGTCAATAAAACTGAACATGACATGTAAACATGTGAACGTAAGTTAGCTTTAACTCTGTGTGTGTAGATGTGTATGGAACTTAAATTCAGCTGCATATATTTGTACATTTCTTCATTCTTGTCAGTTTTACTGTTGAGCTTCTATTTCAAACAGTTAGGTTAAAAACCAGTGCGGTCAAGCTTGAACCCAGCTTTCTAGGCAGATCCTATGCTGTAGTCATAACTTATCTATACCCGATAAACAGCCCTCAAGTGCTCAGAAATCTAGGAACATTTAATTATTAAAAGGCTTTTTATAACAGAGAGAAAGTTTGGCTCCTAGCAGCAGCTCTCTATTTCCTCCACAGAAGACAGAAGACAGATGGGCACAGAACAATGTCCATTCACAACTTGCTTCATCAAGTGAAAGTACTAACCACTGGGAGGAACTACCTTTCATCTAAACTCCTACAGATCTCTAGACAGAATCACTGGAATTGATTGCCTAAGATGCTCAGGTCAAAGTAGGCTTGTCTTCCTACAGATTCCTAACATATGGGATCTTCTGAAGCCTGTCAGGCCCTGCACTAACAACAGAAGGCAAATACAGCCCTGAAAGCCCCTGCCCTCTTGACTGTGGAGGACCCTGAGGAATGGCTCTAGATAGCCAATCGAGTAATTTATCGATCATTTTTTAAATCAATAACTCAAGTAAAATTTTGTCCTTCTTAAAGACCTCTGATGCAGTTTGACAAATGAGAGGTTTTGTGAGATTAAAAAGGACAATCTCACAAATTTCAGCATAACCTCTTACCATGTCTAGTAAAAGGTATCTTAAGATATACAAATACAAGTTATTAAGGTGTATGCCTACAAATTATAAAGGTCTAAGGACAAATGCAAGCTATCAAATTTTTCTCTCTCATTATGTCTTAACATTATCAATAAAATGCTGATTAAAAAGCTATTAATCTAACTCTGGTAGAGTACTAGCACTATTACAAGATCAGGATTTTAAATTCTTTTTGGTTGTGTTCTAAAGATATTTTTCATTGTACAAAAACATCTGTCAAGGTCATTCTGGCATAAATATGCTGCTGTTTATACAATGCATGACCTACGTTTTCCCAAACTCAAAGAGTTCTTGTGAGTTCCTGGGAACTGAATTAAAGGATTCACCTTAAATAGATCAGATACAACCCTCTCTCAATTCCCTGGTCCTGACTCCTCCTCCTCAGTTACCAGGACCTAAAGAAGATTTTTTTTTCTTCCTAAACTTAACCTCATTCTATGCTCTGCGAACACCTCGCCAGGTCCCAGAGACACCAGACAGTTCCACATCACAAATCCTGAACAGGAGTGAAACAACCAGTTACCCCATGACCAGCAACCCAGCTCTCTCAGATTCCCCAAGACTCTAATGTCCACAAATCAGCAGAAAGCAGTCTTGAGAACTCTACACCCTCACCCCTTTAACCTACCATGCCTAACTCCTCGCCTTTTTATTATTAAAAAAAGTGGGAATGTTGTAATTATAAATCTTCATAAATGTTCTGGTCTTTTCCTGTCACCTGGGTACCCTGTTGCTTTAAGAGACAAACTCTGCCCAACCCCAACCCCCCCCCCCCAGCTTCTGGCCAAGGCAAGCTGATCTCACACCTTCTCCCCCTCCCCCTTTCTGTGTGTGTGTGTGTGTGTGTGTGTGTGTGTGTATTTGTTGTTCTTTTCAAGAGGCAGTCTCTGCCTCTCTCTTCCCCTCTTTCTCTTTTCTTTCTTTCTCTGTCCCCCTCTCTCTTTCTCCCCTCCTCTGAAACCCCCTACTCTTATATCCTTCCTAATGTCCACTAAACAAACTCTACTCAAGCTCTCTTTGCACAGCATATCTGTCTGTCTCCCACCCACTGCGCAGTCTCCCACCTGCTAGGGGACCTGTCAGAGTTGCTCTGCTAGTAATCATAACAAAGAGTATCCCATTGTCTTTAGTATTTTTCTTTGGGGGTGGATCTGGGATAAGAGTCTACTGTAAACAGATTGGTAACTTCCCTAATTGCCATCAGAAATACTCTATCTAGTAACTGATGGAAGCAGAGGCAGGGCACTGAGTTCTGAGGGTCTTGTGGAAGAAAGGGGGAAGGAATTGTCCCAGTCAGATGGGGTCATGGTGGAGGAACCCACAGAGGCAGCTGACCTTAGCTCACAAGAGCTCATGGATGTTGGACCAACAGCCAAGGAGCCTGCATGGGACTGACCTAGGCCCTCAGCATGTGTGTGACAATCCTACAGTTTGGTCTCTAAGTAAGGCTTCTAACAGTGAGACCAGGACCTCTCCCTGGTGCTTAGCTGGCTTTGGGCAACCTGTTCCCCATGCTGGATTACCTGACTCTGACTAAGGGGAGGAGGTAGACTCTGCCTCAACCAGATGTGCCATGCTTTGTGCAAGCCCGTGGGAGGCCTGTCCCTTTCTGAGTGGACATAGAGGAGTGGATGAGGGAGGTAGTGGGAAACAGGGAGACAAGGGAGGAGAGAGGGAAGGGAAACTGGTTGGTGTGTAAAATAAATGGGAAAATGTTATTTAAATAAAAGAAAAAAGTCGGGGTTCTGCTTCGGACCACCAGGAAAATTATCCCCAGATCAACACAAACTCCCTCAAAGAAAACAGAGCAGGCAATTAAGCCTCCTATTTATGAAATGAGAAGGCTCTGGTTCAAATAGCCACACATTCCCAGTTTGGTGATCTGATCACTTAGCCCCTCTATGCCTCGTAACACAGGCTAAATCAGAATGTCTTTTCTGAACGGTGGTTACAGGAGCTAAACCAAACAGGCTCCTGACTTGAAGTATTGGGTATGCGGTAGACATTATTAATATAATTTCCTATCTTTGTGGAAGTCTTTGATCTCTTTGCATGGATTTGTTTCACTGATGATAAAATTGAGACCTAACCCATCCAGATGTGCTTTGATTTCTGCTCTAGATCAGCAGGGGTCTGACAAGAACATCTCACATCTCGCATTCTGCAGCTTGATCTTCTGCCCGTAGGCACAAAGCATCCACCGCAGGCCAGAACAGGTGCCGAGTTATCCTGCTGAGACTGCCGGTGGTGCCTGGAAGGTCCAATTAGGGCCTGTTACTCCTACAGCAAACTGAGTCTCACTGTTTGGCTAGGATTGAGCCAGAGTATCCTCATATTGGGAGTACCAGGCAGACTTCATAGAGTGTGATGGTCTCCTCTATGCAGGTACCTCTCAGTCAATGAGGACATGCTCCAGGGAATGTGAAATTGTAGCAGACCATCAATCAGACAGGCCAACTGAGAGCTCAAAAGCCACAGCGTAGAAGTCTCTGCTCTTGTCATCTAGAGTACTAGGCTTTTCTGTCTTTAATGCTTATCGCTTGAAACAGAAGGCTGGTTATTAATAATTCATTAATAAAACTCTCCATTTATTGGGAATTTCCCGTGTGCCAGGCCCCATGCTGTCACGTATATACGTTACTACTTCATTTCACTATCATTCAGTGAGTAGGTACTCTTATTATCTGCCACAGAGAGGCCAAGAAACTGGAAGTCGGGGGCTAAATAATTGATGTTACGTCCAGTAGCAAAAATGTGGCAAAGGCAAGAACTGAAGCCAGGATGCTGGACTTGAGAGTGCTGAAACATTAGCCATAACTGTCTCCATTTTTTTTTTTCAAATACTTAATGGTGAACACGTGTGTTATCCTAAAGTGTCTTCCCATCCTGAGATCAGTATTTCCCCAGTGCCACAACACCTGTGTTTATCACGAAAGCCAACGAATCGATAGAAGTCATTCAAACATTTGCTTCCAGACAAACCTTGCCCAAATACATCATCAGTTGCTTCAGGAAAGGCCTATGTGAGGCTGCAATACCTGAAAGAACAGGGAGAGCGGAGCAATTACCTGGAAAATGCAATGGATGCTGGAGGCTGTGGGAATAATTTAAACCAATCAGCCTTTTCCTCTCAGTGGCAGGGTTCTATGAGGCGCTTGCTTCTGTTGTCTTTTTTGTTTTGTTTCCCATTGGCAGAGCTTTCCGAGTAATTGTTCCATCTGTCCACTTCAGTTTGCCTGAGTGGTTGCAGCCAGAGGACAGTTAGAAGTCAAACATCTGACATGCAGGGAAAACAAATGCATGGGAGGCAGCGGGAAGGGAAATTGTATCTGTTCTGCCTTCTGTAGCTGGGCCAGAGGTTTGGAAGTTAATGACAGGCCCCATTTGTCCCAGGGAGATAGAGACAATTTGGGAATGGGATGGGGACTGGGCTGACTTCTTTGTTGGAAGTTCAAGGGTGACTACCAAGAATCACCTCTGTTCTTGACAGTGAAATTAAATACCAGGATGATTATCAAATAAGTGCAGAAGCAGGAAGTGAGCAGTGAAAGCCCAGGGTGGCTTATGCAGCAGGCTCTGCTACCCTCCTGGCTAGACACTCCACATGCTTAATGGACTTGACCTCCCAACATCTGTATTTAATAGTTCTATGAGGCGCTTGCTTCTGTTGTCTTTTTTTGTTTTGTTTCCCATTGGCAGAGCTTTCCGAGTAATTGTTCCATCTGTCCATTTCAGTTTGCCTGAGTATTTAATAGTTAAGTATACTGAAGTCCAGAGATGGCAAGTGACCGGATCAGGACCACACAGTTAATAAATAGCAGAACTGACTCTTAACGTAATTCTTTGCTTCTAGACACTGCTTCAGACTACTCTAAGCCAGGGATGCTGACTGAGACGGAAGCAGGGTTGTGGAAAAAGATAAACCTAACTCTTAAAATCATACTGTTTATTGCTTAACAGAATTTGTATGCATTCACAAGTAAAATGATTACAGGTTAAACTAGATCAGAACCTTAATTTATAAAATCACAGAGGGACAAAGGAACTCATGTAAGGCCGTGGCATTCTACAGTAGAGTAGTAGGGTTGAAAACAAGCCTTTTAGCTGAGCTAAAGCCTGTGCGATGGAGAACTGATGGACTGAGATAGGATGCACTGTGTCACCTATGCTGATCTTGAACTTGTATGTGTATCTGAACCTCTCAGCCCCACAAAGCTGGGGATACAGATGTGTGTTGTCATCCTTTATGATACTAACTTCTAGAAGGAGCAAATTATTTCAGGCCCTTCACATTATGTTCCACAGAACTTAATACTCCTAAAGATGTCTAGTAACAAAGGCGAGTTTATGAAACTACTATATTAAATAAGATTAAACAGATCTAAGATGTTTTAAACAATTTTTTAAATCTAAGTCTTCTACATCCATTCTGCAAATACCCACTATAAATATCCGAGAGAGGAATATCAGGTTACCCCCAACCTCTTTCAGCATGGAGTAATTCTCATTGCACATGTCTACCGTAGTTGATGCCTTTACTCCACGTCTTCTGTGGTAGGTGCGATGGGGATTCTTCAAATATTAGCACTCAATGCCATGATGGGTGAGATGCAAGAATGGCAAGGTCTGCCCTCATCTCTCTCTCTCTTTTTTAGATGTATTTATTTATTTATTATATATACAATATTCTGCCTTGATATATGCCCACACGCCAGAAGAGGGCGCCAGATCTCAGTACAGATGGTTGTGAGCCACCATGTGGTTGCTGGGAATTGAACTCAGGACCTCTGGAAGAGCAGCCAGTGCTCTTAACCTCTGAGCCATCTCTCCAGCCCTGCCCTCATCTCTTGCAGCCTCATCAGGACCACACTGAGAACTCCCCTGAGATGCTCTGTGTGAACTGCTCATTCTTAGGAACAGCAATCCACACAGAGACTGTTCTATCAAAAGTATTAATATCTATATGAACAAGAGCGGTCAAGATCATGATGGGAAAACCCACAGAGACAGATGACCAGAGCTAGTAGGAGCTCATAGACTCTGGACTGAAAGCTGGGGAAACTTCATAGGATCCAACTAGGCCCTCTGAATGTGCTGACAGTTGTGTGACTTGATCTTTGTGTGGGTCGCCTGGCAATGGGACAAGGATTTACCCCTGGTGCATGAACTGGCTTTGAAAGACTCTAAATGCATTTGTAAGCCCCCTCAACCCTAAGAAAATGTAGAAAAATCTAAAGCCATTTCTGATGACTCTCAGTACTTCCCCACCTCCCCTGGGAACCAAGGACATAACAGCTATGCATGCACGTACTGAGATGTTGGAAACTTTCCATCTCCCTGAAGAGGGGCATGATAACCCTTAGGTGTTGACTCAGTTACTGATGTTTTGACTTAGTCCCTGGGAAGGGGCAAAGTGACCTTCAGAAGTTTCCCTTTACCTCATCTGATCTGGCAATCACTCTCCAGCTAATTATTGGTAATAGCCTTTTTAAATAAGCCAATCCAATAAGTTGAAAAACAACTTACAGCCCCCCCCCCTTGTCTCTGTGGCCCTTTGCTTTAAAAGATGGGCTGTAACAGCTGTGGATGTCCTTCATATCCCGAACCTGAGGGACCCTGTCATGACAGAATAAAAAATCCTCTTGCTGTTTGCATCCGCACGAGTGGTCTCGACTGATCCTTGGGTAGGGGGTCTCTCCAGAAGAAAGACATCCTTCGGGGGGTCTTTCAGCTTTTTAGAGCCCATTCCCTATGATGAAATACCATGCTAAGTCTTAATGGGGAGAGGGGCTTGGTTCTGCCTAAACTTCTGCCAGACTTTGTTGACTCCCCATGGGAGGCCTTACTCTCTTTGAGGAGTTGATGGGGGTAGTGGGGGAGGAGGAGATGAAGGGAGAACTGTGGTTGGTATGTAATACAATAAAAAATTTAAATGTTAATATAAAATAAGGTATTCATTAATGAACCCATTTTCGTTTTTGATATTTTTAGACAGGGTCTCACTCTGCAGCTTAGGCTGATATCAACCTTACTAAGAAAGCCCAGGTAGCCCCCATCTCATAGAAATCCTCCTGCACTAGCCTCTGGGCAATCCTCATAGCAGATTATAAACATCAACCCCTACCACATCCAGCCCATACTCTGGACAAGTTTAAAATGTTGGTGACACTGCCTTTATTCACGGCTTCATGCTTGTTAGGCAAGTTCTACCAAAGAGCTACAGCCTGAGTCTGGCTAATAATCTATTTTATTGAAGGGCTTATGAAGAGCAAAAGTCCATACAGAGAATGAAACAAAGATGTGCTTAAATCTGAAGCAAGGGATTTAGTCTGTGTTCCTGGGACTGGGCAGTGGGAGATTCTTGATGTAAAATACAGACCACACACTACTCTGCCTGAAGAGGCAGAAGGGATAAGGGTAAGTCTTAAAGAGGACTATAAGGGAACCCAATAAAAATTTAAATAGATATGTATAGAAAAGTCAAAGTTAGACAGTCATGGTGGATTACAAGCAATAAAATTTATTTTGCTATAAAAAATACTTTTTCTTTATAGGCCTATCTTAAAATGATACAATCATATTAGTATTTAAGAACCTTGGACTCAAATCAAGATCTGGCCTAAGTGTCAAAGAAATGGGAGGGCACTGGCTCCAGCTTTTCCCTGCATCCTGGCACAGGACTACTTGCCTTTATTTGGACAGGATGTAATAGATGTCAGCCCGGGTCCATAAAGATGATTGGGAGGGTTCAGTCCTTCACGTTGATTCATATGTACATTGCATATGCTTATCCATGATTGACAGCTTGCTCCAAGTCAAACACTCATATTGCTTACTCACAGGAAAAGAATGCAGTCATTGCTCAAAACCACAACTCCAATGCACTGGATGGATGTCACTCCAAGTCAAACATCTTGCCAAATAACAAAGGTTTTGCATAAAAACCTTGAATAGAGAAAGGGCTACAACTAGCAAGGGCAATACCATGCAATGTTTATTCCATAACTGATGTACCTCTGAAACACAGCATACATAAAACACCTCCTAACCTGCCCTCTCCTGTCTCAGTATAAATGTTAAGATCACTCTTCTAATGACCTAGGCAAAGATATGTTGACATCACTCATTGATGCCACCTTTCTTATACCATTAATTTCTGACTTTTTAATTGTACCTCTTGGGTAGATTTCTTACTGCTGTGACAATACCTGGCAAAATCAACTTAAGGAAGAAAGTAGACAGCCCATCATGATGTGGAAGTAACTGTGGCAAGAGCTTGAGATGGCTTGTTGCATTCTATTTTCACAAAGCAAGCAGAGATGAATGTTGGTGGTCAATGGCTTTCTCATTTTTATTCAGTCCAGGACTGCATCCTGTGGACAAGTGCCACTTTCAGCTGTGAGTCTTGACACCTCAACTGACATAATCTAGGAATTTCCCCACAGATATTCCCAAAGGTTTGCCTCCTAGATCATTCTAGATCCTGCTTTATTGGCAGTCAATATTGACCATGACAATTCTACCCCTTTCAACTTGATACCCAAACATCATTTTTAAACCAAAACCTCTGCCCTTTGCCCACAGAGGTTCATGGTCCTCTTGTGATGCAAAATGTATTCAGTCTATCTTCAGCTGGAGATGGAGTCTGACACCTTTGGACCACAGGTGCATGGACTTCTGTGTGCATCCAGGCCCCTGTTTAGAGCCAGAAACCCTTTGCAGTGCCCTTTTAGTTTAGACTCTCTCTGTTCAAATGAACTTGGCTCTTCCCAAGTTGGAGCCTTCATGGGCAGAGTTTTGCCCTCAGGATACCTTTCCTATTGTCCCAGGGAACAGCAAAATGTTTCTCTTCCTTGGTGCTAATTTCTTTAACTCTTAGAGCTGATTTCGTAGCATCTTCCTCATCTGCAACATCAAACCCCCTCCTTTCTTCCCTGAACAGCATGGTCAAATGACATGTTCATATCTTGCTCCACTTGTTGATCTCCCTAGGTGTAGACATGGATAAAAATCAGTGAACAATAACCATGGCACAATCTAAATGCTATCCTGCCTTGAGATTACTTCTGCCAAACAAGTTAGTCCATAACTCTTGACCTCAGCCTCCCTCAGGTTCTCAGGACACTGACCATATATGGCCAGATTCTTTACCGACACATCACACAAACAGCCTCTTGCTGGTTTTCCCTTTGTCATCTAATGATCTGAACTTTGTGTCTCCGTATCCCTTGGCATTCTAGTTTGTAAATCTTGTGCCAGAATATACCATTAGGCTCTGTTTACAGAATTCTAGGGCTTTTCTAGCCCAAGGTTCCAATGTCTTCCTCATTCCTCCTACAAACCAGTTCTATGGTCCTGAGAATCATACAGTCAGATTTATCACAACAACAGCCACACTCTTGGTGCCAATTTGCCATATTGTTTCCTCAACTGCTGCAGTGGCCACTTTACATACCAGCACGGTAGAAAGGTACCTTTTGTCTGTATCCTTATCAATATTTGCTGTCATTTGTTTTCTTGGTGATAGCCATTCTGCCTTGTTGCTTTTCTACAAATCTTCTTTGTTTAAAACTCCCCAATGGCTTTTTATTATCCTTCAGAGCACCAAGTAAAAGTCCTTACAATATCCTTTGCATTTAAACCAAGTATGAGCTGTATGGCCCACAGTCCATCTGTCTTCTCTTCCTCAGTTACTGTACCTACCCCTCTTAGTCATTACTCAGCAGCCATCATGGCCTTCTTGCTGCTTCTTGGACACACGAGTATACCTGTGTATGTGACTCCACTCACTGTGTGCTGTTGTACTGTGGATACTCCTCCTGTCTGGATCACTCATTTGTTTTAGGTCTCTAGTCTACAGCCATACCACCCTGACTGGTCCGATCTTGTCCTTAAGGTCTTTATTCCAATACCACCTTTTGTTCTTTTTCCCTATGACTTGAGCATCTTCTTTCCTCACAGAATGTGTAGCTACCTAACCCCCACTGCCCGCATATTTGTTTATTTCATTCCCATCACCCCTCCCATTCTTTACAACAAAAGCTTCATAAGAACAGCAGCCTTGTGTCTTCCTTTCCCGTGACCTTGCTCCCATGAATCTTTGCTGAATAATGCATGAAATGAACACATGACGTAGGAGGGCACAACTCCATCCCGGGAAGGTGGCTAAGAGAAAGATCACATCTACAAAGACAATCAGCCCCTTTCATCTCTCCTGCCACCATAATTTGTCTTTGCCTCTCCTTGCTATTCCCACATATCTTGGACAGAGCCGAAGGAGTCAGAAGGTGGCTTAGGCCCTGCCCTGTCCTCTTTTCCTTGGCTCCCCTTTCCTGTTCCATCTAAATCTGGATCAGCAAGCAGGGTTCATTACACAGATGAGCCAGATATTTCTTATGTTTTGAGGACCTCCCCCATACCTGGTTTTTCTCGGAGATGTTCTTTCTAGACCCTAAGACTCTAGCCAGAGAAGAGGGTTCTGCTATCTGGGAACTCTGATCTAAGAAACATAAGAGGCTCCAAGTCATCAAGAAAGCGAGCCCCTGCCTTTTCCTGCACAGTGTCCCTCTTTCCTGCCACCTTTTGTACTTGGCAGGTGTTGTAGTTACTTTTCTGTGGCTTCAATATGATAACCTGACAAAATCAACTTAAGGGAGGAATTCTATTTTGATTCACTCTTCCAGGGTACGGTTTATGTGGCAGGGAAGTCACAGCTGAAAGACCTGGAGGCAGCTCATCGTGTTGCCTCCACAGTCAGGAAGCAGAACAAGGAGTGCCTGTGCTCAGCTGCTGACTTTCTTCTTTTTAAACAGCCCAGGATTCTAGCCTAGGGAATGGCACCATCCACAGTGAGCAGGCCTTCCCACATCTATTAACCTAATGGCGATAATCTCCTATGATGTGCCCAGGAACCTGCCTCCAGCTCCCGGATGGAGTTGGCAATTGAGATTAATTAAATTCTACTTTTACTAATTCACTATTAATGAAGAATTCATTTAAATATGTTTTAAAATTATTTTTAGCCAGTAAGTCCTCTCCTACACAGAGGAGTCATAGGAATTCCACAAGGCTGTTTGCAAAAGAGGCACCTGATACAAAAGCAAGATGCACAGAAGAGCCTTGATTCAAGAATGAATGACCTTTGTTCTGATTCCAGCTTTGCCACGCTCCACTATCTGACCCTGGCGAGCCTCGGAACCTTCTGTGCTTTCTTTCTACTTAACATCTGAGCGCTGGGGCTACTGAGAGCATGGTATCACTTGTGGTTATTTAGAGACATTCCCTAACAGTAAACTAAAAGCATATGTCCAAGGGGATTGGCAGATTTGTCCATTTCCCCATGTAAGACCCTGCTCTTTTTCCCTACTATGGCTGCATACACCAAAGGGGACTGGTATCTTCTTTGCAAAGAAGCAGTGTGGGTTCTGCCTACCACTCTTCTCTAGCTTGGGGTCCTGTAATACATGTAATATATGGAATGACCATTTCTTACAGGGCTTCCCAAGCTTGCAAATTCGGTCATTACGTCCTGCTGATGCCAACAGACACTATGTTAGCACCTAAATTTAGAACTTCTAATTGTATGTCCTTCATGTCCACTGCAAGGAGAGGATGCTGGGAATGGGAGTGGAGGACAGGAATGACCAACAAGGCTGCGCCTGCTTAGCTGGCTGGGTTTCCTCCCCTCATCCGTGACATGCGTTATTTCTCTATTTGCAAATGTGCTTGGCCTTTCCCATCTTGCCAGTTTTTTGATCATTTTCTTCTTTCAGTGAGAAAAAAGAAAATAAGAGCTCCCCAAACTTCATTTTCCATATAGCTTCATTAAATTGATGGCAGCTGTCACAAAATAATATAAAGGCCTCAGAAAGAAGAAGGCTGCAAATCCCAGGATTAGAGCACCCCCGAAGTTATAAAAATTCTTCAAGGCATTTATTTGCAAATTGGACTCCATTTGCATATTTCACAAGCATAATACAAATGTATTATTTATCAGTCTAACCAGTCTGTACAAAAGAAAGATGGCAAATTCTACCTTCATTTCAGAGGCCTCACTGTAAATTTTCCAACTTAACAAATTTAACTTCAGGAAAATGGGCCTTTTCCACCCTGCTTTTCTTGATCTATTCCTCTAGTATTCATATTTCCTAGGCCTATGTCATTGAAAATAAGGGCCTCAAACATGCAAAGCCATACAATACAATGCCAATGCTAATGTTGACATTGCCTGATCCATCTGTCCACTTCAGTGACCCTAACCAAAAGACGTTCTCGCCTTGAGGCAGAAGTGTGACCTCACCGTCAGACAGCTGCCGTTGGTGACTCAGGCTTTCTGAGATTCATGCCAGGATGATTTGTCTAGTCTTTATGTACAAGCATGAGGAGAAAGATAATTTGAATTGTCACAGGTTCCTGTCAGCTTTTGATTCCATGGGCTGGAGAATACCACACCTCCAGATCCAAACATTTGGTAATCAATAACCAGCATGCACAGCCATTCAGGCCACTGTTGACTGCCTGTCACTTGTGGCTTATGACTCACCATCCATGTAAAGCACACAGTTCACTAAGTGTGACGGCTATTTTTTAATATAATTGTCTTTCTCAGTAAAATGTCAGAGGACAGAAGATGCTGAAAATGGAGCGTATTTGCTACAGCCTCTGTGCATAAGGCTCCTTTTGTATCCTTCAGGGTGTTAGAGGATACTTGTCTCCTTGGAGAGCCACATGGTGTTTTCTATATAATAGGGAGTGTGATCAAGAGCTGGCCTGTGTTCTGACTCCCTCCTGTTTGCTTCTCAAACCAGGTACCTGAGCGTTGCTTTCTGTCTTGTGGGAAGGTCTTCCACCGTGGCATTAAAGATCTGCTTCTATTCCTGTTTATAAATCAAATAATCCCTTACTGGCCTAACATGCTCCATGGGGTATCATGTTCTATGGGGGAAAGGATACACAAAAGCAGGTCCTGTCTCCAGAGAATTCAGAATCTACGAATAAGAGTGTAAATAAACTATATTCTGGGTTGTTTGCCCATGATTCTGACCTTATGGCTAAAGACTGAAAGCCATGGGCCAGAGGCACTTTTAAAGCAATTTGTTTTCTAAGAAAAAGACCTTTTTTTTTCTGCAAGAGAATTAAAATTGATTAAATTATGCAGAGACAACATTTTATTTCTCCATTTGTACACAGGGACTTTGATTCAGCCGTGACCAACTAAACAGTGACTTCAAGCCATGTTTTTCTTGAAATTTGTGTATCTGCCCTGAGTAACCAAAGACAGGCAGTTGCTGTTCTGGTTCAGTGGCTTAAAGACATCAGAGCCATGATCTCAGTGTTTTTTTCCCCTGTCTCTCTCTCTCACTGGACTGCCAGAAGTCTGCAGTGGCTCCTATCATTACATCCTGTCTCTGGAACAAGAACAGCAGCAATGGGACAGGGGAGGAGACAGCAGCATCTGTACTGCAAGAACGAAAATGTTTGCAGCTGCTCCTAGCAGGGGTAGGTTGGTGCCCGGACCCACACTGGCAAGAGAGTCTGAGATTACAAGGCTCTTTTATTTAAGGAGAGGGTCTGAGTAAGGGTCAGTGCAACCGGTAGTTAGTCCTGAACAAAAGGAGAAATCACTTTGTAAGATACAAAGGAGAGCACAGATTCAGCAGAGACAACCAGGTGTGCCTGGCATCATTTTACTCTGTGTACAAAGGCAAGAGAAATTGCAGAACTGAAAGGATTATCAACCATCTAGGGAGCTGGGACATGTGTCTAGCACTGGATTTTGATGTAGAAGCAACAATCTCATACACTAAAACCAAATGAATGGTTTGGATTGTACATGCGATTCCAGAGTCGTTCCTCTGAGGGACTGACTAGTCTCAGAACTGCTGTTGGAACATGTAGCATGGCAGTGATTCATGGCTTGGAATGATTGGTTTCACTGGCTAACACTGTCTTAAGCTGAAAGCCCCATCTGTGGAATGGGACAAAGGGCACATTTGGGAAGCAAGTCACAGAGACGATGGGATGTTTTAGAGGGAAGCCAGGTGTCTCCTTTACTTTTCCGTTGCTGTGATAAATGCCAGGACCAGCAACAACTCAAAGGAGAGTGTTTCTTTTTGGCTTACAATTTCAGAAGAATGGCAGTTCATGATAATGTGAGCGAAGACATGGTAAGAAATAGCAGGCATGGCCTTAGGAAGCTCAGGGATTTCTGATTGAGCTGAAGGCGCAACCATATCTTCAAGCCAAAAGCATAAATCAGAGAGAATTAATTAGGAACAATGACTCAAGGTTTTAACTCTCAGAGCCTACCTCCCATGATGTACTTTCTCCAACAAGGCCACCCCTCCAAATCTCCCCAAACAATGTCACAACTAGGGACCACCAGTTCTTATACAGGAGTTTGTAGGAGACATCCTTTTTTTTTTTTTAATTTTTTCTTTTATTCTTTTTTAATTAAAATTTCCACCTGCTCCCTGTTTCCCATTTCCCTCCCCTCCTCCCAAATATTGCCCCCTCCCCCCACTCCCCTCCCCCTATCCCCACTCCTCTTCTCCTCCCCCCACACCATTCCCCCTCCCTCTCGATATTGACGAGCAGTCCAAATTCTCTGCCCTGCGGGAAGACCAAGGTCTTCTATCTACGTCCAGGAAGGTGAGCGTCTAAACAGGCTAAGCTCCCACAAAGCCAGTTCATGTATTAGGATCGAAACCTAGTGCCATTGTCCTTGGCTTCTCATCTGCCTTCATTGTCCGCCATGCTCAGAGAGTCCAGAATCAACCCATGCTTATTCAGTCCCAGACCAGCTGGCCTTGGTGGGCTCCCAATAAATCAGTTCCACTGTCACAGTGGGTGGGTGCATCCCTCGTGGTCCTGATTTCCTTGCTCATGTTCTCCCTCCTTCTGCTCCTCATCTGGACCTTAAGAGCTCAGACCGTTGCTCCAAATTGAGACTCTGTCTCTACCTCGATCCATCACCAGATGAAGGTTCTAAACTTCCTCACTAGGGAAAGCAGGAACTTTTTAAGCTTTAGAGCTTTCATTGGATGGAAGTAAAAGCAGAAGAATTACTGTGGAAAACATCTGGTAAAAGTACAGAGACTATGAAAAATAAAAGGCATATTTTTTTAACAACACAGTGATAGTGGACAAGACATATTTTTTTTTTTTTTTTTGGTTTTTCGAGGCAGGGTTTCTCTGTAGCTTTGGAGCCTGTCCTGGAACTCCCTTTGTAGACCAGGCTGGCCTTGAACTCACAGAGATCCGCCTGCCTCTGCCTCCCAAGTGCTGGGATTAAAGGTGTGCGCCACCACCGCCCGGCCTGGACAAGACATTTCTAAGAGTTAAAAAAAAAATGAGTAGAAAGAGCAGATAAATGCCATCCAGAGTTTTCCGCTCAATCCATAAATTCTATTGAGGAAGAAGGTCTATGGCCTAGAGGAGTGTTGGGGGAGGTCCTTCCGCTCCTCCAGCCAATAGCCGCTGAGATACCAGCCCATTGGGGCGTGGTCTCTCTCCCTTTAAAAAAGCGGCTACTTCCCTCCTCGCTCTTACTTCCTGCTCCGCTCCCGGTGACTAGACTCCCTTCCTGATTGCACAGAGGGCTCTTGTCTGTGATGTTGATCTGTAAGTTTTTTCCCTTTTAAATCAATAAGCATTTTATTAATCATAATTCCAAACTGGTGTTTGTAACTTACGCCTTCGCCTTCATCTGGCGCCCAACGTGGGGCTCAAACCCACGACCCTGAGATTAAGAGTCTCATGCTCTACCGACTGAGCTAGCCGGGCGACCAGGAGCTGGGGCGGCAGGAACACAGCCCGCAGCTCCCACTACAGGGGAGTGCTAAGTATTGTTAGTTTAGTTTATTAAGCTTCTGCTTCTGACCAAGGTCAGATTCAAGGACTGAATTTATTCTGCTTCCTGAAACAAATGAAGATGGAGGTAAGATGCAAGAGGTAAAGGACATCAAACAGTGAAGAAGAGTGATGCCAAGAGATGGTGTCTTAGTTAAGGTTTCTGTTGCTGTGAGAAGACACCATGACCAAGCTATTCTTATAAAGGAAAACATTTCAGAGGTTTAGTCCATTGTCGTCATTGCAGGATGCATGGTGGCTGGAAGGCAGACATGGTGCTGGAGAAGGAGGCAAGAGTCATACATCTGGATTGGCAGGCAGCAGGAAGAGAGAGTGGCACTGGGCCTGTCTTGAGCATATATGAGACTTCAGAGTCTACCTCCAGGGACACACTTCCTCCCACAAGACCATATCTCCTAATAGTGTTACTCTCTATGGACCTATGGGGACCATTTTCCTTCAGACCACCACAGATGGGGAAAGAGGGTATTGTTTTCATAACTGGCCAGCTCACATTAAAGAGCCAAAAGAAAAGGGATTTATTTAAATCCCAAGAGATCCCCTGACTGGAGGAGATGCAGCAGGCAGTGGCAGCACCCTCTCTGAGAGACGAAGTCAGCTGGTTTGAAGAACATGGTACTGGAAAGAAGAGCTGACAGTGTGCTCTATCATACAGAAGATGTCTCTCATCTAGTTCACAGGATACTGATTGTCTTAGATGATGAAACTACAGATCTATACAGAGACTGAACAACAAGCATTTGCTCCAAGTCAGGAGCAGAACAGACACTCATCCACCAAACTCGACACATTCTGACTGCCTGGAGCACCAAGTAAAGTACTTCAAAGGCTAAGTCTTTAGGTATGAGAATCATTCTTTCTGGTTTCACTGAATCAGTTTTAGTAGCAAGACATGAAGAGATCACATTGCTTCCGAGGAAAAATTACCCCATCAAAGGAAAGCTAGAAAGTGTTTTCAAGACAGCAAAGTGTTTCAAGACAGGGACTGTCAACTCTGAGAATGTGCCCATCATGAAGAAGAGGAGAAAGCAAACTCTAAGGGAAAGAAAGTGTGATTGTTTAAAGCTGCCCCTCAAGCTGATGAACACTGCCATTATAGTAGTCACCAAGTTGTGTTACAAAGGTCCAGAACATATATAGAACCATAAAAGAAATAAAGAAGATTTTAAAATTTAGCTCAACTGTAAAGTAAAAACCACAAAGACTGAAATGAAAAAAAAATGCACTAAATATGGCTTGTGAAGCATTAGACACTGCTGAAAAAGAAAACTCAACTTAAAGACTACAATACAGGGTGTCTAAGTAAGGGGGAGTGGTAGATTAGAACATTGCTAAACCTTTGGAGACCTAAGAGCTTGAAGGAATACATACAGAAAAATATTGAAGAATTCATGGTTAATTTTTTTCCAAATTTGATGAAAAATAGAGTCAACAGTTCATTTCAGTACACATCATAGCCATCACAAAGCCAGAGTTCAGGGGGAAAAATTTAAAGATGTCCAGAATTAAAAAGATACATGCATGCAGAGCGCATGCAAAGGTGACCGCAGATTTATTATTAAAGTAATAGACTAGTAGAGTTCCAGCCCCATGTCACTGCAGGATTTCACCACCAGTGAGTCATATAAAGGCCGAAGTAATGAATAACCCGAAGGTGTGCATTTCAAGAAATATTAAAGGAACTTCTTACACAGAAAGAAAATGATATCAGATAGAAAAATGTGTTTTTGGTAAGAAACTTAGGACATCAGTGATAGTGACAATATGAGCAGACATAAAAGCCTCATTGGTATTATTCAAATTTCTTTAAAACATTATTGACTATTCACACAAAACAATATCAGTGTAGTAAGCAGATGAAAACCTTATCACAAACTGACAGACAAAAATGGAGTCCTATTTTTATGACGTTTTGATAACATACACGAAGAAGCATAGAATAATGAGGCAGATTGTAATACATTAAAGATACAGTCTACAAACCTCACAGCAACCATCAAAACAGCAGAGCTGAGAATGATAGCTCAGTGCTCAGAAAGGAAGGTGAAATAAATGATAAAACACATCCAGTGTTGAAGAAGGCACTGAAATAAATGATCAGAGGAACAAAAACAAATGAGACAGATTACAAAAAAAAAAAAAAGATTTAAACATACCCACATCAGAAATCTCAGTAATTATGAATAAACACTGCACTTAAGACAGAGATTCGTAGATTTTTTATATTCTTTTAAAATCCACCTACACAACTCCCACAAATACACACACACACACAACTAGGACAAAAGTTCAAGGATGTTAAACTGTATGCCAGGCTAATGTTAAGGAAAAGATGCCTAGTGATGAGGAAGGGACCAATTCACCAAGAAGAAATGACAATCCCAAATGCTGGTATGTCATTGCTGTAGAATTTGAAAAATAGAAAGAAAGAAAAACTAACCAAAATAAATGAAAGAGAAATAGGCAAGCACAGAGCCACATTCAGAGATGTCAACACTCCTCTCAATAACTGATAGAATGGAAAGCTAATACGGATACAGGATGCTGAAGCACCATAGGCCAATTGACCTGACTGATATTTATAAAACATGTAACAATAGCAAAGTATGTTCTTTGGAAGTGTGCCTGAACCACTTAACAAGAGAGGCCAGATTTGGGATCAGAAAATAACTCTCAATAAAACTGAAAAGATTTGAATCAAGCCAAGGGTCTAGAGATACAGTTCAGTGGTAGAATGCTGGATTTAATTCCAAGCTCTGAAAAAATCCGAATAAAGCACTTTCACTGACAGTAATAAAATTAAATTAGAAATCAATATGAATAGTGTCTCTGGGTGCTCTCCCAAAGATTTCAAAACTAAATACTGTATCAGCTGATAGGCCAATAGCTGATGAAAAAGGTAAAAAGGAAAATTAAAAATTAATTTGAACTAATTAAAATGAAAACTCAATATATCAGAATTTTCAGTATACTAGTAAAATAGTGTAACAAATTCTTACAACATTGATTTAGACTGTTTTCCTCTAGTGTAGCCACCTGAGGAATGCATGAAAAGTGACCTCCTTAGCTCACAGTCTTGAAGGCTCACACTTTAAACCACATGGCACCTGCTCTGGGGAGGCCCCTGCACTATTGACACATGAGGAAAGATGAGGTTGTGGTGGGAACACAGGTCAGCGGAAGACACAGTGAGACAGGTGATCAGGGATGTGATGGCTATGTTCCAGTTTAACAGTCCCTTTGAGGAAGGCCAACTGGGATTCCAAAAGAGCTACTCTCTGCATTCTAAAGACAGTTAACCAATTATTATCTCGCATTAGGCCCCCCGTCAAAGCTCTTGCCATCTCTACATTGCTACTCTGGGCAACAAGACTCTAAAGCATGAAGCCTTGAATGATGTATCCAAACATGGCAAATACCCGTGTTAGAGAGAAGTGACTTCAACAACCGCCTATAGAAAGCAGATACAGGACAGCCTTGCTCCTCTAGAAAATCTAACCACTTGACTGGAAATAAAAGACACCATGGTATCGGTTTTGGAGTTATACACACAACTCTGCAGTTCCCTTGGTCATAAAAAGCATAAGAAAGCCGGGCGGTGGTGGCGCACGCCTTTAATCCCAGCACTTGGGAGGCAGAGGCAGGTGAATCTCTGTGAGTTCGAGACCAGCCTGGTCTACAAGAACTAGTTCCAGGACAGGCTCCAAAGCCACAGAGAAACCCTGTCTCGAAAAACCAAAAAAAAAAAAAAAAAAAAAAAAAAAAAAAAAGCATAAGAAAGCATTATGAATAGCAACATAAAAATAAATGCAGCAACTTAGAAGAAATGCTCTTGCAATTCCTTGAAGTTACTCAAATTACTATAGCCAGTCAAGAAAAAAAAAAAACAATGAGAAAAATTAAATAACTCGATTAACACGGTGTCCAGTAAAGAAACTGTGTATGTAATTAAAAACCATACAAAGAAAGGATGATACCTAGTGGAGTCCTCAGTGAATGTGCATTGCTGACTTGCATGTGGCCATGCTAAGGACCAACGTCTCAGCCCCAGTCGGAGTTCCCCCTACTGGGGCTCAGAGAGAAGGCAAAGTCCTCCTTGGGTCTGAGGTGAATGTTGACAATGAGAACAGGAAATTTCTTCACAGACTTTTACCACTTCAAGACTGCTACCTGACAGAGCCTGCTACTACGTAGATGAGCTAAACCTGTGTCCCCTGCTTGCCTGTGTATAACAAACATGCTGACCTTCTGTAATGTTGTGCCTTCTTCATTGAGACCCCAGCGTACTGGATTCTGGCTTTTGTTGGGACCATTTGGAGTCCTGGCCTCCAGCTGCTCTTCCCTGCTAGAGGATCTTTACTTTTCTTCTGATTTGAGTTACTAAAGGCTGTGTCAAAGTTGTTTACCAGCTCTGCTTCCTGAGCACGTGTTGCCTTGCCTTGAGGATCAGAGGATAAGGTTTTCACCTGTTGGGCCACTTGACTGTTTGGGGTATATAAGCCTCTGTGGTGCTATTCAATAAAGGGCTTCTTACCAGTGACTAGAGGTCCATGTCTCTGTCTCTGTCTGTGTTTGTGTGTTTCAATCTTCAGCCCTTTGCCCAAAGCTCGCGAACTGTATGGTAGCACATAAAGCACAGACAGGCGTCGTGCGCTGCAGGCTTTTCTGTGTTTCTGTGAGTTTGTCCTTCTTTCATTCCCTTGACACAGGATGCAGTAATTGCTAAT
The DNA here is from genome assembly GCF_950005125.1 of Chionomys nivalis. Lineage (NCBI taxonomy): Eukaryota > Metazoa > Chordata > Mammalia > Rodentia > Cricetidae > Chionomys > Chionomys nivalis. The sequence continues at coordinate 39,708,037 of NC_080099.1, forward strand.
TGATCCTCTGGGGTTAGTATTTCTTTTTTATATTTTTTTATTTTATTTTTTGTTAGTATTTCTTGATATCTATTTCTCTCATGAGTATTGTGGTGATTTCAATGAAAATGGCCCTATTAGGAGGTATGGCCTTATTGAAGGAAGTGTGTCACTGGGGATGGGCTTTGAGGTTTCAGATGCTTAGATTTAGCTCAGTGTTTCTCTCTTTCTGCTGTCTGCAGATCTGGATGTAGAACTCTCTCCTACCTCTCCAGCAGATGTCTGCCTGTGTGTGGCCATTCATTCTTCCCACCTAGACAACAACGGGCTAAACCTCTGAATTGTAAGTCAGACTCAGTTAAATGTTTTCCTTTATAAAAGTTGCTGTGATCATGGTGTTTGTTCACAGCAATAAAACCCTAACTAAGACAAGTCTAAATGCAGAAATTTCACCCAAAGCCTTAGCAAAACCAACTTAATAGTCAGTCAAAAGAATAATATGCTATAATGAATAAAATTTTAACATATAGAAATAAATGTAATTACTGTGGAAACAAGTTTTTTAAAAGTGTAAGTACCTTATTACATAAAGTTAAATATTTACACAATCTTCAAGTATTTTTATTTCTAAAATCTTTAAAGTACAATATGTATTATAGAATGACAAAAATCAAAAATTAAGAACGAAGAGGGAATGGACTAGGAAGGAAATAGAATATCCTTAACCTGATAAATAGATAAATGTGTCAGTGGAGTCAACAGTTAATATACTTAACAGTAAAGAACTCAATGATTCCCCTCCACCATCCCCAGAAAACAACCTTTTGTGAGAAACTATAAAACACAACATATTAGAACCTTCCCAGTATCAGGATGGATATAAAGCATTCTGGCCCAGTGTGGAGGCTTGTGCCTGTAATCCCAGAATCTAGAGGCTGAATCAGTAGGTATGTGTAGTTTGAGGCCAGCCTGGGCTACAGAGATTTTGTCTCAAAAACAAAGCAAACCAAAGAACAACAGAAATCCCTGGACATCTATCCCTCCAGTAAGAACAAAGAGCAGGCTTGCTGGTAGCACGTCTCTATAGCATTTCATAAAATGTTTAATATTGCTTGCCTGTGGTCTGGACATTCCATGGTTGGTAGGTCTCCAAGAAAAATTAAGGAACCCAAAAATACATATATAGCCAACTATTTTTACCATTCTTTACTTAGAATCGCAAAAAGTGGAAGCAGGCGAATAGATGAGCAAACTATGGTATAACCATGCGATGGAGTGTTCCCATTAATCAGAAGAAATGAATTATTGGTACATGGGAAAAAAGCTTCTACTAGTCTCAAAATAGTTATGAGGGGTGAGAAAGCAGGATGACAGAGTACAGACCTTAATACTGCATTCATATAGCATGAGGAAAATGCATATGTATATGTGGAACACTAAGCACATGAGAGGTGCCTAGAACTGGGGACAAGGAGAAGAATGGGCAGGGCAAGGCCAGAAAAGACTGAAAAAGGCATGGGAGTCAACTGGGGCTCAAGCAGATTTTTAAGTTGATTGGAGTGACCACTTAAAGGAGTTCGTCAACACATCTCAAAATTTATCAACCTGACCGGGCGGTGGTGGCACACGCCTTTAATCCCAGTACTCGGGAGGCAGAGGCAGGCGGATCTCTGGGAGTTCGAGACCAGCCTGGTCTACAAGAGCTAGTTCCGGGACAGGCACCAAAGCTACAGAGAAACCCTGTCTCGAAAAACAAAAAAACAAAAAACAAAAAAATTCATCAACCTGAACTCTCTAAAAGTCTAAAGTTTATTTTATATCAACTATGTCTTCAAAGATTTTAGAAAGAGAAGATGTGGAGTCCTGCATCAGTCGTTTCTTAAATCCTTTCTCTATGTATTAAGAAATGATTGCAAAGATAACTCATATTATGGAGAAGATGAGTAAAACATCATGCGTTGAGTGTGAGAGTGTGTGTGGGTGTGAGAGTATGTGTGAGTGTATGAGTGTGTGTTTGACATATGTTCTACCTGTTAGTGTGGATGTATCTCTCTCTCTCTCGTGTGTGTGTGTGTGTGTGTGTGTGTGTGTGTGTGTGTGTGTGATTGCACTCATGCATGTAGAGACCAGAGATCAACCCTGGATATCTTTCTCAATCACTCCTCACCTGTTTTTTTGAGAAAAGTTGTCTCTCTGAACCTAGAGCCCATCAACTAAGCTAGGGTGGTTGGCCAGTGAGAGCTTCAGGGACCTAGGTGTTTCTGCTCCTCCTCACATTGGCATATCTGCGATTACAGGTATGCGGCCGCCATATGCACCTTCACATTGGTATCTCGAAGATTACAGTAATATGGCCACTATACCCAGTATTTTGTGTGGGTTCTTGGGTTTCAAAATCTGCTTGATAGACACTTTACCAACTCAGTCATCTCCCTAGCCTTTGGGCTCCTTATTAATCACACAACAAAATAACATCTTGGGCTCTTTTAAGCAAAATACACAACCGCTTTCTCATTTATTATGTCATTATCATTTCTTCACAAATACAAATTCATCCTTCCTTGTTTTAGCAAATATATATTTAGGATATCAGATCAAGACAGCAATAAGAAGTGAGACACTCCACCAGCTCACGATTCCTCCGGCTTCTCTCAGTCCGCGTATGCCCCATCACCATGGTTCCCTAATTGATTCTACCTTCTTAATAGTCAGTGGAAGGCAGCTGCTTCCTTCCACTTCCTTTCCCTTTCTCCCACCAGATGGACGGTGGCGATGGCCAGTGTAGACAATTAGCAGTTTGTTTGATTGCCAGCGGACTCTTTCAGCGAATTAGACCCACAAATTGATCTGAAGGTGGTTTCTCTGTCACCTTACCTTTGTAAGTGGCAGATTCAATTCTACACAAAGAAAAGTTTGATTTCAGAACCGGGAGCTTCACCTTCGTGCTTGTCCCTGCTCTATGGGCTCACTGGCAAGCTGGGGTGCAGAAACAACCTGTCTCTTCTAAGCACAGGGGCAGTTGCTAACACCAAGTGATATATAGGGTGTTGAGGAAAAAAAAAATAATGGAAAGCCCCATTTTTTTTTTTTACAATGTCTGAAGTTTCCATAGGTTTAGCTATCTCAGAAACACCAGCATCACCTAGAGATCTGGTGTCCTATGTAGAAAGTTGTGGCTGGTAGCTTAGCAAGATTCGTAGTCGCACGGACTACTAGGATATCATGATGTTTTCGTAACAACATACTCACAGGATTGCTTCAGGGTAGGCTCTTTGAATATAGCTGAATTTGCATCGACAGCCTGGAACACTGCATTTTAAAGCCAGTTAGTCTTGATCCTCTTCCTACCTCACCCTTTTCTCTCCCCTGCCTCTCTGCAGAAGTAGTGCAAGTCCCAGGCCAACGGAAGGACTTTTTTACTCTGTCATCCCAATCAATGAGGAGTTTTTATGACTGCATCTCATACCCCATGTTCATTGTATTCACAAAGTTGAGTTGGCATGAAAGAGGTAGCCAGCCTCTGTAAAGTCCTCTGCAGGACATTAGAGCCTTGGGTTGCCTTCAACTCTGCCACTAACTAACACTGTGGCTATGCCCTATCCCATGTACCAGGCTTCAATATCCTCTACCTCAAAGTGAAGTGACTGGACCAAATGCATGCCAAGGGCTGGTCAAATTCAGATGCCAGGCATGATGCAATTCTAGAAATACAGGTGGGTGCCATCAGTGAGCTGACATCCTGGCCATGTGGTAAGCCTTGGATCTGGCTTGAACCAAAGCAGAAGGTAAAGGAATGAGCATCTTCCAGGATGTCTAGCCACTAAATCATCACCAGCCTTGTGGTAGAAAATGTCACTCAGCAACACTGTTGCCATAACAACTGAAGTATCGTTTGGCACTGGGGTTGGAGGAAGCTGTCAAGGGCTATAATTTAAGAAAAAAACAAATTTTTCTTTCTCACTATGTTGTCTTAATTATCTCAGCCAGCTGTATTAACAATCTAATGTGTCACCCCCCAAAGAACATATACTAAATATAGGTAGCTATCTCACCTGACCCTCACCCAGGTAGCGTCATCACACAAAGACAAGCTTTGATAGTTCTACTTCAGAAGTAATTTTACTGTGCTATCCATTCTTCCTCTATTGGGCCTGACTTCTGATCTATACAACAGTGGGCAGGAGGGAGGTATCACGTCAGGTGTCTTTCAGCATAAACATTCTACCTGGCAATTTGCAAACTGGCTGCTCACAACACACATCCAGCCTGTGGATGTGCTGCGCTTGCCTGGTGCTGTGGGAGCCATGTTCATGAGTATTCTAAGTAGCATTTTGGAGTTATGAGCCATGGAGAGACAGCTCGGTCAGTAAAGTGCCTGTAGTAAAAGCATCAGGAACTAAGTTGCACCCTAGAAATCATATGAAAATCATTGTCCACACTGTGCACACTGAGCAGAAGTATCCTCGGGCTCACTGGCTATCCAGCCCAGCCTACTTGGTGAGTTCTCAGCAAGTGAGAGATCCTGCCTGAAAACGCAAGATGGGTAGTGTTTCTGAGGTACAACATAAAGGTTGACCTGTCATTTACACACACACACACACACACACACACTTAGAATTAATGAAATGCTTGGATTATTCACAGTACAATACAGATTTCTGGCTTCTGATCAAAATAAACCAATCATCAAGGACTGGGCTAAAATTTCCATGGCAACCCTCAGGTGGCACCGAGTAGCTCTTTCTCTGTGGAAATTGAGTGAGTCCTTAGGTTCCCACTGTGCCTAGCACTCCTGAGCTCAGGTCAACGTCACCTCATTTAATACCAATTTTCTAAATAGCTTTTGTAATACTCATCCTGACACTACTCTGTGTTTAGGCTTCCTGGTTTTGTTATCACTTTTTAAAAAATAAAGATTTCTATTTGATGTTTTGCCTGCATTTATCTGTGTGACATGTGTGCAGTACACACAAAGGCCAGAAGAGGGCATCAATCCCCTGGAATGGAGTTAACTCAAGGTAGGTTGTGAGCCACCATGTGAGTGCTGGAAACTGGATCCAGGTTCAGCAAGGGATCTTAACCTCTGCACCACCTCTCCAGATCCTGTTGTTATCACATCTAGGTGAAGGTGATGTGATAAAAAGGGTGGGGTATAAGCTCTCCCCATATCACTGCCATCTGCTACCAAAGACTGTGTGGGGGCAACCACTGAGTCCTCTCAAGGCTGGCTCTGAACAAGGGAACTGAGGTGCCTCGGCTGACTGGACCACTCATGGTAAATGATCCTGACAGCTCTCACCCTCCACACACATCCTAGGTAGCCCAAAAATAAACATCGGAATCCGTTATTAGCAGATAACTCATGGCTTTGTAATTCTCAGTTATTATTCGCTTCAATTTAGTTTCTCCACACATAAAATCAGTTTGATTTCACACAAAGCTGTTGTTCCTTCTCCACAGGTCTGCATGGGGACAGAGGTGCTTTGTGGCTGTGCACACGTGTTGCCTTCCACAGAGCTAGTCATCTCCCCACAAGTGTTCCTATTCCTTACTACTGAACATTTGACATTTCTGGTTAACATGTGAGGAATCGAGTCACTGACTGTGAGAATTGCATTCCATATCCACAACTCAGAACAACGGGTACCGTTATGGCCTCCACCTTAAAGATAAGGGAACAACACCTCAACCTGCTTGGGAATTTGTCTCAAGTCAGAGCTGAGCTACCAACCATCAAACTGCAAGGATTCACTCTTAACACTGGCCCTACAATATTCCCTTCACATACTCCAGCAGCACTGAGAAACATCTACGAAGGGCGAGCCTGTTCTCTTAGAGGACTGAGGGAATGAAGCTTTCTATTTGGAAACCCAATAAAGAGCTGATGATCACAAGATAACTGTTTAATTGGCTGTACTTTTCTAGAGAGCCTATTTGGTGTCTTGACAATTCATAGATCCTTTCGTCCTGCATTGGACTGATTCACTCTTAAATTTGTATACTCGCCCACACTTTGACTTTTCCCGAATTTCCAGACATAGCATCATTGAAGAAAATACTCATGATGCTAAAAAGGAACCTAGTACCACTACTCTCCATAAAGGGTTTGTGTGTGTGTTTGTGTGTGTGTTTGTGTGTGTGTGTTTGTGTATACATATGCACACATGCAAGTGCATGAGATGTGTGCACGTGTATACATGGAAGCCAAAAGACAACCCTAGGCATTCTTCCCCAAACCCCATTCACCTTGTTTCTTGAGAGAGGGACTCTCACCGGCCTGTCACTCATCAAGTAGGCTAGCCTGGCTGGTCAACAAGCCCCAGGAATCCTCCTGTCGCCACCTCCCCAGCCCTGGATAACAAGAGTGCACTACCAGCCTTAGCTTTCCTGTGTGAGTTCTGAGGATTGGACTGAGCTTTCATCTCCACATAGTCAGTGCTTTACTGAATAAGCTATCTTGCCAGTAGTTTTCCAAAAAAACTCTTGAGACTGGAATTTGCTCATTAGCAAGTATATTAGAACATTCATGATTATGTATCTCAGCATTAAATAAGGATATCTGTAAAAACCAAGAATCACAACGAGCCATAAAACTTAGCCCTACCAAATGTACAATCGGACTTTGAAACAGAAATTTACATGTAAAATAAAATAAATAAATCTTCTATCAACTATTATCTGCATCTACAATGGTTGTACTTCATTTTTTTTTACTCTTCCCTCCTCACTAGTATGACTTTGGAATTGTCAAGAGGAGAGAGAGAGAGAGAGAGAGAGAGAGAGAGAGAGAGAGAGAGAGAGAGAGTGCTTGAATCTACTGGCCAGTCAATCATGCAAGCTGTGTAATTCCATTTAAAAAACAACAACAAAGTCCCCCTTCTTCTCCTCTCACCCCTCCAGGGAGCTGTGTCTTCTGAAGAAAGACAATAGAAAGCCTTCGTGCTCTCATGGAAAGGGTCAGTCACAAGGGACACAAAGGTGCAGAAAGTCTAGGATACTGCCAGAGCCTGGAAGGGGTGGACCCCAATCGTTCGGGTTCACACCAGCCCTGCCATGGGAAGAGGTGTGAGATGCTGCAGTGAATCAGGGCAGGATGTGGTAAGAGTCTAACCATTCCCAGGATGCACTCTTGCTAGGTTTCTTCTCTGAAGATGGTATCTGGTATGCTGCAATGTTTTTATTTTTATTCAGTATGCTAGTATGTAGATGAAAACCAAATGACCTATTATTGAAGAGCAAGAGAAATACAGACTGAAATACATTGATAAATAATTTTGTACATTACAATTTTCTATTGCTTTTTCTGTTTTTAAGATGTGTCTTCAGTAGGAGGTTTGGGAAAGAACTCCCTTAGGTTCATGGGAAGACGAAACAAGCATTATAAATGCATCCTATGTCCATCTAATAAAATCCAAAAATCTATAAACAAAATCAGAAACCATAATAAACAAGCCAAAGATCCTGAGACAAAAAAAATGCCTAAACCAAGTGATAAGAAACAGAAATTACACAAAAGTACCATTGCGCTCATTTTGTGTTGCCCATCTACTGCTGGGCTATCCTTAGTGATCATCGATAGTGCTAGCATCTCCAAAAGCCTGGGGCCTACACTGCAACTGGGCTGCACCTTCACCAATAGCTTCTCCTGGGTTCAGAAGGACCAATCCTGTCACATGATACCAAGCCTCAACTTTTCTTTATGGCCACTTCAATGCTGCGGCTTCTACTGCAGCTGAGGCGGCTCTTCACCAGTGACCTCTCCCGACCCCGCACCGTGCCATAATTCAGCTACAGTCCTTGATCCTCTTGGTGCCTTCAATGCCAGACCACCTGGGAGAATCTTTCACATCACCAAGTGTGGCTGCCAGCATGAGGTACAGCTTTAGTGCTCTCTAGACCACAGCTTCTGTGTGCTGACCCCTGATACGCTTTCCAGAGTTGCCTCTGACTCTGGTCTCTTGTTAATGACAGCCAGTTCTTCAGTCCTAGCTGAACGGAACCACGAAGTCTTCACACGAAATATCTAATGGACCCGCGAGTCTTTCAAGGACTCCCAAACTTCCCTCTGAAATGTCAGCCCTCCATTATCTGCATTTTTCTCAACATTCTTATCTTCCAAGGTCCCACACAGCAGCCTGCTGAGATCTGAGCACTCAACCGCTTTTCTGTTCCCAAAGTTCAAATGCTACTATAATCCTCCCAAAACGACAGGGTCAAGTCTGTCACAGCAGTACCTCCTGACCTTGTACCAATTTCTCTTAGATTTATATTGTTGTGATAAAACACCGTGACCAAAAGCACAGTCCTGTAGCTCATGGGGAGCACAGCAAGTGCAGATTCTGAGATACACGTTGTGGAAAGATCTAGCGACACTTTCAGTCTCCGGGGGATTAGAATGCTATCTAAATGTGACTCACCCCGCTTTGTTCGAGGAAGACAAACACCCAGTTTTCCCAGTTCTCTATAATCCTTGAAGCTGATCTGCCTAGAATGCATATTTCATATGACAGGTGATTTAATTCCATAAAGATTTACACTATCATTATTAGGATTAATCTGCAGACAGCATACCTGGCCTGCTGGCCATCAAAGAGTATCTTGAGAGCCAATATCTGATTCTGTGCATAGGAAAACTCAGACTCATTAGGCGGAGTTTGTGGGTCTCCCTCCTCCAGCTACAGTTTGCAATTGATTTCCTTTTGTTCATTGGTCTTCGATGTCTGTGCTCACCGGCCATTTCATTTTATTCATGGGCAAAAATTGTGTTTATTCTGTTTTGCTAAACGGGGATAACTTTTTTCCTCTCCCTTGCTTTGAAAAGATCTCTCATGTGGAAGGAAGGATGAGATGTTCTATTGATTAAGATTTCTAATGAGAGAAGAAAAAATACATCAATTTGGCTGTTGATGTGAGCAGCATTCCATACACCTTAACGTAAAAGCTGACAGTGTCAAGTGATATGCCGGTGGAGAAGAGTCTTCTGCTGATAATATACGCAAAGATGTTTCAGCTCTGCACTGATGTGTGAGACTCAAGGACAGTAGAAACCCATTTCATCTTTCAGTGATTGCGACTCTGCCTGACTCCCTAGAAGAAAAGTACTGATTGGGATGTTTCCATGCAGTGTGAACACTTAAGGCCCCGCCCCCATCTCACAAAAAGAAGCCAGTGATTGCCGATAACCTTTCCAGATGTTCAGCAGCTTGAGTGTCTCTGGATGATTGGAGCTTCACCCCACACATCCAAGCCTGAAAGATGTAAAATGGAGCCTTCCTTCCTTCTGCTCTCTTCTGTTGGTCTCAGGGTGAAATGGAGGCTCTGGGAGGACATTCCATTTCAGGGAAAAGAAATCTTGTCTGTTGGACAGAAGATTTCGCAGTCAACTACCCCAAGGGTTTAGTTTGCAATCAGATTAGCCTAGCTTTAAATTTGGTTCACTATATCCAAGTAGGAACCTTCAAAAGAACATCAGCTGATCATCAAACTTCATAGTGCATACAGATCACCTGGGAAGGCCGTCAGATGCATATACCTAGGTCCCACTACTAAAGATACTGATTCAGAAAGTCTGAAATAAGACCAATGAACTTGTGTATCCCATAGCCCTCCCAAGTAGTTCTAACATAGGTTGATCCAAGAGATACACTGAGAAATTCTCTTCCTCCCTACTTTACATCAGGGGCTCCTTACAAGACCAAAGCAAATGTAGGATCTGAATGTATTTTGAGCACTTTCAAAAGAAGCCATAATGCCAAAAATCAGAGGTCATTGTACAGCCTAGTTGTCAGCCCCAGGCACTGACCGGAGTGAAAACCTTCCCTCTGTGTGTCAAAGCAAAGCCTGGGTTATTTTTTTTCCTAGCACCCAGGAGTCTACAAAGGGATTTCCTATATTGCTTTGCTTTGTTGGGGCTTCACTCAGCTGGAAGCAAAATTGGTCTGATTACGAACACCGTGCCATGAGATGAAAGCCCTTTTCTCAGTGGTGAGGGGGATGTCGAGATGTGAGAGGGCTCGCAGCACACAGCGGGTGCCTGTGACGAGTAGGCTCCGGAAAGGACGTGAGCAGGTCCTTTGTGCCACACTGAGCCAACACATTGTGCTCACTTACAAACATTACATTAGCTAATTACATCTCCAAATGCAAAAGAAAGATAGGTAGAAGAGAGGGAGGGAGGGAGGGAGGGAGGGAGGGAGGGAGGGAGGGAGGGAGGGAGGGAGGATAGGAAAGGAAAGGGAAGGGAAGGGAGGGGAGGGGAGGGGAGGGCAAAAAGAAAAGACTCCATGGTTGTTCTTTTCATTCCTCCCCTAATGCTAAATAGGTGAAACATTTACTATAACAGCAATGTAATTCTGGAAGACCTAATGTATGGTAGGCACAGAGAAGGAAAATGAAGCCATTGTCATGCACAAGACTGTCCTGGCCCTCACTCCTGGAAGCAGTTTGCACTCTCCTGGGGATACCAAGTGATGTTCAATTATGATCTAAGTGAATGTGAAATGTGCTGGAAAAACAGGGGGTCACCTAACACTCTGTACTCGGGGGAGAGGGGAGGGAGGCTCCCCAGAACAGCCAGGACCCAATCTGTTACCTGAAAAAGAACAATAATTAGACAGGACTTATAGGTACATGCTTTATCCTCAACTTTGAGCTAATGACTATGCCTTCCTAGACTCCCTGCAGAGGATGGGAAAGATCTCTGAGATCACACCAGAGTAAAATTAATGAAATTCTATTCATAGGGTGGATTCTGCAAAAACTATTTCAATATACTATTTTCAGTTCATCTTTTGCACCCCATTTCTCAATGGGACAATTGAGGCATAAAGCTTATCTGCTTACCCCAACCCCACACTCAGCAGACATCAGAACTGGTGTTCTTAGCCTCTGAGAGAGCCTCCTGAAGAGGCTCCTGGCACAAAACAGGAGCTTTGTGAATGCTTATGGAATAAGTACAGTTGTTCCCTTCTGTCTCTGGCTACACTCTCCATGGTTTCAGTTACCTATGGTCAACCTTGCTCCAAAAATATTAAACAGAAAATTGTCAGAAATAATCAATTGATTTTCATTTGCATGCTCGTCTGAATAGTAAAATGATATCTCACATTATCTCACCTAGAAATTGTTAGGCATATCCATCCTGTGTATGTGACCCACCCATTAGTCATTCGGTGGTCATTTAAGTTACCAGGTCATCTGTGGTGCTATCTCAGTGTTCCTGTGCAAGTATCACGTACATTATTTGGTAACAGCTCCAGAGCACCAGTGTGGAAAGCAAGAAAGTGCCAAGGCATAGACACAAATTGTCCACTTTTCAAAATCTCGTAAATAACAAAAGCAAATTTTTGAATTCTACACTAGCAAATCGTCTACTGCCCACATTCTCCTGCCCAACACAGAGTGCCATTTTGTTGTGGGAGTGCTCTATTCTAGAGATATTCATTGTGAGTTTAAGACCAGCATGCTGTTGGGAACACACTGGCAGCCCGACAATGCACTATGAATGATGCTTCAAGCTGCAATAGAAAACCTTTACCAAATACCTGGAAAAATAAGGGATTGTTATCTCTTATCTAGTTTGGCAAGCACCTACTGAGCATCTGCTTCACACTCGGAACTCTAGGGGCTAATAAGCCGAGTGTAAAAGTGTAAGGCAAATATAATGATGGAAACAAAGTAGTAAGGGGTGTAAGGGCATAGAGTTCTCTTTTGAATAGGATGCCTAAGACTTTGTATAAAGGTAGCAAGAGGTCGAGTCTTGTGAATATCTGAGAATTCCAGATAAGAGGGGGACGCACCCAAGCAAGAGCTCAGCTATGTTAGCATCAGTCAGAGAAGAGGCCAATGTGTCTGAAGTTGAGCAAAGGAGGAATTTGGGAGAGACAGAGGGAAAGGCGGAAGGATCCTATAAGCTATCGCAAAGACTTGGAATTCTGCCCAAATGGGATGCACAGCTGCTAACAGTTATCCTGTTCCTTCTGGCAACAACAGACCAGTAGCAGATTTGTAAGGGAGGAGCCAGTTATGAGATTATTTTAGTGTTCAGTTTTACAGCAATTCCTGAGACAGTGGATGGCCAGAACTGATACATTCCCTGTGTGACCCAGATTCTCTGTCTTCCTGCGCTGCTGGTGTCAGCTTTGTCTCAAGACAAGTATAGCAGCTCCAGATATCAGACTCAGACCGAATCACATCCAGTGAGAGAACATCCTGCTTTTACTTTTCCAAACAAATCTTTTCCACAAATGCCCATAGCAAGTTTATTTCGGTACCCACCCCTCGGATAAACTCTGCGTCATCTGTACTCCTTTCAGACACCCACTGCCGGGGAGGATGGGATTAGTCTCAGTGGTTTACACCTTTCATTCGTGTCCGGGTCAGACTCTTCATGCCTGAGTGCAGGACATCCCAACAAAGTCTAATCTGTATGAGGAGGAATAGGGTGCAGTTGGAGTTGGCTCAACAGCAGTGTCAGATGCAAACAGGACAGATGTGGCTTAATCAGTGACATAGCTTCCACTGGGTTTCAAAGGGAGGGGTCATTATTTAATTCTTTGTAGAGCATTTGGCACAGGCCACTCTGAAGATTTCTAGACTGACTTGTCTTGCAGCTTCTGCTTGAGGTACATGAACTGAGAGCATTTGCCTTGTGTGTGCATGCATGCATGTGTGCATACGTGCCTCTGTGTGTGTGTATGTGTGTGATTGTGTATGTATGTCCATGAGGGGATATGCATGTAATCTGGTTATTGTGAGACTCTCTCTCTGTCTCTCTCTCTGTCTCTCTGTCTCTCTCTGTCTCTCTCTCTCTCTGTGTGTGTGTGTGTGTGTAAACCCCAGTTTGATATCAGCTATCTTTCCCAATTGTTTTCTACCTTCTTTCTTGAGTAGAGTCTCTCACTGAACTTAGAACATGCTTATTTGGCTAGAAGCAAACAAACACAGAGATCTGCCTGTATCCTCATTCCCAGAAGGGGAGTGTGCACTGCAATGACTGGCTTTTACATGGCTTCAGGGGATCAAACTTGGGTCCCCATACTTGCCTGGCAAGCACTTTCTCTGATGAGCTCTCTCTCCAGCCATATTTACCTCTTTTAATGGTGCAAATTGAGTGCACTTGACATTATTCTAATTATTACCTATATTATTTGCTAATGGTATTCACAGGCCTACAATACATAATTACATAGCCTCTCTGGAGTCATTTCTGATTTCATGCTTAAGAGTTTAAAGAAGTGCTATATATTTTCCTTTTTCTCAGTTTTTTTTTCTTCCATTTTTGATTTAGTTGGTAGTGCTTTTGTTTTTAGGGGGTATGGCTAATTTTATAGCAGCATCACTAAAGACAAGGTTGAATTTCATTCATCTACTTAGTCAATCAACATGGATTAGGCAGATATTGCAAACATGGCAACACTTGAATTCAACCATGCCTCTGGTATAGTGGAACTTAACCTTCTGGTGCCACCAGTAGTCACCTATGGGAAAGGAAAGTTCGTGGCACAGGAGTGATTTCCAGATGGTGACACCAGCTACAAAGACTGTGCAGCTTGACTGTGGGAGGGGCTGGGGCTGCTACATTCAGTGATCATTCTTTGAAGGCTGTTTTTGTTTTTTGTTTTTTACCATGCACACATATTATCTCTGTAATTTTGCTGTATGTTTGCATGCAAGTGATGCAGACACGTGAATGTGCACATGCACATGAACTAACCCATGTGGAATACAGAGAAGAATGTTATGTGTCTTCCTGGTGTGGGAAGTCCTTCTGTATATGTGTTGCTTTCATTGGTTGATGAATAAAGAAGCTTCTTTGGCCTATGATAGGGCAGAGTAGAGCTATGCAGGAAAACTAAACTGAATGCTGGGAGAAAGTAGGTGGAGTCAGTGAGAAGCCATGTAGCTACCCACAGATGTGCTGGAACCTTGTGGGTAAGCCACAGCCATGTAGCAATACATAGATTAATAGAAATAGGTTAATTTAAGATGAAAAAGCTAGCCAATAAGAAGCTAGATCTAATAAGCCAATCAGTGATTTAATTAATACAGTTTCTGTGTGTTTATTTTGAGTCTGAGCAGCTGGGAATGAATGAGTGGCCTATGCCAATACCTTCCTCTATCATTCTCACTGCTCTCTGCCTCGTTGTCTAGGAACTGATCAGTGAATCCGAAGCTCACTGATTGACTTACACTGGCTGGCCAGTGAGGTCTCGGGATCTGCTTGTCTCTGGTCCATAATGCTGGGGTTACAGGTGTGTGTAGCCATGACCAGCTTTGTATGTAAGTGATGGTCATTCAAACTCAGGTCCTCGTGCTTGCAGAACAAGTATTCTTATCCACTGTGCCACATCTTTGGTCCCTTGTTAGCTGTTTTCAAGGAAGAATTATTGTGTGTTATCAGGAATGATTCTTACAATTTGAAGCACACTTTTCCAATATCATGGCATAAGTCATTTTTCAGTGTGTGCTTCTTGCTCATCTATACCATTAATCAACTGTACAGGTAATCTCAGTGTTGGCAGGTCTGTACAAATGAAATTTAAGTGGTAATGATTTCAGAGTATTAATAGTAACTACTTGTTTTCCAAGTAAAGCTAAAGGCAATTTTTAATGGCTTATCATTTACATATGCTTCAGAATTTTCATTCTTGCTATTTTTGAGTGCATGATTTACATATGGAGTACCTTCTCATCAGATATACTATAGAAAATGTTTTTAAAAGTGTAACTTACAGAGACCAGGGCATGACTCAGCAGGTAAGAGTGCTTTAATACACAGACATGAACAGCTGAGAGCCCCAGCACACAGAGAAAAAGTCAGGCATGGCTGCACGTGCCTGCAAACCCCAGCATTGGTGGGTAAAGAGGCAGTCAGGTCATTGGGGCTTATTGGCTAGTCAGTTTAGCAGAGAAATGGTGGTCTCCAGCTTAAATGAGAGACCTCACCTCGTGGGATTAAGGCAGAGAGCATTAGAGGAAGACATCCAACATCTTCCTCTGACGTCTGCACAGGCACCTGCACTTGTCAAACTGGCTAAATGAGTCACAGGTAGACTCCAGGCCCAGGTGGTCACTCAAGCTACTGCCATTTACATGCAAGCAAGACAAACCTCATCTTAACACCTGTGGAGGATTCCAGGTTCAGGATCGACTGCCTCAGTGCTGTGGAAGATGAAAGGCTACCCTAGCTGGTTGTCTCTACATCAGCATGCACGGATAATTGCTAAGTACTCCTTGTACGTCGTCAGCTCATCATTGGCCACAGGGTGTAGATAAGCCAGCGAGAACTGTGATTTGAACCCTTAGGTTCACAGCTGGTCGGTTGAAGGGGACAGGAAGATGTGTGCAAACGCTCTTCGTTTTGTGGGTGAAGGATCTGAATACAGGAAGGAATAGACACAGTCAACCCTGGAGTTCACTCTTCCATTGTTCCACGCAATGTTTCTACTGCTCAGGCCCCTTTGGGGTATGACAGAGTTAGACGAGATCTTTGCTATCCTTTCCAGCTGAAAAGTTGCCGACTGCTGTTCAGCCTTTTAAATGAAGCAGTCTCACTGTGTGTGACAACACCAAGTCTCCATGCTGCATAAAGCAAGCCAGACTCAGAAAAACCATCACAATATCATGTGACTGCTTGTGGGATCTCAGAAAGTCAAACTCATAAAAACAGAGAGTAGAACAGTGGGTTTTTGGGTTTTTTCCCCCAAGGTTTAAAGACAAGAGCTTAATGGAAATGGATCATTGGATACAAATTTTCATCTAGATCACATAAATGAGTTCAGGAGAGTTTTAATTTTTTTTAATTATTTTATGTGTATGAATGTTTTACCTGCATGTATGTCTGTGCACTATGTACACATCTAGTATGGAGGAAAGCTTCATCTCCCCTGGGGCTGGAGGTACACATGGTTATGAGCCACCATGTGGGTACTGGGAATCAAACCTGGTTCTCTGGAAAAGCAACCAGTGCTCTTAATTGCTAAGCATCTCTCCAGATACTAAGAGCAGCATCAGGACAGAAGCCATTTCTGTCTATCTTGTTCATTTCATACAGTTCCTGGAGCCAGCCCGTGGTGACTCACGGCTTTAATCCCAGCACTTAGGAGGCAGAGGCAGGTGGGTCTCTGAGTTTGAGGCCAGGCTGGTCTACAGAGTGAGTTCCATGCTCCAAAGCTACAGAGAAAACCTGTCTCAAAAAAGTAAATAAAAGTTAAAATGCAGTTCCTGGAATTTTTGAAAAGTCAACAATCTTATTATTGACTAAGACTGGTTCACAGCACTCAGGGGGTGCAGCATTGTAGGTGCTACATTCTGGTTGACTTATACCTCCTCTGGGACTATATCTCCCAGCTAAGGCAGCAATGAACAAGTCTAGACTCCAGACAGACATTCTCAGCAAGCAGTGTAACCAAATTCCATAACCCTTGAGTATGGTAGTTACTCTCTCTATGCCTCCACCTCTCTATCATGACCCTATAGACAAGGAGTGAAGATACTACAAAGAACCTTGTGAAAATTAAATTAGTAATGAATATGAAGGATTTAATATTACAGCATGGAGGAAACACTCAGCACTCAATAGATGACCATTCTCTAGTTAGTTTCAATGCTTATTTTCTCACACCCCCAGTCCAGTAAAGAAGAATTTCCAATACCAAGATTTGGGGTTGAGGAAACTGAGACTAAGCATCTTAAATAACTGAATACTTTCTGGTTGAAACCTGCAAGTGAAATCCATAATGGCTATATGTAGTAGTTGACAAAGCAGGTTCTGAAGTCAGCCTGCTGAGTTTGAGCCAGGCTCTGCCATTCCTAGTACGTGTCATTGTTTTCTGACAAAAGGTTTTTCTGAGGAGATACAGCACACACATCTACTCAGCCCAGATAGGGAACCCAAAACAGGCCAATGTATAAAACACCCCAAAGTCCAACTTGGTGAACCATGAGTTTTATTTGGGGTTACTTACAGGAATATGGGTGAGGGGTTACTTACAGAAGCAGAAATGACTCATAACTACATCACCAAAATTCACCCCAGCGTGGGTGACAGATCCCAAAAGCTAGGAAACTTGGGGCACACTGAACGGCCTGCAGGCAGTGCAATAGATTGAGGAGTGTCTTTTCCAAGGGACTCAGTTGATCCAAACCTCTTCCAGGAAACTTGGTCTATTTCTGCTTCTTTAAGGTAGTTGGTCTGGTCTGAATCTTCTTTGCAGCTTGGCTCTTTAATTTTTCTGAGAGGGACACTCAGCTTTTATTATTTACTGTGGAAGGGAGGGGGCTAGTGAATCTAGCCAATTTCAGGAACTTCCTGAAGCTATTTTGAGTTGTTTACCATCCTTCTTAAGGAGTTTCCCTACAGTGTGGAATGTTTTAATCTCCGGGAAAGCTGATGTACAACAGTCATGAAAAAGGTTTTTTAGGGTCTGGTGTGGGAAGTCCTTCTGTATATGTGTTGTTTTATTGGTTAATGAATAAAGAAGCTGCTTTTGGCCAATGGATTAACAGTGTAGCCAGGCTGGAAAAGATAGAGCGAGTAGGCAGAGTCAAGGAGATGCCATGGAGCCACCAGAGGAGAAAGATGCTAGCTATCAGATAGAACCTTGCCAGTAGGCCATGAGCCTCGTGGTAAAATATAAAATAATAGAAATGGGTCAACTAAAGTTATAAGAAATAGCTAGTTCTTATATATGCTTAAGTGGTTGTCTAAGAAGTGAATTAAATAATATAATTTCTGTGTGATTATTTCAGAAGTCTGGGCGGCTGGGAAATGAACAAGTAGCCTCCTACAAGAGTCCTGATGTTCCAAGAATAATAGATGATATTTAACAGAGGGGTATCCAGCTTTAAATGAGATCCTGCATCTGAGCACTATGTCTGGGGACTGACATTCAACAAGACCCTCCTACACACTCTCATCTTTGCTACTGATGGCAATGGCTCCTGTCAATTTCAGATACTTCCTTCAAAAGCATACCCAAGTGGAGAGTCACCCTCATCTCTGCTCTCTTAACTTCCCAGACTCAGACACTCTATTGAATATTGTGTCTTTTGCCTCATAAACATGACAGTCTCTTGAATCTTTCAAACACTCCCCTGCACTGTTGTCACCATCCTGTTTAGGATTGCATCTTGAATTGACCCAACTCTCTTTATCTTAACCAATTCCAGTCCACTGTACAAAGTATGAAAACCTTTCTAGTTTGCAGCACAGTAGCTGGCTCATGGTAGTGCTTAACAAGTATTTATTGAAAATACAAATGCACGTTTGCATGGCTTTCATCTCTCTAACCAACAAGAAAGAAAAACAAGACAAGAGACTCTTAAAGAAATTCATTTGGTTACAATTTTCATTTCTTACTGATAAGTTCAACTTCCTGTCAGTACATTTGGTTGATAGAATGCTTTCATTTTTTTGTGTGAATCTGTAACTATATTTTTTATTTTTATTTATTTATTTATTTATTTATTAAAGATTTCTGCCTCCTCCCCGCCACCGCCTCCCATTTCCCTCCCCCTCCCCCAATGAACTCCCCCTCCCTCAGTAGCCCGAAGAGCAGTCAGGGTTCCTTGCCTTGTGGGAAGTTCAAGGACCTCCAACCTCCTTCCAGGTCTAGTAAGGTGAGCATCTAGACAGCCTAGGCTCCCACAAAGCCAGTATGTGCAGTAGGATCAAAACCCAGTGCCTTTGTTCTTGACTTCTCAGCAGCCCTCATTGTCCGCTATGTTCAGAGAGTCCGGTTTTATCGCATGCTTTTTCAGACCCAGGCCAGCTGGCCTTGGTGAGTCCCCAAAAGAACATCCCCATTGTCTCAGTATGTGGGTGCACCCCTCATGACCCTGAGATCCTTGCTTGTGCTCTCTCTCCTTCTGTTCCTGGTTTGGACCTTGGGGTTGTAGTCTGGTGCTCCAATGTGGGACTCTATCTCTGTCTCCTTTCATCGTCTGATGAAGGTTAATATCCCGAGGATGTCTATATGTTTTTCTTTGGGTTCACCTTCTTATTTAGCTTCTCTAGGATCACGAATTATAGACTCATTGTCCTTCATTTGTGGCTAGAAACCAATTATGAGTGAGTACATCCCATGTTCCTCTTTTTGGGTCTGGCTTACCTCACTCAGGATAGTGTTTTCTATTTACATCCATTTGCATGCAAACAGGAAACAGTTCAAGAAAACTGAAATGGAAGCAAATATGCTTTCATTTTTAAATGATTAGTTGAAGAATAGAGCTATCAATGTGCCCATATGTCAACAGTTGCCTGAAAGGCTGTTAGACTAAAAACTAACATCCAGTTGTTGTTTTTTTTTTATTTCAAAGCACTTAAACATTGTTTCATATAGTTTACACAGCATATGTGATGGAGAAAGGTCATTGGTTAATTAATAAAAAAACTGCTTGGCCCTCATAGGTTAGAACATAGGTGGGTGGAGTAAACAGAACAGAATGCTGGGAGGAAGAGGAAGTGAGCTTAGATGCCATGCAGCTGCTCCCCAGGGCAGACGCGATGTAGCTCCAACCCAGGATGGACGTAGGCTAGAATCTTCCCGGTAAGCGCACCTTGGGGTGCTACACAGATTATTAGAAATGGGCTAAATTAATATGTGAGAATTAGCCAAGAAGAGGCTAGATATAATGGGCCAGGCAGTTTTTAAAAGAATACAGTTTGTGTGTTGTTATTTCGGGGCATAAGCTAGCCAGGCGACCAGGAGCCAGGCGGGAATGCTGCCCGCAGCTCCCCACTACACATATGTGTAGGAAGCAGGGTGGAAAAGCTAAAGTCTAGTATGTTTCGATCAGATTTTGTGTTGTCTCTGTAAATGTGATCCCGTCCTCAACCTCGGTCTCAGAGGTCACGTTTCTATAAAGCAGACTTCCCCCCATAAAGAACAGATTGTGATTTTCCATCTCCTCCCTAGATCATATTTACCAATGTCAGAGAATATTTGTGATAATCATGACTTAGGTGAGGGCAGGAACACTGGTGGCATCTGGTGTGTGAGGAGAACAACACTGCTAAGCATCCTGAAATCCACAGAAGAGCCCTTCCCTTGTGCATTATCCACTCCCATAGCATGTCAGTGATGCTGGCTTTGAGGACCCGGCTGTCAAGCAAAACTCATAGACTGAGATAATAAGATGAACCTTCATGAACTCTCCAATGTAGTGTGGATGTGGACAGACTGGTACATGAAGTTTAAGTTATAAAATACAAAACCCTAAAGCCAAACAGAGCTTGCCTGAGGTTTGGTATGGGCAGAATGATCTTCCCAGGAGAGAAAGGTGCTCTGTGAAAGAGGAAATCATTCCTTGAAGAACCGGGTAGTGTTTTCTTCTCTGTGGCTAAATGAAGGATTTACTGTTACAGCTTTTCAAAAGAACAGGAGAAATGTGTTAAAAGTGTCTTGTAGAAAATATATTAAATCCAATTTTTGAGGTGCTTTTTCTATACCTCTTAAGAGTGCCCTGAGGGGACAGAAATTGAAGATTTTCTACCTCGATTCATGGAATGGGTTGTCTTAAAATCCTCTCTAATGTTCTCCTCTGTCCACAAGAAAATATGGGCTGGGTCCTCGGGAATGGTCCAAGGCCGAAGTAGCTACCGTAGTGAGAGAAATCCTTGAAGAATGCTGTTATTATCTCAGCATGGCAATTTCTTTTTATATTACTCATTATTTAATTAAGACCCAGAACTATGCAGGAAGCAGGCAGGCAGTTCCATTCCTCTTGAGGAACTGAGCACACAGTCTGACCTTGGAATACCTTCTTCTTAGGAATACCTTCTTAGAAGGCTTTGAGATAATGTGCAAACTGAAAAACCAGTTTGTTGTTGTCCATGGAAGCTGAAGTCCACTGTTTCCAATTGAGAAATAATTAATGCATAGTCCAAGCACAGCAGTTGGAATCTACTTTATTTATTTAAGGTATGTTCTATTATACATTAGCTTAGAATAAATTGGGGCAGGGAAATGAGTAAATTAGAACACTTTAGTCAAACTATTACTTCCCTGTTAGCTCCTTCCAGAATATTCTTCTCAACTTGTCTCCAGACTTTGAGGTTTATTTCAAAACTCATCTCAAATGTTGCCAATTCAAGGAATGCATGTAATCTTTCCTAAAATCCTAATTAGGAATGGGGATTTCTTAATCCATGTTTTATCTATGTTTTATCTATTCCTCTGGTATGGCCCTTGTGCATTTTGTAATATATGCTCCTGTTTTCAGGACTTCATTTATTTTCCCTCCATCCCTTATCCCTGTGCCTTCCTTTTCTTTATTGTTTCCATGTTTCTTGCTCATTTTTCTGTTCTGTACAACAGGCACTCATCTAACCCGTGCCCCTGACATCATCCAATGTACACTGAACCCCTGGAGTCATGAAGCGGTAGATGTGTGGATTTGCTTAATATCTCCTCCATGATAATAGTGGTCCTTAACAAATTCTTTTTTTCAAATGAATGCAAATGTAAATTTTACTGGGTCTGATCAAATACCCACAGGTTCCAAATAAATATATACAGAAGTTCAATATAAATTCTGGTTCTCTGATGTTAGACTAAATGGAGTTAATTTCAGATCAACTAACCCAGCAAGTATCACCAGGTCTCAATAGCTCTGGGGAGGTGTGAAGGAGACATCTGCACTGGAATCTTAGCTCTTCTGTTGGCTCTCAGTTGTCTAACCTCTCCATAAGTTCTTTCGTGTATAAAAAGATAAGGTTGTTTACTTTATCCTAGGGTTTTTAAGAAGATTAAATGAGATAATCTAGGCAGTATGCTTACCTGAGTAGCTAGGACCTAGTTAGTAAGAACAAGGGGAACTCAGAACTGAAGGGTTGTTATTATCACAACTATCATCATCTATTCGAAGCAAATCCTATCTCCATGCCTCAGAGCTTCTAAACATTGCATTTTCTGCTTGCACTGGTGTCTCTTCATCAGGACTGTTTAGCTATTCCCTATAGGTTCTGTAAGATGGCTGGCTATCTGTGTTGGTAGGAAACCTGCTTGACTTCTATGCTTTTCCTCCTGGGGCCTTTTCAGTGAGAGCCAAAAAATCTTCAGTTGAAACCGCATTTTGTTTTTCCTTTGCTATGTGGTATAATTGCTCTCTAAACTAAGCCTGCTCTTAATGTTCCAGTCCCCTTAATCATATCTTCGACTGGCCACCTCTCTGTTGCCTTTGTCACATTTGAAGGGAGCCAGCAGGATAATTGGTCTAGACTGCCAATCAAACATATGAATTACATCACTAGTGATGACCCTGGTAGGTCTAAGAGTTGCAGTGGGAGGGTATGAGCAGAGTATTTGTGGCCTTACAGGGTTTGCATTAAAGGGATGAAATAGCTCTGGGAATGCACTGGCCTAGCATGTGTGATGCCCTGAGTTTATACCCTGCACGGCAATAAATAAATAATAAAGATAAAAGGCAGTGAGGAAAAACAAGTTGTTTTAGAAACAATTCAGTACTTATATTCAGAGAAAAAGATTGCTGTAAAGCTAAACTGGGTAGGCTAAATAATTTACAGCCTCTCTCTTATTCAGAGAAGCCGTCCTGACTGACTATGTAAAGCAGCCACTGTCTTCCGCACCCATAGTTCTGCTTCTTCATTTTAGTTTGAACTGTCTGAAATCATCTTGTTGCTAGAATGCTTATTTTTGCACTGTCTCACTCTTTGAGAATGCTAGCTCAATTCACTGAGCCTCCGGTGCCTAGGAGATAGCTCCTGGAAAGCCCGTGTGAACGTGTGAATCTGATTTGTTTTCATTTGCTTTGCTTTGTTTTGAGGCAAAGTCCTGGGACTGCTCAGTAGTTGAGGTTGACCTTGAACTTTTGATCCTCCTTTCTCCACCTCTCATTGCTAGGACTACAGGCAAGCACCATCATACCTGATTTATGCAGTGCTGGGGACCCAACCTAAGACTTTGTGCATGTCAGGTCAGACAAGCGCTCGACCAACTGAGCTATATCCCTAGCCTGAATATATGAACTACTAGTTTTTGTCTGACCAAACGTACACATGAGCTTAATCTTCCTTCCAGATCCTAAGTTACTATGCTGTGGATTTCACAACTAGCTAGAAACTAGGAGAACTTGCACTAAAATTGTCCAACTCTGCTCACTCATGATAATTCAACTCAGTGTAAGCTGTGGTTAACCAGCTCTGGAGTGTTCCAGGCAGTGAACCCTGAGCTTGAGTTGCAGTAGACCCAAGTCAAATGTCTACCTTTCTGCAAATTAGCTTGGCTGGCATCAGAGAGCACAGAGCAATTGCCAACGCAAGTGAAGAACACTCCATGTCAGGCAGAATCCTAAGTACTTTACTGAATTGTTTGGTTTTTATTTGCTACAGCCTTTATGTTTTGGTGTGAATATTATGCCTGAAGAAAAGGACCAGTGCCTTACACGTCTTCTGCTCTATAGATTTCCTGAAGTCAGTAAATGCTCAATAAGCATACTCAATAGTGAACAAGTGTTTTGGAAGACATGGGTAGTAACTGACTGACCTGTCCAAGGCATTAGGAAACCTGTCCCAGAGTGGTGACATTTTATTTAAGGTGAGATGGAGGAATAGAAGCTTACTTTGACTTGAAAGTGGGAATGTGAACAGACTCATCTGGACTGGTCGTCAAGAAGTTACAGTAGGAAGTTAAGGCCTACCAGGCCAAAAGGAGCCAACCTGGGGTCTGACTGGCGCTGGTCATGTCTAGCCAATGAGCGGCGACCATGCGATGTCAAATGTCAGTGGATCAGAACACCTGGGTGCTGGGAGGGTTTATAAGTTTTTTTCCGTTGTTAAATAAATGAGCCTACTCTATCCCTTTCAGACGTTATAGCCCAGCTACAAGTTCCCTTCACCCATGGAATTTTGTGTCCTTTTTAGCACAATGAAAAATGATAACGATGAGGTTTCCCCTACAGGGGGCTGTAAAAGCATGCTAGAGGAAGATTCTAGCATAAGTTTCCCATCAAGCTCCAGCTTCAGTGAGAGCAGGCTGTGGGGACAGCTCCTGTGGGATCAAGCAAGCAGGCGGCCCAGCGTCCGTGGGCCCCAAAGCAAGTGAATCCAGGGGGAGCTGGCATGGCAGAGTGATTGCTTCTGATCTCCCTGGAGGTCCACCTGCTGAAGCTCGGAGCAGCCCAGTCTATAACATAGTGTTCAAGAAACACAATTGCTTTTCTCTCCCCTGTTTGATGTCAGAATCTTCCCTTCTCTCGGGACTCCACTCTGTGGGACTCCAGACCATCTCAAGCGGAACCTAAAATGGATCACTTTAGCTTTCCTTCCTCCTAAGCCTGTAACTTTCCCACTGGAGACTCCCGTCAACTCCCGCTTCTATCCTGCCCCCAACACCATCCCTGCCATTGCCGTCTCTTTTTCTTCTTGGACTTCAAACCCTTACAGTGCCCCTAATATTCTCCCTGGGCTAACATGGGGCAGGGGGTCAGAAGGAATTCCACTTTGATTTGGTGACTGCTAGCTCTTCATTTGTTATGCTTCCCAGTGACAGGGACCATGCATAAGGTCCTAAGACAAGGTGCAGATGTCTAACATTAGCCATCAGGGCCTTAGAATCCCAAGGAATATCCTCATCTCCCCTCCCTGCAATCATGGCCTCTGTGTGTTTGTCTGCTTTCATAGGCTATGCGTCCCTTTACAAAAGGGATGGTATCTTACACTCCATTCCCCCATCAATTCTTCTAAGGCCTAATCACCCATCTCAGTGTCTTCAAACTGTTGCATGAAAATGACAAGGGCCATGATTTAGGACAAGGTTATTGGGGAACACTTCAGCTGTGTTAATCCATGAAAAACAAGGCATGAAAACAAACTCCTTGCTGAACAGGTTCTTGAAGCTCCAAAGCATATTGTTGGCCCTGGAGGATCTGAGTCAGCTGGTCCAGCACTGCAAGAACCTAAACCTTCAAAGAGTGCCAGGTGATTCCAGCATAGAAAGATGTCCCCTTTGAATAAATTATTGCATCTTCCTAGCCTGCCAAATGGGGCTGCTGAGAGGAGCAAAGAGGAAAAAGGACAGGAAGGCACACAGGAGCCGTCCAGATGAAGTGCAACACATTGCCTGCGTTAGAGTTTGTCCCTGAAGGAAGTTCCCGATTCTTCCTGTCCCTTCCTGTTCTTCCTGTGGGGAGGCGGGACTTATGGGCCTAGCAGGAAATCGGCCTTTTTAAATTTGCACTGGAGAATTTATTCTTAACTCAGGTCAAAGTGTGCTGAGAGCTGAGCATTGGCCTTCTTGGGACTTAGGCACAGCCTGTGGGGTCTTTCCCTTCTGATGGATGGAGCAGTGTTCTGTTTGCTTTGTATCTATTTAGTTTTCTGTAGGTAGATACGGACAACAGTGAGTGCTTTCTCGCTCAGGAAACACTTGCTCATTGCTGTTGATTCAGAAGGTGCTTCCTGCACACAAGTCTACTGTTTAACTGACACTAACACAGAATAGAGGGTTGTGGATCCATGATGACTTTGGTTGAATGATCTATGTCAGCTTTTCATAGGCTCAAGCTCACTTCATTTCGGTAACAAAGGACCTCTGAAAAGGAGAGATAAAATACCTTTCAAAAGGTTTCACCTATACAGTTTGGGTTATTCATTCACCTGTTTATTGAACTAAACTTTGATGAGTGCCAGGTAACATTTACATAGATGAATTAGACCTTGATGTCTACCTAGAGTAGTTTCCAATATGATCGTCTAGGTATGATAAGTAACCAGAGCACTATCCTCTGACTGAGGGTGGCTATTACTACAAAGAGCACAAAGAATCAGGCTTATGAAGCACTTACTGCAGGGAGGAGAGAGGAATCCCGTGTGAGGGAAGACCTGAGTGTGTGTACGATATTGGCAGAAGCCCAACCATATCAAGAAACCTAGAGCTTCAGACTCAGAGAAAAGGGCAGTCTTCTCCCCAAGGGTGAGGCACAGAAGAAAATGATGAAGTTTTCTGTCCAATGGGAGACACAGAGGGAAATGACAAAATCTCTCCAATGGGGAGACACAGAGGTAAAGAACAAAGCCTTACCTCCTGGTTGGAGTGTGGAAGTTGACAAAGCACAGAAAATGTCCACCATAGCTGCTTTCTCCACCCACTCCTAAGACACTGCCCTCCTGAAGACTGTGTCTATCAGCACTGTTTAAGCCAAGCCTGTCTTTGTGATCCAGCTGCACTCCATAAACCCTGCCTTCTTGTTTATCTGTCCGTAACAACCCAGCCTCTCTGGTCAGCTCTGGACAATAAATTGAGCTTCTAAGGCACTGAGGTTTATTTCCAGTCAAGAACTGAGGCCACCTAGTCCCAGCTTTCTGTCTGTCCATCCATTTGTGTTTTTCATTATTCCCTCGTTGCCACAGTCGGGTACAAGTCCTGGAGGCCAGGCATGGACTTGGCAGCCTTCAATGTGCTATTTCCTTCCTATGCACCCACCATTTTGCTCACCCTCACTGTAGTGTATTCTGTTATTATCCTCATCAGCACACCACGAGGCTTCAAGGTGACCTAGGTGTCCCTGTGAGTTCATGCCAACACTAGGGTCTAACGTCAAAGGCTGCCAAACATTGGTGCCACACATCTTAACCACACCCACCATTCTGAACCTCTCGGAGGGGCACACATTCATACGTGATTAGGCCGACACGGCAGCAATGTGGGAGTTTACCAAGCGCCCGCAGTGTGCTATGTGTTTTACGGTTAGTTGTCCCACTTCTTCTGAGAATATACATGGTGAACCATGTTTACTTCCTGTTTTACAGCTGAACAGAAGCCTCAGGTTAAGCAGCCACACTGTCTCGAATGTGAAGGGTCTCTTAGGAAGAACTTACCTCACCCACTCCACGCTCCCGGGTTCTGAGTTTGAAATCACTCACAGGGCAAGCAACATCACTTAGGCCAATGGTTCTCAACCTTTCTTATGCTGTGATCCTTTGATATAGCTCCTCATGTTGCGGTGACCCACGCCCCCAACTATGAAATTATTTTTGTTGCTTCTTCATAACTGCAATTTAGCTACTATTATGAATCCTGATACAAATGTTTGATGTGTAGGATATCTGATGTGTGATCCCTGAGGAAGGGTCATTCAACCTCAAAGGGGCCGGGACCCACAGGTTGAGAACCACTGATTTAGGCTTTTTTGTTTTGTTTTCTAAACTGTATATAGGAATGGCCATGGTAAAGAAGGTTTTGTGGTGATCTCAGTACTAGATGGCCTGTCTGTGTCTGCCAGTGATTTTTATAAAGTTTCTCATCATCACAAGAGAGCAGAAGTGGGAAGCTGGGGAGGCCGGGATTGTAGAGCTGTGTTACAATGGTTCTGAGGTTTTTCAAGGCATGGTTTTATTTTAATTCATATTTTTTCAAAGCCCCACTCAGGGGAATATTTGCTTTCTTTCATTGACTACTTAAATCATTCCCTTGTGTCTCTGAAAGCAGCACAAAGGATGCTTGCTCTTTCTCTTCATCATATACAATAGTGCCGTTGACAGAAGTTATAAATCCTGGCTGCAGCCCCACGCTTGCCTGCCTTCCAGTGCCTGCTGCAGCCACGGCCACTTTATTTCATGCACCAAACTAACCTAGTGCCAACTTAGGGTCCAGTGATCAGCCACATCTTTTTATAGTTTCTCTCTCTCTGTGTCTCTCTCTCTCTCTCTGAATTTTAGAATAACCATATAATTCCTGCACTAACTTACTTCCCGTATTTTTCTATGCCATCAGGCTCCTGAGCTGTTGAAGGGTCTGTTCCCTTGAGTTGGCCTCTTCCCTTGTGTTGTGCCTTTATATTTGTCCAGGGGGCTGCTCAGGATCAAATTTACGCTTCAGTGATACGGCTGGGGTGGGGTGGGGGGAACGGTGGGATGCTACAGTGAAGCATAGACTCTGTCTGGACTAGCCCTCCATCCCTGATGACGCAACCCAGCTTTTGGCTTCACCTAAATGATAAATAGCCCTATTGTTTGAGCTTTAGAATTTAAAAAAAAAAAAAAAAGAGGAACTAAATCTAGATTAAGCAGAGGACAGAGATCCATTTCATTGCACTGTACTTTAATATTCCTGAGATCCGTGGCATTACGGGTGGCTCTTTTGAACAGCCATCCCCTCCAGGGCAGAACACTATGCTGTCTTTGTTTAATCTGATCTTTCAGCTAAATAGGAGATGGTCACTTATCCTCACCACTGCCGTGTCTGGCTGCGTTGCTGTTACTGAGAGACGGACACACCGGGAAAGGTAGACGCTCCAGGCAGAACGTTTCAGCGTGTGTTTACAGGCAGGACTGACTGACTTACTCAGCAATCCTGCTCGGAGGAGCTCCAGCCAATGAAGAGGCTCTATCCCAGCTTGCTTGGGGGCTTCTGAGTTTGAGCAGCCTGCAGAAATGTAAGGCATTGCTTCCAGGCGCTGATGGCAAAATGGGACCCATCTCCAGTTATTCCTTGGGCTTCCCAGCTCTGCAGATCTGGGAGAGAACCTACATAAACATATTGGTGATGTAGCCAGCTTTCAAGGCCGAGAGAATCCTTATGGATTCGGGAGACTGGTTTTTCATTTAGAATTTTCTTTTTCCTTTGGAAGATGAAATGCTTCTCTCGTTACCTGCCTTACATCTTCAGACCTCCAAACACCATCCTCTCTTCCAGCTGCCACACGGAAGGTACAGACCAGAGAGGGAGAGTGTCTGGGTGGGTGGTACAAAGTGGGCTGGTGTCTGACTTCCCACAGGTTCTGCTGACGCTGCTTTCTGCAGCTTCAGCTTCGTTCCTGGGGAAGCTCGTAGCTGATATATAGATTTGCTCCGAAAATCAGCCTGCCTCCTCCAAGGAAAGGGAAGTGTTTTCTGAAGAGCAGGCTCGTGTTGCGAAGGTGATCTCAAAGCTGGCAGCCCATCTGAAGTCATTCAGAAATATTTTGTCAATTTCCCTCGTTCCGTTTACCATGCAAACAAGTCGTTGGAACTAGTGCTGAGGAAAAACAGTCAGGGGATGCTGCCACACACGCTTATCCTAGCTCTGTTATGTCACTGCTTAATAACTTGGTGCATGCCCAAGAAAGCAATTAGCAAAATAGAATTAGCCTCGTCTGTGACTGGGGAGTGCTGGCTGTTAGGCTGGAGTTCGGTCTGTACTTAGGTGGCTCAGTTTGGGTACTTGCTGGAAATGTGATTTGTGGGGTTTCTAAGTGAATTCTCTGAAAGGAGCATGGGCTGGGCTTTGCCCAGAATCTATCTGGGACAACCTCGGGTTCTAGCCTGCCATGGCATGTATACAAGGGTATGTACTTTCTCTGTGCATGTGTGCGCTTGGCAAACATCTGGCAGGACCTCTTCCACTAAGCATTGCGGTTCTCAGCATTTCTCCACCAAGGAGCTGTTTGTGTTTCTTCCGTGTGGGATTTGCCTGTTTCCTTTGATCTGATGTTCCCAGGAAAGTGTGGTTTCACGCAAAGCTACCAGGCTGGATAATCGTCACCTTTGGTAGTTATTCTAAAAGTGTATTAGAAGGGGCACCAACGGCGAGTCCACCTCTGTCCAGCCACCATCATCCTGGGTGGAGAGGGCGTGCAGCCTGTTCTGAATCACCCTTATTTCTCATTCTTGCAGGAGGAGTCTGGGATTGAGGGCTGTGGATAGCATAAGAGAGAAGCAGACTTCGGGGATGAAGTAGATTTTCAAACATTTCCCATGGGAAAAGGGAATAGGTGCTTGGAATGACTTTAACATTGAGACTGAGGATGACATTTTCATAGACACTGATTTCTTAATATGTTATTTTTATATGTGCATGCGTCCCTTTAAATGTGTTGGTAGCTAAAGGGCAAATGACCCACTGGAAATTTTTTCTCCTTTGTGGAGGCGGGGAAGAACCTAATAAATCTACATGTATGCTTATAAATATTGGGGAAGGAGATAGAGGAAGGTAGCATGGATCAGAGTTTCCAAAGTTTCCCACATGCAGAAGACCTAAAGCCATTTGGAAGGGGCCTTGATGGCTTTATATTCTGATTGGCTCCCAGATTGCCTCCCTTCTTCTCTCCTCCCAGCTTGGACTCTGACAACCCAAACACTTGATCTCAGTTGGTGTCCTGTGCATTGATCAGACTAAATACGCTGATCATAGAGACAAAGCTGCTACCACAACAAGAATGTTTTCAAGTATTTTTAAATGGATTTGATGAATTCTATCAAAATAGAAACCTCACTTTGTCTCAAAACAAACAACTTCTGCCTCACCCCCATCAATAGACACAGAGATGGAAACCAGGAGCCTGTGTTTGAATTCCTTGTGAATCTAATAAAGACAATTAGGAAAGAAAATAGCCTCCGCCGGAATAGCATCATGGACGAGGCCTTGGGACACAGTGAAAAAGACATGAGTCAGATACCCAGCCAGCTGGCCCACTCTATTTAATTGCTCTGCACCCAATCTCTTCTTGTAATACACAAGTAAGAAGCACTCATCCCATGGAGGTTGAGAATGAAATGTGACTGATAGCAGCCTTCCTAAAGCTCTGTAAATGACAGGCACTGTCTGACTTTGATTATAGTGTCCCGTATTTCCTGGGCGGTTCACATTTTCTTTCCTCTTCCATCTCCCAACCCACTTCCTCAAACACATGGCAGTGTCACCCAAAACTAGTTACCTTATTTAAAGTTCATAGCAGGAGAAAAGCATGTCAAAATGAGTATGAGTTTGGTTTGCTTTTTGCTAGATATGTTTCTTCTTAGCAACTTTGCTACTCTACATTTGAGCCTATTTATTTACACCTATGAATGCCATGTTTTATTTAACTGGATAAGTGAAGAAGGAATAATTTTTCTTATTAGAAAATAAATCCAAAATGACTCCAACAAGTTCCCTAAGAAAAATTCTAAAACAACTTTAAGATGTAAAGTCTTTCTGGGCCTCTTGAGGGAAGAACACCATATAGTGAAGACTTGAGTTGTCTTCCTGTTGTTTCCCCACAACAGGAAGATGCTGGCTTGGAACCCTACCTCTTCTAAATGCCAGCAAGGTGATGTTAGGTGTTGGCGCCTCTGAACCTTGGTTTCCAGGAGATGGATTCAAAGAAATACATTCAGAATACCACAGAGGGGGCTTTGCTAATGGCAATAATGATGGCAAACTGGTCTTCATGTACACTAAATTTACTATATCCAATGCATTGTCCAAACACAAAATGATACTTCATACAGAAAGTACGTCCAGAATATTACCTTCATAAATTAGTGCCTTTTTTTTTTTTTTTGGCTTTCCCTCTTTCTCTGATATTTAACCCATCAGATGAAGGCTTGTCTTCTCATATAGTAATCAGAGTGATTTGTTTAAAATATGGAGTCCTGGGGCTGATGAGATGGCTCAGCAGCTGGGAATTCCTGTTGCTCTTTCAAAGAACCTAAATTCGATTCTCAATACCCACATGATAACTAACAGACATATATAGCTCCAGTTCCAGAATATCTGACCCCTCTTCTGGCCTCCACAGGAACCACACATGCAAATGATGCACACACATACATGCAGGAAAAACACCCCATGCACATAAGAAATACATACATACATACATACGTACATACATACATAAATATTTTTTAAAGGGGTGTCCTATGGAGATGGCCCTGTAGATAAAAGAAAAGCTGTTCTGTATAAGCCTGAAAGCCTGAGTTCAAATACTTAGCATTCATACAAAAAGTTGGACATGGCTGTGCAAACCTATAATACCAGTGCTAGGGAATGAAGAGGTCACTGATTAGCCCACCTACTCCAGATGGCAAGCTTCTGGTTCAGGAGTTCAAATACTTAGCATTCATACAAAAAGTTGGACATGGCTGTGCAAACCTATAATACCAGTGCTGGGGAATGAAGAGGTCACTGATTAGCCCACCTACTCCAGATGGCAAGCTTCTGGTTCAGTGAGAGATCATCTCAAGGCAGTAAAGAGTGCTAGAGGAAAGGGCTTCCAATACTATTCTGGCCTCTGCATACATGTGCACCCATGCATTCACATGCATGCATCACATTAGATAGGAGAGAGAGAGAGAGGAGCTACTTTCCATCCTGTGCTCTCAAACATAGCTGTATTTAAAATCCTATTTGTTCTGTTACCTGTTCAACCTCTCTCTTTGTTTGGCTTAACGTATCGCCATCTTGCCCGGCCTCTAGCCACACAGTCCATCGTTGGTCCCTCCAATAATAGGCTATTAGGTCCATAATACACTGTTACTCCAGCCTTCAACTCCAGTTCCATCCCAGAAGCCATCCCTGACCCTCCACTCATCATAGCTATTTAAGACCATGTTTCTCCACTTCAGAGGACACAACTAGTTTGCCGTGGCAAATAAATTGTGATGGCATCATTGCTATGATGAATGACAGCAGCGTGGGAGCAAGCCCATGTGTAACTGTGCGCCCTTCTGTACCGCGAGCACCAGGACAATGTCAAGTGCAAAATAGACACTGAATGGATTCATGCAGGTAAAAGGATGACACATATGTGGGTATCGTGTAGATAAGTGCAAAATCATGTGCATCACATTGCAAAAAGCATCCCAATAGAAACATATAAACACAACACAACCGTCATATAAACACACGTTGTCTTAGTCGTTGCAGGTTGGGGATCATCAAGCAGACTTACTTTAAGAGACCAATTTTGCTGCAATGCTAATTTTTTGATTCATGTTTGTTTATTTTTGTCTGTCTGAGAGTGCATTATGGTGCTTGTAGAATCAGCTCTCCCCTTCTGCCATGTTGGTTCTGGGCATCAAACAGGTTGTCCTGAGTACCTTGTCAATGCACACTTTACCAATTGAATCATTGAGTTGGTCCTATGGTTCTTTACCTTGAGATAAAAGGATGTAGTCTGAAACAAGAACAGCCAAATTATGATACGGTTGGATAGTGGTTTGAGAAGTCGCTGTAGTATCTTCTATGCGGACTGAGTTACCCCTTGATAGGAAAGGAATCATCCAGGAGAAAAAAATGAATTCATAATTGGAGAGACAGCTAAGTTATAGCTAAAAGAAACGATTAAAGGCAGCATACTGGCCAAAGGGAAATAAGAAGTCACAGGAATGGGTGGGCAGTGAAGTAAAAGGAGACTCGCTGCTATTTTTTGGAACCTAATTCGGGAGCAGACACTGGAAGACTTTCTTTGGTTATTAATTAATCAAGGTATGGTTACTGTCCTAAACAAACAAGGGGGTGTGCCTTGCAAGTGCCCCCTCTGCAGCATGAATTGCTCTTGTTGCACTCCCATGCATAACCCCCACTCATCCTGGAAACTGATCTAAAAGAAGTCTTTCTGGGAAGACTTCTTCAGGACTTCAAAGATGAAGGCTGTAAGTCATACAAGCCATAGACACAGAGGAGAGAATCTCCAAGAAAGACACGCAACCCCAAGGAAGCCTGTGGAGCCAAGCTGAAAGTCAGAGCCTATGTCGAGAGTCTCTGACCTGCTCCTCACAATACCCATCCATATTGAATATCATTTTCACAATGTTTTAAATGACGAATTGTCTCAGCCAAAACTTTGTAAAGTAACAGAGCTGAGAACCAAGCCTCAACCCTCTAACCCTAACATTAGAGCCTCTGTAGCCTTCACAACAGCCTGAACACTTTCTTCTGAGTCAGTGTGAAGACAGCCCTCCCCGGTGTTTTGAAAGGATCTACTTAACTTCACACATATCTGTGTCCTGGAGAACTAGACGCTGGATTTTGCTCCACTCACCTTCATTAGATATTCAAGACACCACTTTAAAATTGAGGGCTGAATGGGAAAGTGGATGGACAGACTCACCCATGTTCTGTCAGAAGGGTCATCTTGAAACATCTCTTAATGTCATCTTCAATAAACTTTCTGTAGGTCACTTCCCACACATACACAAATGCACATTTTTCTAACTCTTTACTGTGTCATAAAGAATACTAATATAAAGATAAGTAAAAGACATAGTGCTATAATTCCATTATGTGTACATGGATGACAATGTGTGTGTGTGTCTACTTCCAACAATAATGTTGAGGTGAATAACGTTCTTGACATACCCCAGGGAAGCTGGGTGACGTGTCTGTAGCCTCACTTTGATTGGGAGCAGAAGTTAGGATTAGAATTCATGCAGTCCGATGTCAGAGCACATATACAAAGAATGGACTCCGCATTTTTTTTGCTTTTTATATATTTACAGAATTCTTATTTGCCTTGTTTCTTAAATCCTTTTCTCAATCCTTTCCTCATATTTAGAAGCATCCCACTCTTCAGAGCCCACATCACATGTGCCTCCCCCAACAGCTTTCTCTGCCTACTCATTTTCTGATCAACCTCTCTCATCTTCACAAATACACACCTGCTTTTAAAACCCTTTCCAAAGCATGGTGTGTGTGTGTGTCTGTGACATGGAAATCACAACAGCTACACCAAGGGAATTTTGTTAAGATCAAATGGGACAAGATCATTTTGTCATTTGCTACTACTTTATGTCTTAAGTATATTTTTAAAATATGATGGGCAGTGGGTGAGTGGGCCTACTGAGGATCCGCTGTATGAAGATCTCATTCCCCCTCTTCGTTCCAGCCATTTCATGCCTTCACTCTGGCCACTCTCATCAACACTAGGGTTTTCTTTCTACAGAGCCTTTTTGTCCACACACACACAGTAAGTCACCTGGCCACACTCATCTCATAAACCTGTATCTTCCTTCATCGATGGCCCAATCTCCTGCTCTCCTTGGAAGACTCTTTTGTATTGGCTGTCACCCTTCTTTTCTCCAGTTTCTTCTTTGTGCCATTCTACCAAGATGGGTTTTCTCAGAGTCACAGCCATCCTTACAATGAATCTAGTTATCTTTGCTAGGTCTCCTCTGAGTAACGCGCAGCATCACCATCACAGGGGACTGTAGACTTGCTGCTTCCTTCTTGTCTTCTGGGTTTGATTCTTCTGTCTTCTTTACCTCACCGTCCAGCCCTTCTTAGACTCCTAAGATGCTTTCCAGCTGCTTGCCCAACAGTTCTACCTGGAAGCATAGTAGGAATCTCAAAACAGAATTGGTTGATTTCTGCCCTGGAGAAAACCTGTTTGTCCAGCATTCCTTTCCATCTTAAGAAATAAGAGAGAACTCCATTCTCCTAGTTAGACCTGACACCCCCCCAAAAAAAAACTTTAGAATCATTCACAACTCCTCCTTTCCCTCATATTCATCTTCCAATTCTGTGGTAAATCCTCCTGGGCTTAGCCTCCTAAAAATACCTACAGTTCAATCATGCTTTATCACAGTCATCTCGCAAAACGTTTCTTCAACAGAGAATCCTTTCCCAGCCTTCCATCTGAAGCCAAGCAATCTTAATCTCCCCCGCCTCACTCCCTCCTTTATTTTGCTCTGATTTGTTTTATTTTATAGCACCTACCTCGCCTCACTTTTACATACCAATTAACTTATTCATTGCCTGCTTTCCTCCACTGTACACCTAATGAGGCAAAGGTTTCCAATCGAGTACAGTCCTTAGCTGCTAGGAAGTGTGTAACCAGCATTTGTGTGCTGCATGAAGGAACATATGAAGGAGTGTTTGCTTGAAGTTTTAGTATGATGTGGGATACATGGATATGTGGATACGTGCCCTGAAACCAGACAATACTGAGATCTAGTCACTGCCTTGATAATGATTAACAGACTTTCAGTTATTAAACTAGTGCATTTGTTCTCTAACAATAGCAGCATACGATTAAGAAAATGAAAAAAAATAGTGCTGGAAAGTACCAACCATAATGTTTGTATCCATTCAATGGATGGAATATCGTGTGATTTCCTTTATCCCTGTTGGACTTACCACAGTGGGAGCCATATATAGGTATTAGTAGTTTCTGATATATTGATTTTTTTGTGCATGGTCTTGCCTACAAAATTAGCTTGTTATGTGCCTGTGTTAATCATACAGTTAATATATTTCAAAAATACCACCTTTGTACCTTTAGTTGTTAATATATCTCAAAAATACCACCTTTATACCTTTAGCTAGATGAAGATATAAGGCAAGGAGTGGTTGGTTAGGTAAAGTGCCCAGAACCACCAGGCTAAAATGTAGTCTATCAGGATTTGTGCCCAGACTGTCTGATGCTGGAGTCCAAGTTCTTATCTGCCCCACCACATTTCAGGAATTGTCCTCAACACATGGGGAAATGAAAGATGGGAGTCTTCCTAGCTTAAGGTGCAAACACACACACACACACACACATTCACACACACAACTTTGTTCATTGCTTTTAACCCCAACTGTGCATAAGAATCACCCACAGAAAATCCATATGACTGTATCACAGTTCTTCAAGATTGGAATTCCTGGACATGGAAACTCTAGACATAGATTATAGAATTTCCAAGTTAAATATTCTGTGAGTCAGAGTTTGGAATTAAATAGTGAAGGTAGAGGAAGGAGTATATACAGGCTCAATGGGAGAGTCCTGCGGGAGGGCAATTGCTCAATCAGTTTCCCTGAAATGACAGAGTAAAAACCTGCAGCTGCAGAGACTTTGTTTGTAATAAAGGCTCAAAGATATCTGACAGGAGTGTGGCTGCCCTGAGGAGAACCAAGGTCGTTGTTTCCCTCCTGAAAATTCACTTAGTTACCTTCTGTTCAGTATTTGTCTGCTGCAAGGTAACTGTAAATTTTCTTCAAGCTGCACTATTTGGGTATTGACTAAAATGTCTACCAAACATAGAGAAATCCAATTCCTTGGGCTTTAAACTTGGTCACATACAAAAGAAGGGATAAAATTTATGCACGTAATGAACAGTTGCTTTAGTGAATGAATGTGGCAATTCATTTCAAGTATAGGGTGTGGTACCCAAGAAAAAATGATGGAGGAAGGTCATTGGCTAATAAAGAAACTGCCTTGGCCCATCTGATAGGGCAAAATTTAGATAGGCGGAGTAAACAGAACAGAATGCTGGGAGGAGGAGGAAGTGAGCTCAGATGCAGGGCAGCTCCTCTGAGAGACAGATGCCATGCTCCCCTCTCCCTGGCAGATGCAATGAAGCTCCGACCCAGGATGGACGTAGGCTAGAATCTTCCCGGTAAGCGCACCTTGGGGTGCTACACACATGAATAGAAATGGGCCAAGCAGTGATTAAAAGAATACAATGCATGTGTTGTTATTTCGGGTATAAAGCTAACCATGCGGGAGCCGGGCTGTGGGAAAAGGCCCGCAGCTCCCTACTACAAAAAAATTAGCTAGTAATATTAATATTCTTCACATTTGGAGAGATCTCAGGAGTCAACTCTTGGCCTATGCACTTGAATATGGTGTGGTGATGGGAAGAAGTCTTGGGCTAGCTGTCTTAGCTTCAGGTCATTTCCTGACACTGCCATGCCTTCAGAAGCTGTCTAATTCTGTGCTGGAGAGTTGACTCGGAGAAGAGTAAAACCTCATTGCTCTATGACATTTGTGTATAATGTCCCTCCAAAGGCTCATGGGAAAGCTTTAGTCCTCTGCACAGTGCGCTATTAGGAAACAGCAGAACCTTTGAGAAGTAAGATCTGGTGGCAGGCTTGAGATCATTGGAGGAATGCCATGAAGGAGGAAGTGGGACCATAGCCCTCTCCTCTTCCTGTTCTTAGCCATGGGCTGCAAAGTGAGTTAATTTGCTGGGAGCTGCTTCGAGGGTGGAGGATGGGCTGTGCCGCCACAGGCTCTAAAGCAAAGGAGCGAATAGATTCTATAATGTCCATCCTGAGATGGAGGAAACTGTGAGCCCACATAACCTTAATCCTTTATAAGCCAATTATGCCAGACTCATCTGTTACAGTAACAGCAGGTCACACAACAATGCTATTGTTGGGCAATGTGATATATACTGTGCAATGTACAACCCCTGCTCGTGTCTTCCCACACCTGGAAGCAGTAATTATTTTCAAGAGTTCATGAGAAAACCCATAAGGAACTTGCAAGCCAATAGAAAACACAGAGAATGGAAAATATGTAATAAGAGCCAACTATGTGTCCATGATGGTCATGTTGTCTCATGGAGATTAACGACTATGGCAATCCTATAACGTATTAGCCGTACTGTACAAGCGAACACACCAAGTGGGGACTGTACAGACGGCTTCGTTAGTTGGAAATACTAAGAATCTGCTGAGTTCTGGTTTGGACTTATCTGTCCTTTATGTGTCTGTTTATCTACCTTTAGAATGGAAGAAACATGTTTATTGTAAAGACCTGTGATGCTGAGCAGAATGTGCCCGGTGGACACCTAAGAGCCTCTGTTTCCTCTGAGAGCTTCTCTGTCCAGGTCTTTCCAGCGACACACTGCCGATTTGGTCTGATTGCGCAGCCAGAGTCCCTCCCAGTCCACCATGTCCTCACGCAAAGGGATCTGCTTTCACTTTTGGTTCTCCCAAACTCTTACCCATTTGCTGGCATTTGCCTGTACCCAACACTAGTCAGTGCTGTTTTGATTTGTGTTCCTGGATCCATATTTTCTTCCTGATATCTGTGCCCTTAGGCCTTTCCTTCGTTGGGACCCAATTTTAGAACTGTAAT
Source organism: Chionomys nivalis (assembly GCF_950005125.1). Classification (NCBI taxonomy): domain Eukaryota; kingdom Metazoa; phylum Chordata; class Mammalia; order Rodentia; family Cricetidae; genus Chionomys; species Chionomys nivalis. Next base: position 39,746,563 of record NC_080099.1, read on the forward strand.
AGGAAAATCACAGACAGTGAAATCATTGTCGTTGTTAGGGAGCCTGGTCCATTAGTTTTCTGAGTCATCGTTTCTTCACAGGCAGCGTGGACTGGGAGAAAAGATAGGCTGAGATGGCCAAGGTCTTTATCTTCCCAAGTGTCTGTAAAGGCAGTGAGCAACAAGAGCAATTGGGAGGCAGATCTAGATATAGTCTCAAAGATGTGCTTTAGGGAAGCCTGCTGGAGAACCTGCTGGTGATTCATGGAATGTCACTGTTCTGGAGATGGCAGTAGCAACTGGGGCTGGTGAGCATCCTTGTCAGTGGAGTCACTCGTATACTCTTCCATCCATTCCAAAATGACAGAAACAGGAGTAAAGAGCATCTCCATCATGTGTCAGATGCCAGATAGGTGATTGTTCATCAATACCAAAAATAGATGTAGTTTCTGCCATTGTGGGAGGCAAATAAATTAATTGTAGCCCATGACAACACTGCCATGGCGAGTGTTGGCATCAGGGCAAGGTCTGATGAGGCTTTGTTCATTACGCAGAGGAAGATAGGACGACCCGAGGAAGGGTCACTGCACTGAGTTCTGAAGAATGGATAGAGCATAGTGAAGTAAAATGAGGGGGAATTTTGCAGGTCAAGGAGAGCATGTCTGAGGTCCAGTCAACAGAAAGCTAAGGTGAATCAAGAGGAAAGAAGGGCTTGCTCGTGGCTTAGTGACAGACGCCTAAGACAGGGTTACGTTCTTGGCATGGAGGAATAGGTTACAAAAATTAAAAACAGCGAAGAAAAGCCAGTTGGCTGCACACAGAGACCAAGAGGGGAAGGTTAAGGCTTTAGAGGCACAAAACCTCATGTGTCTGTGCCTGTGAGTTATAGAGTTTCATCTCAAACTAAAGAGAAACTGAAAATTATAACGGGATAAATTTCAGAAAACAATTGTTAGATTGGGTAAAGTTTTGAAAATTTACGTAACTGCTCTGAAAAGATTAGGGGGAAAAGAATATATAACACGCTTCATGGAGTGGGACTCACTAAAGCAGATATGTGATCTCTAAAAGTATCTTTTCTGTTTCCTTAGATTAAGTAGACATGTAGTTGTCTCATTGTGTGCTCTGAATTCCTGAATTTTGTTTGTGACAGTCTGAATAATATGGGAACCTGTACCTTGTCCTGACATCCAGAAAGATTTCTATTCTAGTGAGTGACAGCAGAAGCAGTACACTATGCTTTTTTTGACAGCCAGGAAATATTCCAGCATGGGATGGAGGCTTCTCTTCTAGACTCTGTATTTGAAAGCATGATATTTAGAAGTCAAGAAAGGCTGTCTTAGGGCAGAGTCTCTAAGAATGCTTTCAGATCTTGTTGATTCAGCAAGCTGGAGCTGCTGTATCAAAGTCCTTAGAGAGCGGTGCACATATGCTCAGCTGTGTATTCATATGTAAGCACCACAGTGGGTTGTCAGAAGAGATAGGACCAAAGCCAGTCCTGTAAGGAAGGCAAGGAAATGTCTATCTTAGTGACTACTCTCTCTTTTCATGGTCCTATGAAAAAGACTGAATTGAAACAGGGGTTTCAAATTCCTTCAAGTAGCCTCCAGTGACTGCACCATCAGTCATGGCCATTGTTCTGGCTAGTCTTACATCAAACTGACACAAGCTAGAGCTATCTGGAAGGAGAGAGCCTCAACTGAGAAAAGCCTTTACATACGATCCAGCTGTAAGAGATTTTTTTAATTAGTGATTGATCAGGTAGTGTCATCCCTGGGTTGGTGGTCCTGGGTTCCATAAGAAAGCAGGTTGAGTAAGCCATGAGGAGCAAACCAGTAAGCAGCATCCCTCCATGGCTTCTGCATCAGCTCCTGCCTCCAGGTTCCTGCCCGATTTGATTCCTGTTCCTTCATCCTGTAGTGATGGACTACAATGTGGAAGTGTAAGCCAAATAAAGCCTTTCCTCCTCAACTTGCTTTTTGGGCATGGTGTTTCATTGTAGCAATAGTAACCCTAAGACATATTCAGAGACCTCTCTGTGTCTAGTAAAGACAGGGGAAACATCAGAATTAGGATCAGGGTTGTAACAATGGGAAAAGGAAGCTGAGGTGTGACTTTCACAGACAGGCATGTTGTTCCCCAAGTCAGTAGGAGAGCATTGCTGAGGACCTGCTAAGAGAAGAGCCTTTGGATTGAAGCCAGAAGTCAAAGGGCAGAGGTCATCTCCTCCTCCGCCTGGGCACAGAGCTGTTTCTGGTGACACTGTTGTGTCCTTGCGACCCCATTTACTCCAGGAAATTTTCATCACAGAGCCTGAACTAGAAGGGGGTGCAGAGTCCTGTCTACCCCACCCCCACCCCCCAGCATTTCACAAAGCCATCAGCATAGCTGCTCTGTAAACCGCTGTGCTCAGCTTATACACCCCCTGCACCGTGGTTTGTTCTTCCAATCCTGTCACCACCATCCAGTGATGCTTGGATACCAGGAGAAGCTCTGCAGGACAGGAAAGTTCCCAAGGATGCAACACTGTAAAGGTACTTCATTAGGCCCTGCTGGCACGCATCTTGTAAGCCCTGGGGAGAGAACCAGAATCAGCTTCCAGCTACGTTCAAATAGCTGAGCCAAGTTTATGCAACAGCCTGATTACTTTACAGTTTTGTAAAGAAAGCACATCTTTCTTTGAAATTGGCCCTGTTCACACACACAGAATAAGCTGGAAACTTAATAAACTTTCCAGAAGTCTCTTCTAAGTGCTTCCTTCCTCATATGGGGCCCTTAACAATTCAATTCCAGACTGGGTATCTCATACTCCTCACCTTACAGTGGAGCCCTTGAACTCACTAGTTCTTGGGCCCGGCTGAAAAGAGTTCAGCCTGGGGATTTGGTATAGCCCGATCTTATCAGAACTGGTGCCCTGCGGTTTTCCGGTTCCAATCTCCAGCGTGATACCATGCCAGCCGGCATTTCTCCCCTCTCTAACTGAGCTTGCTGAACCCGTTCCCAACAGCTTCCTCTAGATCTGCTTTATCTGTGCTCGTTCCTGCTCTTCTATTTGGAAATTGTGCTTTTGGCTCCTATTCAGTGAAACCTGCTCTGAAATGATACATGAGAATGATCCTGTAGGTGAACATGGGGGCCAAGGCCTTGCTTACAATTCTCTGTTGGGCTTTTTTGGACACAGTACTGTCTGGTTATTGCACTGACCTCAGTGAATTTCATGAATGTCAGAGGCTCTGGTGATCTGCAACCTTCTATTAAAGAACCACTTACCTCATGTGACATCAATTTACAGAAGGAGGAGAAAAGTTGACTTCTATTCTAAACAATTTTTTTTCTTCTTAAAGCTGGCCTCCCAGGACTTGTAACTTAACAAGGCAAACAAATGAACGAAGGGGCAGAAAATCATCTGAAACAGTGCTTGAGGCTTAGCAGGGACTCTGCACTTTCCCCAGCCTCGTCCCTCACGATTCTCAGAATGGACTGCCAGCCTGTTTCCTGGTTCATTTCTGAACTATTTCCCCAGAATGCCTCTAGACACTGGTTATGTGGCAAAGGCAAGTGAGTTTTTCATGCTGTGTATTCTGTTGGGGGGAGACAGGGAAGCGTTAGGTACAAGTGACAGTGAGAGCTGAATGTGAAGAAGTCAGGGGGACAGAGAGATGGCTCTTTAGGTAAAGCTCTTCATACGTAAACATGGGGACCTGGGCAATCCCAGAACCCATAGAAGATGATGCCCATGGTGGTGCCCTCCTGCAGTCCTAGCACTGGGAAAGGAGAGACAGGAGCATCTTTGGAGCTCACTGCCAAGCTGGCCTAACTGAATCCCAAAGTCCCAGGTGGATGGTTCCTGAGGAATGACACCCAGGGGTGACCCTGAACCTCCACGTGCATGTGAACGCACATATGTAGGTGTGTCTTCACACGCATTAACATGCACTCAAAATAAAAGGGAAAGAGAAAGAGGATAAATAAAAAAGATTTGGGTAAAATTCAAATGGTGAATTTATATGGACCTAAGTATAGCTACAACCTGTAAATAGCAGCCATAATTGTCTTAGTTTTCTATTTCTGTGATAAAACAAAAACAAAAACAAAAACAAAAACAAAAACAAAAACACCATGACCAAGGCAACTTAGGAAAGAAAGTGTTTGATTTGGCTTATTTTTCAAAGTCCATGATGACAGAGCAAAAGCTTGGCAGAGGAAAAGCTGAGAACTCACATCTCACACAGAGCCCCAAGCAGGAGGCAGGGAGAGTGCCCTGGGGATGGAAGGAGACTTTCCAAACTGCAGGCCTGCCCCCAGTCACACACCTCTTCCACAGGCTGCAATTCTTCCCAGACTCTAGCAGCTTAAGTATTGAGATACATGACTCTGTGGGTGCCATTCTCATTAAACCACCACAACAATGGTCCCTTCGATGACCCTCTTAGCACAATGGCTCACTAGAGGTAGCTATTAACAAGGGCTTCGTAGGCCTCAGCTCTCTCTTGTCCTATTTGATGGCATTATTCATTGCAGCATGGTGGGCTTATACTCTAGAGACATGAAGGTCTCTGGGGTCTGCAGGTTCCAACCCTAAAGATGATGTTCATTATTTCAATATTTTCTTCAATTTTTTTCTTTTTATTATATGAGTTCCATATTCGGTTTCCTGCAAATATACAGTAACTTTGAGCATAGCCCCCAACTCCCTACCACTCCTTTCTTTCTAGCCCTTCCCATTAGTTGTTCCTTGAAAGTTTTTGCTTCTACTTTAATGTCATATATATACAAACCTAATTTTATGTGTCTATATAAAAAAACCTCGGAACTATAAATGAGATAAAAAATGCGGTATTTATTTTTCTGAGACTGATTTAATTTGCCTAATATGATTATTTCCAGTGGTATCTAGTCTTTTAATGACTTAACCTTGTTCCCATTTATGGCTGAAAGAATAACACTGTATGTTTAAACAAATTTTCTTTATCCATCCCACTGTTTATGGCCACCTGGATTGTTCCATGGCTTAGTCATTGTGAACAGTGCTGCATTAAACATTCATATCCAAGTATCTCTATGATGTGTTCACTTGGAGTTCTTTTGGGTAGCTTCCCAGGAGTGATTATGAAGGAAATTTGGAAGAACCTCTATACTAATACTCTACTCATAGTGGTTGGACTAGTTTATATCCCCATTCACAACACGTAAGATTTCCTTTTGCCCGTGTTTGTTTTATTTCTTCAGTGGATAGAATCCATCCTGATTAGTTGCCTTCCTTTCTCTCTCCGATCTCCCTACTGCCCTTATCAGCCTGCCTTCCTCGTTGGAAATCTCTTCTCCACATTCATAGATTTTTGTTTTGCTTTATATTCTGACTCATCTATCTTTTTGCCAGGGCCATATACAAGACAATGGGTTTGGAACTCTTCACTGTAGCCTGGTGTGCTCACCAATAGATTCACATCTGAGGACAATGACTTCTCTTCTCTTGGACTCTTTCAGAAGCCGAGAGAGTGTCACTCAGTGTAGATGACAGCTGGCAGGGCAGTCCCCACTCAGGTCCAGTGCCAGTAACTACATCTGCTGTGAGTTCATGATTCCAGCGGTTGTACAGTTGTGCTGTACCTAGAAGAGCTCTTATCAGCCTTTGTCCCTGTCTTTAGGCTCTTACATTCTTTCTGCACCCTCTTCTGCAGTGTCCCATGAGCCTTAAAGGAGGTAGTCTAAATATCTTCTTGAAGCCTAAGCCTCAACTTCACTCAGTCTTAGCATCTTGGGCATCCCTAAGTCTGCACTCATTGTAGTTCACATAGAAGAGATATGTCTCTGATTAAAGCTAAGAGTAACATATGTCTGCGGGTATAAACAGATATTCATGAGCAATTTGGAAACTCCTTCCATATAGCTAAGCAACAATAGTATATTCTCCTCAGGGTCTATGACCTCCTTCCCAAGTATGAGTATTTGATGGGGTTTACGATATCAGACATGGATTCCCTCCTGTGAAATAGCCCTCAAATACAATCAGAAAGTGGTTGGTTACCCCCATAGTAGTCATCCACTGTGTGCCAACACTTTCTTTTCTTACTGTCAAATGTTTTGGAAACTCCTGTGATGTGCCAAGAAGATGTGAAGGTTGAGAAATTTCAAAGAGCGAGCAGCCATTGTCACTGAACTCATTTTGAGTCCACACAGGAAACAGACAAACACAGGGAGCATCAGTGACCAGAAATGTTTAACTCAGGATGAAGGCAGGGAATAGCACAGAAATAGAATGGGGAGGGGGGAGGGACTAAGGGAGAGTGAGCAGTGGGAGTAGAGTAGACATAGGAACCGTCTGTGGAAAGGTTTGTCTGAGCTGAAATTTGCCCGGGGATAAAGAACAAGCCACATGAAAAACTTAGAGAAGACCATTCCAAGTGGACAGACCTGCAAGCACAAAGTCCCAGGGACTGGGGTAATTTGCTGTATTCAGGAAATAAAAGATTTGTGTGGGACACCCTGTCCTTGGGTTGGAGAGTTTGAAGCATTTTTGCTTGGTTTTAGTTTTGGTTTGATTGTTGTTGTTGGTTGGTTTTGATTTTTGGTTTTCCAAAACTGGGTTTAGCCTGTGTAGCCTTGGCTGGCCTGGAACTCACTTTGTAGACCAGATAACTCAGATATCTGCCTGCCTCTACCTCCCGAATGCTAGGATTAAAGGAGCACACCCCTACCTGGCTTGTAGGGTTACTTTTTAAAATAGAAAATCCTTTTAAAAATTAAGCCCTTATATTTTATTTCACATTTGAAAGAAGCAGTGTGTCTTAGCCATATAAAACTTGAGGTTTTGATCTAGCAACCTCACTTGAGGATTTGATCTAGCAACTGCTGAGTTAATGCCATAAAGAAGAAGTTTTGCTTTAGCTGTTTGCATTCACTTCTGGGTTTTACATCTCTAACTGAGTGAATTTGGGCTACTTCCTGAATCTTTCTGTAACTCATATGACATAAAGATAGAAGAATATTTCAAATGAATAGGGATTTGTATGATAAGTTGACATAATAAACTAAAGTGCCCAACTCATGCCACCGTCTCTGATCACCTGACTCCTTCCTCTAGAATTTCACTTTCCCCAACCATCTGGTTCTACATTGCTAAAACAGGCAAGCAAACAGCAGAACATAATTTCCCCAGTGCTTCAGGATTTCAGTATTTTTCTTGCAAAGTTTGATGTGATAGAAACAAGCCTTCTGAAACCCTCATTAAATTGCTTCTAGGATCTAGACAGTGTTTTCCCCAGGAAAGATTGATGCTTGGGTCCACACTATCTAGCACTCATCTTTCATGCTATTTCTACTTTGCTTGTTTTTCTATAATATATTCCGCTGTCAGTCGTGTTATACTGTCATTTATTTTCTTGTTTAACCTAAACGATACAAACCCAATGCGAATAACAGCATGCCTTATTCCATGAGTTATTCCCAGTTCATTCTCCGTTTTTAAACCCTTACTGGTTTAATGATGTCGCTACATACCCTTAAAGATACATGTGGGGGTGGGTTTGCTAATAGGTCAGTGTTGGCTAGTTCTTTTGTCAGCTTGACACAAGCTAGAGTTGTTAGCAAGGAGAAAAGTTCAGTTGAGAAAATTCCTGCACAAGAAGGTCCTGTAGGCAAGCCTGTGGGCCATTTTCTTAGGTGATAGTTGTTATGGGGGCCTGCCCATTGTAAGTGTGGCACCTCTTTGTAGGTGCTTTCCAACTGAGAAACCCAGGAGAAGCAAGCCAATAAGCCGTGTTCCTCCATGGTGTCTGCATCTACTCCTGCCCCTACTGCCCGGGATGATGGATACAAGCTGTAAGATACAATCAACCCTTTCCTCCCCAAGTTGTTTTCACCATGGTGTTTTATTACAGCAATAGGAACATAGCTAAGTCCAAGTCAAAGAACCTTGGGTCTAAAAATATCCCACAGCAAATCTGAGTTGCCAGCATCTCAGTGACCCAGGAAAGCAATGATTCCAGACATAATCTGATCTAATAAAACCAAAACATTTATTATTCCCTCATTCACCCCTAACTAGTTATTAAGTCTTGATTCTGTTCCAGACAGCAGACCAGACGTTGGCTCACGATGGCAAATGTAATAGATGCCCGCCCTCGGGAAAGTAAAGTCTTTTCAATAATCACTCATAACCCTTATGAAAAGTATCTCACCAGTGTGAGATACTTCAGGAATATCATTCTTTCACTGAATCTGAAGACTAGAACCTAGAGAATAAAATAAAATTTGGCAATATGTCTAGGAGTGGGCAGGCAGAAAATGTTGTTCCCAGCATGACTCACTCTCACACCACTCTGAAGGTGCTGAGTGCTCTAAGGATCATTCCACAAAGAGCAGATGGCATCTACGTACACTTTCCCATAGTCCAAAATGGCTCCTCTGTCACCCAGCACATGCGTGTGGCAATGTGTACGCACGCACACACGTGTGTGCGCGCACACACACACATACACACCCCCTACCACTGTACAACCCTCATCTTCAAAAACCCATTTCAGTAAATTGAAAATAAAATCCCAAGTGATGCAGGATCACAAGGTAAATGGGACTAAGAATTTTCCAGTCCCCAAGTCACTTTGCAGTACAGAGCATCACACCTCCAATTGGCAACTCTCAAGCTGGAATTTTTCTGTTTGGTTATTTGGTTAGGTTCAGTTTTTTGTTTTTGTCTTGTGGTTGGGAAAGAAACCTATTTGTGTTGCTAACAGACCACAAATTCTTGATTTTGTTGCCTCAGTTTCCCCAAAATCTAGGAGTACATGTGCTCACTATCATTTCCATCCTGAAACTTCTCTAATAAACATAAACCAAAGAAACTGCTGCACTGTGAAGTTTCAGAGTGTTAGGGGGCAGAGAACTCAAATAAATATTTATGAATGTGTACATACATCTGTCTATACGTATATACATGTTAATAGCTCAACACACACTCATAGTTCCCAGGAACTATGGGAACTTCCCTGTAAGCCAACATGGGTGAGCCCCCAAGAAAGACTGTCTAGGTGTATTTGTATCTACAACAGGCTATCTTAGACAGTTACTTAGTTTGTTGAGTTGGTATAGACTCAAATAAGCTAATTCATAATGTTGCTCACAAAGTTACTCAATACAGCAGTTGATCAATTAATGTTTTTAAAAAAATTTTAAGATGTTAACCCTCCATTCATTTGCAAAGTAAACTATCACTATAATGATTTTAAAAACCATTCTTAGTGCTATGATTGCATCTAATCAGTTTTAAAGAAAGAATTTTTCTTCCAGATGTATAAAACTACACTTCACTGTCTAAGATATTAATGTAGAAAATTTTGAAAAATCAAGAAAATGCATTGGGTACTAGGAACCATTATTAAAATACCATATAAAGTGGTTCAACAGATTTGTATCTTTATGGTACTAAATGACAAATTAAAAATTTTAAATTTATTCATTTATCTAGATACCTACACTGCCTTTCTGCTTTATTTTCATCAAAATAGCTAATGTTGTGTGCAACACAGTCTTCTAGTCTACATGGTCTTTGATTTTTCCTAGCTTTTTCTCCTCCTTCAAACTATAAATATCTTAGAAACTTTCAACTTTATATGTAATTTTATTTCCTAAATAATATAATATGGTGGTCATGCTATAACCTAGGGTTGATCGGTAAACAAAGCCAGCCTTTCTAATTTTCCTTATTGCCAAGCTTTGGAAATCTACTCCTATTCAAATAGAAGAGGGGAAAGTGACCTGATTTTACTCATTGGTTCATACTTCCTTCCAAGAATGACGTTGGCCAAATTCTTTCAGGATTTGCTGCCAATATTTTATGAGGTATCTTACTAAAAAGTTGATACTCACTGCACTCCCCCACTCCCCATCTCTAGGACCATAAGGAATTACTAGGAGGTTTGTTCAACAGCACTTAAAATCAAGTCAGCATCTTCCTTATCATAGGTGGCTGATGTCTGAAGTTTACTTGAGATAGTCAAATGAAATGTCAGATATCTTTGTTATCTTTGGAATGAGATAGAAACACTCTATACCTCAAGTACCTTGTATATACAATATAGGCAATAACAGGACCTCATTGAGAGAGCTAACATAATAAATAAATTAGATAATAAAGTACATTGTTTGGCTCCAATCAGAGATCAGAATAGGTTAAATTATTGTTGCTCTAACAAATTCAGAATAGCTCTATAAGAAAATGAAATGGAGACAAAGAAAATATGGACTTTAAACTTTACTTATTCTATTACTTTTAGATAAAAAACAAATTATGACTCAGTCCAACAAGATGATAGACTAGATTCTTTTTTTTAATTTCCATCTATTTCTAGAAGATGGTGATTAACACAGAGACCCACAACTGACCAAGGCACAGAAAACAAGAGACTGCAGAATGCTCAGCCCTAAATAGATCGTGCATAGCCCTCTTCCTCTGCCAAGGCTCATGGATCATTTCAGAATAGCAGAGGAGTGGGTGGAAAAGAGAATAAGAGCCAGAGGGGGTAATCAAATATAAGGAAACAGTGTCTCTGGACACAGCAAGGTACATATGAACTAACAGCAGTTATGACAGCACAACACAAGAGTTGTGCAAGCCCAAACCAGACAAACTCCTGCATGAAGGGGAAGAGAGGAATTGAGCCTATATCCCAGCCTGGGCCATGCACGACACTATTGGCCGCCTTTAGCTGCTGGAGAGAGCCAGTTTCTCTAAGAGAGTACCCTCCCATGAAGTCAACTAAATTTCAGTAGAAGGTCACATCCAAGAATATATGGGCAGTGTCAAATGGTCTTGATAGTTTTTCTTTAAGGACACAAAGTTAATGAAATGGGGAAGGAAAGAGTTGGGGGAGGGTGTGGATATGATCAAAACACATTATACAAACTTCTCAAAGACCTAATACAAAGTTTTAAACATGGGTGCAGCTTGAGAACAGCTCTGGGGTTGTGCTGTTGTGTGTTGTATGTCTATGTGTTGTTCTTTTTATTGTTTTTATGAGTTATACATTTTTTCTCTGCTCCCCTCCCTTCCTCCACTCTTCTCTTCTACCCTCTCTTGTGACCCCCACGCTCCCAGTTTACTCAGATCTTGTCTTTTTCTCCTTCCTGTGTAGATCCTTATATGTCTCTCTTAGGGTCCTCTTTGCTCTCTAGGTTCTCTGGGGTTGTGGACTGTAGGTTGATTATCTTTTGCTATATGTCTAATATCCACTTATGAGTGCATACTATTGCACTTGTCTTTCTGGGTCTGGGTTACCTCACTCAATGTGTTTTTTTCTAGATCCATCCATTTGCCTGCAAATTTCAAGATGTCATTATTCTTTTACAGTGACATAGTGCATCATTGTGTAAATGTATCACATTTTTTATCCATTCTTCAGTTGAGAGGCATCTAGGTTGTTCCCAGGTTCTGACTATTATGAATAATGCTGCTATGAACATAGTTGAATGCATGTCCTTGTGGTATGATTGAGTATCCTTTGGGTATAAACCCAAAATTGGTATTACTGGGTCTTGAGGTAGATTGCTTTCTAATTGTCTGAGAAACCACCATACTGATATCCAAAGTGGCTGTACAAGTTTGCACTCCCACCAGCAATGCAGGAATGTTCCCTTTACCCTACATCCTCTCCAGCATAAGCTGTCATCAGTGCTTTTTATCTTGGCCGTTCTGACAGGTGTAAGATGGAATCTCAGAGTTGTTTTGATTGACATTTCTCTGATGGCTAAGGATGTTGAGTATTTCCTTAAGTATCTTTCAGCCATTTTATATTTGTCTGTTGAGAGTTCACTGTTTAGGTCTGTTCGCTGTCTAAAATTTTTTTATTAGATTATTTGTTCTTTTGTTGTCAAGTTTCTTGAGTTCTTCTTATATTTTAAAGATCAATCCTATCTCTGACGTGGGGTTTGTGAAGATATTTTCCCATTCTATAGGCTGCTGTTTTGTCTTGATGACAATATTCTTTGTTTTACAGAAGATTTTCAGTTTCAGGAGGTCCCGTTTATTAATTGTTTCTCTCAGTGTCTGTGCTACTGGGGTTATATTTTAGAAGTGGTTTCCTGTGCCAGTGTGTTCAAGTATACTTCTCACTTTCTCTTCTATGAGGTTAATTGTGGTGGGTTTTATGATGAGTTTTTTTTATTCATTTGGACTTGAGTTTTGTGCATGACAATAGATATAGATCGATTTGTATTCTTCTACATGTTGATATCCGTCTCCCAACAACTATTTGATGGCTCACATCCAGTTATTCTAGTTCCAGATAACCATACTCCTTCTTCTGAAGTCTTTGTACACTAGGAACTCACACAGTGTATATGTATACACACATGCAGGCACATATATACACATGCAGACACATATAATAAATCTAAAGATATTAAAATAATAGTATTAAACACAGTAAACTTACTATGTTACTATAAAAGACAGCAGTGCAGTGTAGGTGGGGTCTAGTGAGAAGAAGAATGAGGCAGAGTCATAACAGAAGGCAGCTGCCAAACCCTGCACAGACATACAGGCCAGGGCAGGTGCCTGGTTTTTATTCTAACATGATGAATAACCTTTGGTGATCAAGGCAGCTCAAGGACAAGATGTGTTTTACTTGACAAGATACAGTTACTGTGTGGAAAATAATTATAGGGAAATAAGAGTTAGGAGCAAGGGCTGGTAAGAGACTTGGATGTTTCGTTGTCAAGAGAGGATGCAAGTTGGGATTAGGGTTGTAGAAGATGGAGAGCCGAGACTGAGTGGGAGAACAATGGCAGGTAAATCCAATGGGATTGCTGATGAGTTAGAAAAGTTTAAGTACAGTGTCGAGGCGTGAGATGTGAATGACAGCCCCAAGGTTGAGTTGATGAAGGCTTGTAGATGGCAGAGGATGAGAATGAAACTTAGCCTCCCAATCTACGCACAACCCCACCTCTCTAGTCCAACCAGAAGCCAAGCAAGAAAAAGATCTAAAGTCCAGCTCTGTTTTGCAACTCTGCTCTAATGTGAATATCTTCTGATAATCATCTTATAAGCCATTCAGTATCAAATACTGTAGTCTGGACCAAGTTGTGGGTATTGATCATGAGCTAGCAAACAGGAAAACCCACTTTCTATTCCAAGGGAACTTATATTCTATAAAATAGGAAATATAACAAAATGTCAGATGCCTAAAACTACTTTGATAAACTACAGAAACAGGGATACATCAATGGCTGTTGAATTACTGCATTAGAATAGGGGTTCCCAGGACCTCTGTTGCAGGGTATCACACTTCTGTGTGGATACATTAGCTTTGAGTTGTGTATCCATCCAGTGAGATGATGTCAATTAGGTGAATGAACATTGGAGACGGGAGTACTGGAAAGAGGATAGAACCAGAGATCTAAGTGGCACAACAAGCCGTGACCCTGGATGACCATTGAGAGAAAGGGCAGAAACAGAAAAGAGAAGGGGGCCCAGGATGAAGTCCTGAGGATAACCTAATTGTTACCATTTGAACTATGAACTTATCAAAAGAGGTTACAGTAGCCAGGCTGAGTTGTTGAGATAAAGCACTGCCTTGCTCCTGGAGGGAGCAGGAGGGCCTTGCCCTGTGAGGACACTGAAATCAGCAGTGATTGTCCCATTTTTAAGCCAGCAGACAGCTATAGATCAGCTATGTACTCCGAGCCTTACAAAGAAGTGTCTGATATGCAAATAATATCTAATTACTCCAAGCACGCAACAGAATGGCTCTATTCTTGGGGAACACAAACGACAAAGGAAGGCGTCCAGGGACAGCGCAGCTCGGGAGGATCTTCTGGAGCCAGGAGGCACAGGTGCAGTGTGAAGATGGGTATGAAGGGGAGGGAGCACAGGTGCAGTCTAAAGCTAGGTCACAGCCTTCAGTGAGAACCTCGGGAAAAGACAAGCATGCAAAACACTGCATTCATAATTCAATAGATTACTGGCTCACTAGGTCAATAAATACTCAGGTTGAAGCAATAAGTAAAAGCTCTAGGAAATGAAAAGGCGCCTGAAAGACACACGAGCCCAAGTTTAAAGGGCTAACGTGTTTCGTATTGAAGTCTAAGAAGTGTAAGTGAGAGAAGTAATGAGTGAGTATCAATATTTAAAGAGACACTGGCTGGTATTGTTTAAAATTTATGAAAGTCGTTAAGCTACAAATTCAAGAAGCGTTATTAACCCCAATCAAGATAAAATGCTATGAGAGTTCAGAATGTTTCCCATGATACAGGGCTTGGTCTAGCATGGGTGAAACTTTGGCTTCAATCTCCAATAGTACACACACACACACACAAACACATACACAAGGAGGAATATTGTTACCAAAGACCAATTTATTTTTAAATCCTACTATTTGTAATTGGAAATGAACTTTAATGTTTTGAATAATGTTGGGAAACCTGAATGGGGTGGCAGTCGTATTCATTTATTTGAATTGTGTGTTTGTGTATTTGTGCATAAGTGTATAAATGTGTGTGTGCAGGTCAGAGGACAACTTTCACCGTCTACCCTGTTGAGGTAGATTTTCTCTCTTGTTTCTGCTGCTATGCAAAGTTCTGGCTAGGTGGCCTATGGACAACAGGGGGAGGGGTTTACACTAAGTTCTGGCTAGGTGGCCTATGGATAACTGGGGGAGGGGTCTACACTGAGTTCTGGTTAGGCGGCCTGTGGACACTGGGGGAGGGGTCTACACTAAGTTCTGGCTAGGTGGCCTATGGATAACTGGGGGAGGGGTCTACACTGAGTTCTGGCTAGGTGGCCTATGGACAACTGGGGGAGGGGTCTACACTAAGTTCTGGCTAGGTGGCCTATGGACAACTGGGGGAGGGGTCTACACTAAGTTCTGGCTAGGTGGCCTATGGACAACTGGCTGGGAGGGTGTCTTTTATCCCCACTTCCCATCTCAACACAGAAGTGCTGAGGTTACAGAACAAGAGCTTTAAACTGGGGAGCGGGGGGTAGGTAGCAAGCTCTAGAATTCTGCCCATACATAATCCCACAACAAAAATTTTCATAAAGGCAAAACATTACAAATAAATACAGCTTGGGATAATTTGTTGCAAGCAGAAATTCTTTTAAAATTAGACAAACTTATGTAAAGTATTACCTGGTGATAGAAATAACAAACAGCCACCCCATAGAAAGTTTAAAAATAAAGGACGTAAGTAACACAAATGTTGGAAGGAAGCCGATGTAATGAGGTTTCTAAGTTTTGCGGGGGAATGTGTGCATGGGGGCACAGTGAAGAAACTGCCAACATGATGTTATTGGGGGAAGGTCTTTATTGTGGATAAGAGAGAGAAAACCAGAGGCCAAGAATGAGAGAGAGGACAGTGGCAGAGAGGGAGGGGGAAACGGAGGGAGGAAGACAAATCATCTGGATTATAATAAGGATGAGTAGCTAGGTGGGGGCGGGGCAGAAAGCCAGACTGCTGGTATGAAGGCTTAAGTGTGTGGCAGGTACTTGTGATACTGAAGGGGCCTGGAGGCCAGCGTGGAATTTAATATGCTAATAGGGCCACAGGTAGATATGTAAGTTGGAGAGCTGTACGTTCCTTCTGCCAGAGGCAAAGAAAATGATTCCTTTTAGGGGATGAAAAATCCATTTCACAAGTTTCTAGGGAACTTTTATCTAACCTCCAGAAATTCTTCTACAGTTCAGCTTGAGCTCATTTCTGGATATGTGGACTGCCTGTGAGACCTAACAGGAGGTATTCTGACATCTAATGTAAATTAATTTTTAATTAATAGATGTATGCTGTGCTGTCTAGTGCAACCACTATTTTAACAAGGTAAAATACTGAATATGCAGTAAGCTCACGGGGGGGGGGGAGAATTTCAGTTAAGGGTACATGACTTCCCCATATGGCCCGTGTTGTTATTTACTTGGATCTATTTACCACTACTCCGCTGTGACTTATCACACCTGGTCCACATTTTATTTCCTTGTTTATCTCTCTTGGCAAAATGTCTGCCCATGCATTCTTTTTCAATTTACATCATTGGCCTCCTTATAACACTACAGTGAAGAGGTCTTTATGTATTTTATTGATGTGTCCTTTATCGGGTATATGATTTGCAAATTCTTGCTGGTTGGTTTCTTTATATTTCAACACTATCTTTTAGGAATAGAAGATTTTCATTTTGATGGAGCCCAGTGGCTTCATTGTAGATCATACTGTATTGCCCTACATAAAATCTCTGCCTACCTCAAGGTTCCAAGGATTTTTTCCTCCTGGTTTTAATGTCAGGGTGTGCTGGTTGCATATGTCGGCTGTTTTTTCCTCTTTCATTGTCTGAGAAAGCTTGCCTAAGATTGGTACTTAAGCATTTGACAGACTTTAGCATGACCACCTATTGAACCCATCTTTTGCGATTGCTTTTCATTGAAAATTCAGTTTCTTGGGGCTGAAGAAATGGCTCAGCTGCTCCAGTAGAGGATTTGAGGCTTGGTTCCGAGCACCCTTACTAGGTAGCTAACCTGCAACTCCATTTCCAAGGGTCCGATAGACTCTTCTGGTGTCCTCAGAGGCAAATTCTCTCTCTCTCTCTCTCTCTCTCTCTCTCTCTCTCTCTCTCTCACACACACACACACACACACACACGCATTAATTTTATTATTTGTTTGTTTATTTGTTTGCATTTTGTCTGCATAGATGTCTGTGCACCAACAGGCAAGTCTGGTGTCTGTGGAGGTCAGAAAAAGGCATCAGATGCCCTGGAACTGAAGTTATAGACCATGGTGAGTGGTCATGTGGGTGCTAGTCATTGAACCAGGGCCCTCTGGAAGATTATCCAGTGTTCTAACCACTGAACCATTCTCCCCAGACCCTAGAAACTGATTTATTTGGTGGAGCTGGAGAGATGGCTAGTTGGTTGAAAGAACTGGTTGCTCTTCCAGAGGACCCACAGGTTCAGTCCCCAGCACCAGCTCACAACCATCTATAACTCCAGTGTCACTTTCAGACATGTGGGTAAACATTCAGGTACATAAAACAAAAATAAATCATTTTTTAAATGCTGTGGTGTGTGTTGCATTCATCAGAATGTATTGTGACACACACGTATGAGCACATGCTAAGGCCAGAACAGAATCTCAGATGTCATCCTGTGTAGTGGGGAGCTGTGGGCTGTGTTCCTGCCGCCCCAGCTCCTGGTTGCCTGGCTAGCTTATGCCCCAAAATAACAACACACAAACTGTATTCTTTTAAACACTGCTTGGCCCATTAGCTCTAGCCCTTACTGGCTAATTCTCATATCCTGATCAACCCATCTCTAATAATCTGTGTAGCACCAGTCTTACCAGGAAAGATTTAGCATGTCTGACCTGGTGGCTTGCTTCATGGCATCTGGCTCTGGAGAGGAGAGCTATCGAGTCTGAGCTCACTTCCTCTTCCTCCCAGCATTCCGCTCTGTCTACTCCACCCACCTATGTTCTAACCTATGAGGGCCAAGTAGTTTCTTTATTTTTTAACCAATGAGCTTCCTCCATCAATCCTGTGTAGCTCTCTGTCTTGAACAAAATTTCCCAGTGAGTCTGAGGCTCGCTACTCTGGCCTGGGCTACCCAGTCAGTGAGATCCTAGGACCTGCCTGTCTCTGTCCCACAGCACAGTGCCTACAGGCACAGGCAGCCACACCTGACTTTTTATGAGGGTCCTGAGATTCAAACGTAGGTCCTTCAACTTGCAGAGAAAGCACTGTAACCTGCTGAGCTTTCACAGCCCTGTTTGCCTTTGAATGTCTGTGAGATCTATAATAAAAAGTTCTTCTTCAGTTCCCAATCCTGTTAAGTTGGCTTTTCCCACTCTCCCCTCTCATTAACCCAATTCCAGATGGGTCACCTGCACTCCTCTATGTAAAGGACCTGTTCAGTTTTATTTCTTAATTTCCCTCAGTGTAGTCTATTTACTGCTTCATCTGTAGATCTAAAGATGGGACCATAGATCGTTCATTTCACTCTTTCCAGCCTTACATTTGTTGCTAATTTCGAATTTAATTTTTTGGCACTAGAATTCATTCTCTACAGAATATCCATCTTTTTAAGTTCACGGAACCTTGTATTGCAGTCCCATATATGACCTCTGTTGGTGATAATCCATGTGTAATAAAAAGGCATGTGGAGGGGGGGTGTTCTTAGATACCAATGTGCTTCTCGGTATCAATCAAATGAAAATATTGACTGAGGGTGTTGTTTACTTACTCTGCATTACTACTGACTTTGAGTTGCTGAGAGAATGATGAAACTTCTAACTATAATTATGAACTTGTCATTTCCCATTTTCTTTCTGGATGGTTTGTTATTTATATACTTAAAGGCTATGTTGTGGGGCCTATACACATTTAATATATCTATGTCTTTTTATTTTATTAGTTCTCGGAGAATTCACCACAATATCAATTACTTCCTCTCCCAACTCCTCTTGGATCAACCCCTGTTCCCTGCTGGCCCAAATGTGTTTTCCTTTATGGTTTTAAACCCATCAAATACAACTTTTGCTGTTCATATACTCTTGGATATGTGACCTGCCACTGGGACCGACCTACCTAGGACCACACTCTTCAACAGAACTGATTCTCCCTGCACTTATCAGCTTCCATGACCTTTTAGCCTAGGCCAAGACTAGCTGTCCCCCTTTTCACTCCCCACTGGGATTTAGTCTAGTGTGAGTTTGCACGGGTTTTGTACACGCCAGCACAACCGCTGTGATTTCAGATGTACAGCTTCCCTGCTGTGGCCGAAAACGCTATTTTACTGTAGTCGCCCACCACCCCTGGCTCTTACAATCTTTCTGCCTTTGCTTCCAAAATGTTCCCTGAGCTTTGAGAGAAGGAGAAAGATACAGATGTTTCAACCAGGGCTGAGCACTCTGCAATCTCTTATTCTCTGCACCTTGACCAGTTGTGGGTGTCTGTGTTAATTACCTTACCGTACACTCAACATAAATGTAGAGATACACCGATCTATGTGTATCACAATGAAAGTCATTCAAAGTCCATTTAATACTGTGTAATAGTTCTCCCCTAGGGCTAGGGCCTGACTGTGCATATATCTTTCTGACGAAGTGACCTCATTACCAATGCTCAATCAGTGTTTTCCCAACAAACAGAACCAATGGTATATATAGAGATGTATAAAAGAGATTTAATAGGAGATTTGCCCACACAAATCTGAAAATTGAGAAATGTCATAATATGCTGTCCACCAGGAAGGCTGATGGGGAATTCAGTGTAAAGACAAAAGCCTAAGAGCCAGGGAAGCCAGTGGTGGGAGTCTCAATCGGAGACCAGTCACCTGAGAATTAAGGGACCCCTTGTCAGTCCTGAATTTTGTAGGCCTCAGGGTCTGACATTAGAAAGCAGAAGAAGATGAATAAACCATATCCTGAAAACTCAGTGAATTTGTCCTTAGTCCACCATTCTGCTCTGTCTGGTTGCTGGGTTGATTGGCATGTGCCCACCCCCATTGCCAAGGACGGAGCCTCAGATGACAGATTCAAATGCCAACCTCTTCTAAATTTCTCTCACAAACACACACAAACAGAATGCCCACCAGCTACCTGAATATGCTTTAGCCAAGTCAGGCTGACACATGATTGGAATTGGTGGGAACTGCCCCCTGTGACACAGAGGAAATGTCCTGTCGTCCTTGTGTGGAGCCCAGATGGTCACCTTAGCTTGTGTTCTCATGAGACATCTTTTTCTGTCCCTCTGATTTTGACCTATCCTTTTATACTTAAACTATTTTCAGACGGTACTTAGTTTGGACCCACATCTTATCCAGTCTGTCAATCTCTGCTTTTTAATTGGTGTGCTTGTTCCATTTTTAAATTTACCATATTGCTATTTTTTTCTGTTTATCCATCTGTTCTTTGCTCCGTATTTCCACGTTCCCTCACTTTGCTTGTATTAATTGACTATTTTTTTTTAGCATATTCTCTCCTCTATTGACTCATCAGCTATATCACTTAGTTTATTTGCTTAGTGGGTTTCTTTGGAGTTTGTGTTATGTGTCTGTAACATATTACGGTATGATACCACTTTTATAGAATATAACAAAAATAAACTTTTCCATGCCTGATTTTTGCCATTGTTTGTACATATGCTATTCATTAAAGTTTAGTACGCTGTTGTAATGTAGCATATTTATTATTATTCATTTTAGTTTAATAACTATTTTAAGTCATAAATAAAGAATGGACAGTTCTTCCATATTTATTCGTGTGCGTACCATTTGTTTTGTGTATTCTCTCATGCAGATTTGAATTCACATCTAAAATCATGTGTGACAATGAATTAACTTGCTCTTTATTCTGCCTTGGAAAAATCTTTAAAAGATGTAAGGATATTTTTATGGATCCTAGTATTGTAGATTTTGACAGTTTTCTTTCGTTATTTCAATAAGTTCCAGTTGTGTTATGATCTTTCACTTGACCTTTTTCTGAACATTTAAAACCTTTTTGTCCTTATCACCATTTTTTAATAATCTTACTATGGTATGCATGGTAAAGGTTTTCTTGTATTTATGCTGTGTGTATTGTTGAATTTCTTAATTAGATAGTTTTATATTATTTTATTAAAATTAGAAAAATGATTGTGATTAGCTGTTATTCGCATAATTTTCCTGTCTATCCTTTACTTTTCCTTCTAGCAAGTTCCTTATGTTCAATATCTATGTACTTTTTCACAGATCATGTATGTTGGTCAACCTTTTGAAAATATGTGTGCTGATCAGTTTTTCATCATGAAACAAACACATTTGACAAACAGTTTGAAGGTGGGATGTCTAAGTTTGGCTTACAGTTTCAGAGGTTTCAGTGCAAAGCTGGCTATATCTGTGGACTCTGCCAGAGGTGAAGCAGAGTAACATTACAGTAGGGATGGGGGTAGGTAGTGGAACCGCTCATCTCATGACAACAATCACATGGATTTGATGGGTTTGGCATCATGGCAGAAGGATGTGGTAGAGGAAAGCTGATCACTTAACTTCAGCCAAGAAGCAGAGGTAGTCTAAAAGGAAGATCTCAGGACAAAACACGACACTTTATGGGCACATCTCTAGTGGCCTTCCTCCTCCAATTAGGCCTTACTGCCTTATAGCCTACTGAACTGAGAAATCATCATTTATGTCCTCACAATCCTATCACCTTCTCAGTAGAACCACCAACAGGGTATCATGCTCTCAACCCATGAGCCTGTGCATGGAAACTTTATATCCATACCATAGGATTACAATCTACTAATATTATGGGCAATCAAGGAAGTCCCAAGTCTCACAATGACTGTAAGAATTGATGGCAACATATTAGATGTCATATCACAGTCCCCTAGAAACCAATTATACACAACTTTTCTCAAATAGATTTCTAACCTTTCAAGGTTCAAAAAAAATCTGTTTGGTTAGTTTAGGAATCCTTTTCTTTTTTTCATTATCTTCACAATCACATGGGTTTAATGGGTTTGACTAATATTGACTAAGCTCATTCGTGCTGAACTCGTTCAAATTAATGTACTAATAATAGCACCAGATTCTAATTATCTGTATTCCTCGATCTTTGTAATATTGGCTACACTTTGTCCATTGATCCCAATAAAAGCCCATAAGCAGAAAGATACAGTTCAGTAAACTTCAGATACTCTTGAATCCCTTTGTCTTCCATTTGATCGCCCCTTTCTTCTATTGATAGTCTATTGTAGCTAGCTTGTTCAGCCTTCTTTATGAAAATCCCAAGACTTCCTTAATAGTATGCAGCTGTCACTATTTTGTCATTCATTTATTCACTAAATATAATCTATGCAAATAAACTATGATTTTTTTAATAATTGGATACTTTCTAGGGATAAAATATACATGATTCTTATCCCAGTAAAACCCAAAAGTCTCATAAGAAGGAGATCATTTAGCAGAGCCTTATAGAAATACATAAGTTAAATATAAATTTTCATATTTTATTAAATTAAAAAATATGTGTGAATTAAGAAAGGGTAGAGAGTATTCTGAGTATGTATCATAGTTTGCTGCCTGCCTAGGCTCTACAGGATAAAATGTCAATACAGAGTTGAATGTGTTTCAATATTTATAAGGAAAAATGCCTATGGCAGAAAATAGGAAAGAAACAAAGCTGAGATAGCTGTAGAAAGTGATTCAAATCTGACGTATTTATAAGGAAGGGTGAATAAATGAAGACTGGATAGAAAAGTATTATTTTTAATTATGTTTCTAAATTTTTCTGAGAATTTTTTGGTTATAGCATTTCCAACCCTCCCTTTCTCCTTCCAAGTCATCTCATGCCCTCCACTTCCTTTCAACTTCAATTTCATGACCTCTTCTTCTTTAATAGCAACATAGATAGTTCTTTTATAGCAATAATACACACACATATAGATAGATATGTATATATATATACATATATATATAATGTCCATTTAATGTTATCTATATGGTCATATATGGTTTAGGAGTGACCATTTGGGCTTGAATAAATATTAAATAGCCCATTAGGGGTTATTATTATAACTCCATTATTATAGCTCTAAGAAAGTCTTCCTCAGGTTGATGATGGACCCTGGGGCAACAGTTGCCTTCTAGAGAACTCCTTCATGGATAAGAAATGGCCAGTTCCATTATCAACACTGAGGTATGTCACTTCTCAGTTCCATTATCAACACTGAGGTATGTCACTTCTCCAGTACCATTCTCTTGGAGGCAGATCTGAGCCATGTGCTCTAAAGGCTGAAGCACAGCACAGTCAGAACTGCCCTGGCAAGTTGAAAAGAGCTACTCCAGGACTATTCGAGAAAAGTTTCAATGTCTACATACATGGCATGCCGCCGAGGGAAAGGTGAGATAGACAAAGCGTATGATAAAAATAACTTGGATAAGTTGGTTGTCAAGGTAAGAACATTATTTTGCTTCAAGACCCTTGATGTAAAGCAATCTGAACTTTTGACATAGTTTCTTTATAAAATAATCAGTAAATTAAAAAAAAAAAACAGAGTAAAACTCTTTGGCCAGCATTAAAACTCATATTGGCAAGGTTTAGGGTCCTATCCTTTCAGGGGTTTGGAAAAGTAAAGTCTGTGATCTCCCATTTCTATGTTGGTAGTAAACACTCTGCATAAATTCCACTCTGAAAGTGCTTTTCGGGTGCCTAATAAGTTACAAGCACAACCTAAGAATCTTCTCTGTCTTCAGTTGATGGAACAAAACTAAGTAATAATTGACTGAATCATTCTTATTTTACCCTGCTTTTTTTGACCTCAGCAGATCACAGCGGTAACTTCGGCTACCGTTGTGAGTAGCTGTGATTGCTGAAGAGCAGTTATTCAAATATTTATGGTCAATCTGTTCCACAGCAATATTGAAAGCAGCAGTGCACAGTTTAAGAAATACATAAAAATCAATGGGGCAAATTTATGTATCAGTAGATCTACATTTCTAACTAAGTGCCAGATTTTCCATTTATAATTTTTGCAAATGAAACACTTTGGGTAGCAATAAATAGTGACCTCTCGGAACCTTCCTCTGTGAATTATGACCTCCCCATAATAAACAGCGAGCTGTGTTTGATTTGTAGGCTGAACTATACAAAGCAAAAACTCAGTGCTAATGCCTTTGATCATTCTAATTCATTTTAACTGGCCTACAGGGACACGATAAACAGTCTTTTATAACAGCGTCACCTTCTGTTCTGAGCATGCCTGGGGTCTAGCTTGACTCATTTTCTCCAGAGCAGTCGTGCTTGGCATTGTGGACACTGCTAAATACTTTCCTATAAATCTGGTGGTTCAGAACGGCACAGAACACTGTCTAATTCACGCCCCCCCCCTTCAAGGAGACCACCCTCAGACTCCATTCCAGTCTTCTTGGGGGTTCCAGATAATGTAGCTGGCCAGGCTGTTTCTTTTCACTGTCATTCAATATTTACTATGGTTTCTAGAGTGTGGATATATGAGGCTTCTCATTTAGAAGAATCCTTAGAGAAAATTCAGGAACAATAAATGTAACTTACTTCATTTTCTTACCACCCCTCCCCCCCAAAAATTTAAATGATACCTTCCAGAAAGAAGTAAACCTATGAGTACTGGTTATGGGCCCAATCAAATCACACCCAGCTGACAGATCAGCTTGACGATTTCCAAGGTCAGAAAACACTGCTGCCTAAGAGGATCATCCCTTGGTGATCCTGGTTGATGAGAGCTGTTGCAAATCGCTAGATGAATTTGTGCTTCTGAACTTCTGTGCTTTGGGGTGTTCTATCTTTTGAAGTCATACAGAATAAGCATTCCTGTTCTATATAATATTAATAGTATTTTCTACATTTGAACATGCATTTTCCTGGACTCCTTTTCTTTTTATTCCCCTCCAGGATTTTATCACTGTTGACATTTTTTTTATAATGTTTACAGTTTTCTAACTGATGTGTGTATGTATGTGTGTGTGCGCGTGTGTGTGCACGTGCACGCACAATGGAGGAGGAGATTGTTCTAGTAGGAAATTAACCTGGACCTGGGAAACTTCTTATATGCAACACCACTCACTCCTGGTCTTACCTTCTAAACCATCTTAAGCTTCAATTCTTTCTTGGTTACAGGGTTCTGCCTTTCCTGCTTGGAAATCCTCCCCCTAGACAGGATAAATAAGCAACAGACCTGCTGGAGCCTTCTCTCACCCTGTCATCTGTTAGCATGACATCATCTTTTCCAAGCAGCAGGCATTAAGCTATCTTGTTTTTCCTTCTTGCACTAAACCCAATTTCAAATGCCTTTTGCCAAATCTCAGAAATACTTGTCTTACTTCACTTTGCTACTGCATTTGATACTGTTGATCAATTTCTCTCTCCTGAAATTCTCTACTCCCTTTGTGTCAACAAATGTATTTCCCTCTTCTTGGCCTTCCTCTGTGGGGTTCCTCTTCCCAGCTGTGATTGCTGTGTTCGTCAGAACTCTAGCCCTGGCATAAACTTTATCCTTGAATGAGTTACACAGTCCCACTGTTTTAACCACTCTATGTTCTAAGAATTCTAAATGTTACCTCCTGCTCAGCTCTCTCCCTAACGTCAATATTATCAGTGTACTGATCCCCCAGAATGACTAAAATTAGTCTCATCAGCTTCATATCACATGGCCAGTCTGTACCCCTCTCCTTCTCACCAGTGACTAGGATCATTGGAATAGAAAGCCAAGTCACTCCTTTCTCTAATCCATAAAGCACAAATCATCAAAACCTGATGCTTTTGCTATCCATGGTTCCTGACTGCAGCCCCTCATTTCTGGTTTATGAAACCCATTCTCCCTGCCTAAAGTTGTTCTTTAACTCTCTCTCTCTCTCCCTCTCTCTCTCTCTCTCTCTCTCTCTCTCTCTCTCTCTCATGTTCTATGTCTCTTTCTGTCTCTGTGTCTCTCAGACTCTCTGTCTCTGTCTCTCTCTGACCCTCTGTGTCTCTGTGTGTCTCTCTGCCTCTCCATCTCTCTAGCACCCTCTCTATGTGTGTCTCTCCATCTCTGTCTGTCTCTGTGTAACACTCTGTTAGTCTATTTCTGTTCCTCTGTGTCTCTATCTGTCTCTCTCTCTCTCGTCCCCATTTAACCAGAGTGATCTATTCAAAGTGTAAATCTGATCTGTTCATGCCCCCTTCCCACTTATAATTCTTTCCTATGTACCAGCAAGTGAAATCCCCAGAGCATTGTATTATGGATCATCATAGTTAATTGTGATATTGACCTTGATAGGACAGAGACATACCTCTGACAGCGTCTGCATGAGTATTTCATGAGGATTCCGGCAAAATAAATGATTTAATTAGTTGGTTCATTTGAAATGTGATAGACTGATTAGAGGTGCTGAGACTGTAGAAGGTGGGACCTGGATGGACGAAGAAGGTAGCAGGTGGCGGGGGAAGGGTTGGGAAGATGACTTTTGTCCTGTCACTTCTTGTCATGTCTCCACTCTACTTCCTTTCTGATGTGCACTCTGCTCACTATGTGAGGATGAGACCACTGTGCTTGCTAGCAAGAGAAGCCTTTGCTCACTGGAGCTGACTATGCCAAAGATCCTATCACATCCACACAACAACACAACATCAGTGGACACCAGAGTACTCACGACTTGTCACACAACTTGCCATTCAGCTTCCCAGATTCCCTTACTGCTCTAGACCATGCCAAAATGTTAGTGCTATTCTAGCACATACCACGCTGTTTCTGGCCTTCTTGTCTCTGTTGACATTTTGTTCCAGAACAAAGTGTCCATTCTGTTTTTCTTCTTTTAAGAATTTTCACCTTCTCTATTAGTTTTGCTTGGTGATTTGTCTCCTCTAGGAAATATAGCTCCAATGGCACAAAAGACCTGGCTATCCTCCATGGGCTCACAACACTCTGAGCTAAGCCCTTATCCATCCCTTCTGGGTATATCAGTTCCATGTGTATCTGTGGCTGTGACTGTCTCCTTCCTGATGAGGACTAGATCTTCTCAGGACTTTATTTCTATGTTTTTATTCTATTCTTTTTCCAAATAGTTTCCCCAGATAGTTTTACAAAAGTTTAGAGTGATACCTTATTAGCTAACCAGCCTTTTTCCTGTGCCTAGGGAATATAAGAATATTTAATATTAGTGTGTTCCTAATTCTATACGAACAATATTTGAGGATAAAGGCACGATGGGATGTATCTAATTGCTAGAACATGATTATGATTTTAAAAGTCAGCATCTTTACATCAAGAATATTTGTTTTAACTTGGAGGGAAATGTTATGGTCTTAATTCCCAAATTTATTCAACAAATGATCAATATATAGAGTAAATACATGCATAGATAGGCAAATTCATCATTTATTCTATATTCAAGAAACTCTAAGTTTACCAAGAAAATAACACGAGAATATTTCTTTTTATATTTTTATTAATTCTTTTACTTATTTTTTGAGAATTTCATATGATATATTTGATCATGTTCTTTCCCCTCCTCCAACTTCTCTCAGATTCTTTCCCACCTGCATACCCACCTAATTTCACATTCTATCTCTCTTAAAAATAATACACACACACAAAAAAAACAACAACAACAACAAAAAATCATGGAGTCCAATTTATGCTAGTCAACTACTCCCGAGCTTAGGGCCTGCCTTGAAGTATGGTTGATATACCCTGTGTTCCTCCATTAGGAAAAAGAAACTGATTTTCCCTCTCTAGTAGGGAGCAATTAGAGTTTCCTGACTACAGGTGGGACGCTAAGCCCACTTTCCCTTCTCTATGCTTGAATTTTGTGGCTTGAGCTTGTTTGGGTCCCCTGTGTGATGCTGCAGTCTCTGTGATTTCACATGTGCATCAACCTGCTGAGTCTGGGAAATGCTGTTTCCTTGGAGCCACCCACCACCTCTGGCTTCCACAATCTTTCTTCCTCCTCTTCTGCATAGACCCCTGAGCCTTTTCAAAAGGCGCTGAGTGTTAGTTATTCCTTCCCATATTCTTCAAGATTTCCATACAGGCATTTTGATCATATTTCCTCTTCCCCATCTTCTCCCACTTCCATCTCCCTATTTTGTACCCATCAGATATTTTGTCCTCATTTGGTTTTCCAATCGGTGCTGCTCATGTATTCCCGGGTGAGTAAATATTCACTGGAATATGTTCAACCAAAACAACAACAACAACAACAACAACAAAAAACCAAAAAACCTAACTCTCCCTCTCTTGGCAGCTATCACTTACTAAACAGCTCCCCAGCTATGGGTGATACTTTATGCCTTCCACCCCCTTCCCTGCTGAGATGCTGTCTGGTGTGAGCTGGCACAGGTCTTGTTTATGCCGTCACATCTGCTGTGAGCTCGTTTGAACAAACACCTAGTTGTACCTGGAAAGTTCAGTTGCTTTCTTGGAGTCACCCACAACCTATGACTTTACTGTATTTCTGTCCGCAGAAACCAATTCCACAATGATCCCTGAATCTAGAGAGAGTGGGGGGGGGGGGGCAGGTGTTACGGGCATCCCAGTTAAGGCTGAGCATTCCACAGTCTCTTATTTTCTACACCATGACCAATGTGGAAGAAGAGGGGAAAGGGAGGAGAAAGAGGAACAAACAACAGCTCAGGCTTATATGCTGTGTGTGACTCAACCTCATAATCATACAGTTAGTAGGCTATTTGCTGTCATTCCACAAGTCAAGGCTGAGAGAGTTAAAAATAAATCAAACAACCTGCCCCATGCTAAGTTCCCTATTATATTATAATGTGGAATGGAAGAGAAGTAAACTGATAGGAATATTCAGAGAAGAGCAAACTGGTTGTCTTACCATTAGAGTTGAGAGATGCACTAATCTATGAGTATAGGCATAGGTCATCAGAAGTCAGTTTAACGTTATGTCCTTTTAGTAGAGTAAGGAGAGAAGGATCTTCCTTACAGTCTATGATCCTTCTAGCTACAGAATTCTGACCCTGATAACTATCCCAGATAGGGGTTCTATACGGTGGCGCCTGTCTTACACCTAATCAACTACAAAGTAATTGGGTATGCCCATGATATTCGTGCCGTTATCACACCAGTGGGCTTGAGTTGCCAGGTTGGTCATTAGTGCAGGTCACCGGATTCACAGCGGAATAGGGTTTGTGATTACTTTTCTCCTATCATAGCATACACAGCACAGTCCAGTGCAATAGAAGCTACTCAGTAGGGAGAAAGCTCCAAGTCAGTACCAGCTTAATGTCTCCCTGTTCTGTGATTCAGAAATGTCATATCTTCAGCAACAGCACCCTACTCTCAAGTTCTAGGGTGTAACCAAGAGCAATGGTCATAACCTGCAATATTTGATGTTCTATGAGAACTCACTGGCTAATGACTCCAATATAGATACCCCATTCATGACATTGGGCCTTATATTTGTAAGCCTATAGCATAATTGTTGTTCCGTTATCAGGTAATATGGCATATGACACAGGCATATAGGTAATTTCAGGAAAGAAACTATATTAGTGATTATACTAATAATAGCTAACATTGTTAGGGCCTAGCAGGTAGCCCAGTGGTAAAACACCTGTTTAGCGTGTATAAAGCCTTAGATTCAATACTCAATACCACCAAAGAAAAGGAGGAGGAGTGGGAAGGGAAGAGAAAGGAAGAAACAGCAACTCAGGCTTACATCCAAGATGTGACCCAGCTCCTAAATCATACAGTTAGTAGGCTTTTACTGCAGTCCCACTTTCTGTTGAAAAACATCAAGTCTGAGAGAGGTAAAGAACTTACCCCTATGCCAAGTGCCCTGTAGGACTACAATGTGCTATAAGAGAGAAGTAAGTCAATGGTGAGATTCAGACAGGAGCAAACTGAACAACCTACCACTGGAGGAGTCAAAGACCTCACCAAGGAGACAGCATTCGACCCATGCATGGAAAACAGTAGGTTTTCCCTCAGAGAGGAAAGAATGGAGCCATCTAAGCGGAAGGAACACATGGGAAGATATATACACTACAGAGCAAAGGAGATCAACCATTTGGAAACGAGAGAGCCGGCTGAAATGTTAATAGGAAGTCCAAACTATCATAATGCAATTACGTGAACTTCCTTCTGGATCTATACACAGTCACTGAAGTTTTAGGACAGACAAGTTCCAGGACAGCAAGGCTGTCTCAAAACACCAAAACAAAACACCAAAACAAAAACCAAGCCCCCCCCCAAAAAAAATCCCAAACCCAGCAATATAGATGTTGATTATTTAAATATACCTGTGTAGAGACTGACATTTTAAACAGACATTTATGTTTACATACAGTTATATGATATTTTACTATGTATGTGGTAAGTTAGAAGTAACAAAAAATAAGCAATAGAAAAAATAGAAAGTTTTTAGGTAAATAAAAAGGTGTTTAGAATTTTAAGTCAGGTTGTAGAAAATGGTCTTATTGTGAAGATATCACATGGGTAAATATGAAGTAAGTTAGATGATTATCAGGTTTGGTAAAGAGTATTATGGGAACAAGTTTATGGGTGTGCGTATTGTATTTAAAATGAAATAAAGAGAAAAAATGGTTAGATTGTACTGCAGAAGCACAGGAACGGAAATAGCATCCAGAGGGGTCAGAGGCAGGAAGTGAAGTGAAGAGTTTCCTCTTGCAGTAACTTAAGCAAACTTAAGCACAGAGACGGCACTGTATGTCTGCAGAGTGACTGGCCTTCATGTGGAGACTCTCTGACCAGGATGAGAAACACCATGAAGTGTTGAGACACTGTCAT
This sequence comes from Chionomys nivalis, assembly GCF_950005125.1. Taxonomy (NCBI): domain Eukaryota; kingdom Metazoa; phylum Chordata; class Mammalia; order Rodentia; family Cricetidae; genus Chionomys; species Chionomys nivalis. The sequence goes on from NC_080099.1 coordinate 39,776,782, forward strand.
TGCAGATGGTGCTGTCTTGACCTGGAGTCAGCTATAACTAGTTGGTGTGGTCAGTTGTGCTGGTCAAATCATGCTGCTGGAGTGTGTGTAAGAGAAAAGAATGGATCTGGATGACACCGGTGTGTGCATTCAGTAATGACTACTATTTATTTTCCTATGCTGCTGGGTTAGTAGTTGTATATGTGTGCATTTATATGCTCTGTTTATAGCCGCCTTTTTAAAAAAAAAAAATCACGGCTTGGCCCATTAGCTCTAGGTTCTTTTTTTTTTCTTTTTTTTAAATTTCTTTTTTTTTTTTTTTGAAAAAATTTCTGCCTCCTCCCTGCCTCCCATTTCTCTCCCCCTCCTCCCACTTCTCTCCCCCTCCCTCTCCAGTCCAAAGAGCAGTCAGGGTTCCCTGCCTTGTGGGAAGTCCAAGGTCCTCCCCGCTCCATCCAGGTCTAGGAAGGTGAGCATCCAAATAGGCTAGACTCCCACAAAGCCAATGCATGCAGTAGGATCAAAACCCAGTACCATTGTCCTTGGAATCTCATCAGCCCTCATTGTCTGCCATGTTCAGAGAATCCGATTTTATCCCATGCTTTTTCAGTCCCAGTCACGCTGGCCTTGTTGAGCTCACAATAGATCAGCCCCACTGTCTCAGTGGGTGGGTGCATCAATCGCGGTCCTGACATCCTTGCTCATGTTCTCCCTCCCTCTGCTCCTCATTTGGGCCTTGGGAGCTCAGTCCAGTGCTCCAATGTGGGTCTCTGTCTCTATCCCCATCCATCGCCAGAGGAAGGTTCTATGGTGATATGCAAGATATTCATCAGTATGGCTATAGGATAGGGCCATTTCAGGTTCCCTCTCCTCAGCTGCCCAAGGAACTAGCTGGGGACATCTCCCTGGACACCTGGGAGCCCCTCTAGAGTCGGGTCTCTTGCCAGCCCTAAGATGGCTCCCTTAATTAAGAAATATACCTCCCTGCTCCCATATCCACCCTTCCATTATCCCAACCATCCCATTCCCCCAAGCTCAGAGAAGTCGACCAATGGAATTGAATAGAAGACCCGGATTTGAACCCCTCAATCCTATGAACACCTGATTTTCAATAAAAGAGCTAAAAGTATACAATGGAAGAAAGAAAGTATCTTCAACAAATGGTGCTGGCACAGCTGGATGTCAACCTGTAGAAGAATGAAAATAGATCCATATCTATCACCATGCACAAAACTCAAGTCCAAATGGATCAAAGACCTCAATATCAATCTGAACACACTGAACCTGATAAAATAGAAAGTGGGAAGTACTCTACAACATATGGGCACAGGAGATCGCTTCCTATGTATAACCCCAGCAGCACAGACATTAAGGGCAACATTGAATAAATGGGACCTCCTGAAACTGAGAAGCTTCTGTAAAGCAAAGGACACTGTCACTAAGACAAAAAGGCAACCTACTGACTGGGAGAAGATCTTCACCAACCCCGTAAGAGACAAAGGTCTGATCTCCAAAATACATAAAGAACTCAAGAAACTAGACTTTAAAATGCTAATTAACTCAATTAAAAAATGGGGCACTGAACTATACAGAGAATTCTCAACAGAAGAAGTTCAAATGGCCAAAAGATACTTAAGGTCATGCTCAACCTCCTTAGCGATCAGGGAAATGCAAATCAACACAACTTTGAGATATCATCTTACACCTGTCAGAATGGCTAAAATAAAAAACACCAATAATAGCCTTTGCTGGAGAGGTTGTGGAGTAAGGGGTACACTCATCCATTGCTGGTGGGAATGCAAAACTTGTGCAACCACTTTGGAAATCAGTGTGGTGATTTCTCAGGAAATTCGGGATCAACCTACCCCAGGACCCAGGAATACCACTCTTGGGAATATACGCAAGAGATGCTCTATTATATTACAAAAGCATATGTTCAACTATGTTCATAGCAGCATTATTTGTAATAGCCAGAACCTGGAAATAACCTAGATGTCTTTCAATGGAAGAAAGGATGAAGAAAGTGTGGAATATATACATATTAGAGTACTACTCAGTGGTAAAAAACAATGACATCTTGAATTTTTGCATGCAAATGGATGGAAATAGAAAACACTATCCTGAGTGAGGTATCCCAGACCCAAAAAGATGAACATGGGATGTACTCACTCATAATTGGTTTCTAGCCATAAATAAAGGACATTGAGCCTATAATTTGTGATCCTAGAGAAGCTAAACAAGAAGGTGAATCCAAAGAAAAACATAGTTATCCACCTGGATATTGGAAGTAGACAAGATTGTCGGGCAAAAATTGGGAACTTGGGGGTGGGGTGGGATGGGGGTAAGGGGAATTGGGGAGAGAAAAATGTTTATAGCCCTTTTTATCAGGCAACAAGAACTGGAATTTCTTCCTGACAGATAAATGGGTGTCCCTGTGAAGTATATACTTGTGGATACATGCATATCACGCTGCTTTTGTTTTTGACTTTTGCTTTCTAGAGCATTTTCTCATCGTGTTTTATGCTCACAACATTCCTATCACAGGATGGCTAAACTGAATATGAAGACGGTGGATTAAATTATCTCTATGTCCAGCATCTGAACCACATGTGTGTGTGGGGGGGGGGGTTCATCAGAAAGGAAATTACTGTAACAATAATTTCATATCTTGGATAGTTTTTTAAATTGGAGATTATATTCATATGTATGCTAAGTAACCAGATGTAATATATAATGACCATCTATGTGTTATTAAAATCAATTGGGAACATGTGAATTAATATATTTAGACTTTCTTTCAAATATTCTAAAATATTCATCTTGTATCAGAAACATTTTATATTTTAATTTTTGAGGTTTTTGCCATTTGTCTATGTTAAATTTTTATAGCTAAGATCTTCTGCTACTGAAAACTGACATAACTAAGGTGTCTTTATTACTGACTTTAAGTTTCCATTCTCCCTCATTTAAAAATGCATGCAACGTGTCAATTCTCAGTCAATGTTTGGAAATTAAAAACATACAAGATAAGCTGATCAGTGGTTGTGACACATGCCTTTAAGACCAGCTCTTGGGAGGCAGAGGCAAGCTGATCTCTGTGAGTTTGAGGCCAGCCTGGTCTACAAGAGCTAGTTCCAGGACAGGCTCCAAAGCTACAGAGAAAGCCTGTCTTGAAAAATCAAAAAAGAAAAAAGAAAACAAACATACGCACACACACACACACACAGAGACAGACAGACAGACAGACACAGACACACACACACATAAGATATATTAGTTATCTTAGAGGAAACATGAATCATGTAAAGGTTCATTCCCTGCCGTTCTATACAAGGATTCCAGGTGTCTTTCAGAGTAAATATGAAAAAAAATGGAGTTGATCAACACTTATATTAGAAAATAATATGAAACAAAGGATGGAGTCAGTATTTAAACCATTCTAAAGGTTGATTTCAGACTTTTGCTTAGCAAAATAATAAAAAGACAGGACAGGGTCACAGCTGTCAGCAGTACTGAACCTCAGAAGCTGCCTAGAAGGACACTTTTCCAAGCCCTTAATCATAAAGACAGTTTCTCTGGTGGGTAGAAACACACTCAGGGTCTCCTTAAGAGCTTCCAAATAATATAAAGCAAGGGGCTTTAAAGAGTCCATGCTTATAACATTTATTTGTGTTGATACTAATCACTAAAGCATCAATAAATAATGGAGGGCCAACAGTGATATCTAAGGACAACTCAAGAATATTATTTCTCATGCTGATGATTTGACGAGGACTACACATCAGTGTGATCCAGTTCACAAACCAGGAACAAGGGTTCTATTTGGGCTGCTAATCAGCTAATGACCAAGTGATTTAGATAATTGGTCAAACAGATCTAGAACTGAGTTCCCTCCAGGGAGGACAAACAATTTACCCAGGATTTTGTGCAGAAGCAGAGCTCAGATCTCTTGCTAGATTCTGAGATTTGCCTTAGCAAAGATCAGCAGTACCAACCTAGTACCAGCCCAGGGGTGGCACATGTATATGGGCATCAGAAAGTGAATGCGGAGGAGGTGGTTCTTAAGTTACATCTGAAACAATGAATAAGATTTTGATAGATGCACAGAACAGGCCATCCCATGTGGATAAGCAGTTTAATCTATGCAGAAAGCAGCGGGCTCAAGCGTATATTGACCAACAGTGAAAGATCCGATTTGCTAAAGATGAATGCTGAACTCTAAGAGGAATGAGCCTACAAAGATGCTCTCTAGGGTGGAAATTTCTGAATAGACACCAAGGAACTTGAGTTAGAGCTCTGAGGGGAGGAACAAAAATAAAAATGTGTAAATTTAACAGTATTAATTTATTATGAAATTTAAGTTTATAGAAATTTTGACTTTCTGCTCAGGATCTAGTGAGTGCCATTCTCTCTTATTACAGCTATTGTGTTCCACAACATGAATGAAAGTGGTTCTTGTCCTCTTTGGGAAGAACTAGCCATTTGTTTTATGACTATTTAATAAGTAATGAATATCGATCTGAAAGACAGTCCTACAGACTTTCGTTTATAAAGCTACATTTCATTATATTGCCCTCATAGACTACCTCTTTCAGATTAAGTAAACCCACAAGCAACAAATTGGAAAATCAGGAGGAACAGGAAATTGTATGGCTTGTTAAATAGTAGATAGACTTGAAAGAATTTGAAAGTTCCTCTTAGGTAAAAAAAAAAAAAAAAAAAAAAAAAAAAAAAAAAAAAAAAAAAAAAAAAAAAAACAGGGTGAGTGTCACCAGAAGGGAAGCCATGGTAGATGAAGAAAGGCACACTGGTGACACTGACAGCCCCAAGAGCATTCAGCTCATATGTGTGCCTTATGGGTGTTGTTTCAACTAACTGCTAAGTGATGATCAATAGCAGAAACTTTCTGATCTGGAGGATGTGCTGTTTGGCTTTTGGCTAAGGTCACCTGGGAAAGGGGAACTTCAGTCTAGGAGTAGCTTTCATCAGATTGGCCTGCAGGTGTGTCTGTGGGGCATTTTCTTGGTTAATGATTGGCTGAGAGGGGACCAGCCCGGGTGAATGTGGCTAACCCTTCACAGGTGGTCTGGGTTATATACGAAGGGGCTGAGGAAGCCAGGAGAAGCTAACAGCAGCAGTTTTCTACTGTCTCTAGCTCCTGCCTCCTGCCTCGAGTTCCTGCTTCCCTTTGTCATGGACTACAGCCTGTAAGCAAAACAAAACTTCTCCACCAAGTTGCTTTTGGTCCTGGGTTTTAATTCAGCAGTAGAAAGTCAACTAGAGCAGTGGATAAGGAAAAGCAGAGCCTGGGCAGGGCCTTTCCCATGGCTACAAATCTTTCAAATGGAGGGGCACTTTTGCAGTCCTGAACAGGGAAGCTTAGTCCAGAGCGCCTTTGTCGTGCCGCAACCCCTACTAACTGTGATGGAAGATGAGGACCAAAGGGGCCTTTAGAGGCCATTTAGTTGAGAGATTCTCTGTGAGTGGGTGCTAGGCAGACCAGATTAGGGTTAAAAAACAAGGCACCAATCTCACCTGTAAGATTTGCAGAGCCCTCCAAAGCTTAGTGATCAAGATGAGGAGCGCTGTAGCACAGTAGTTGGGGCCAAAATTGACGCCAAACTTCATAAGGCATAAAATATCAAATTTTAAATGAAAACAGGATCCCGGTCTTCGACCAAGGAAATACTACTCATGTGTTGGTGTCTATCAGTGGTGTCTTCATCCCAGCCTGCAGCAACAGCAACAGCAGCAGCAGCATATTGGGGGGATATTGGCCGTCAGCAAACTTTCAGGCCCTGCTCCAGACCTCAGGGTTATCAGCCAGCGCAACAATCAGCATGAGAACCAAGCCTCCAGGTACAACTGGGGTAGATTCAACTTGGAAAATCATTATCTGTTTCTCATGTGTTCGTGTATGTGTGTGTTCCTGTGTGTACAGGCATGTGAATACTTGGACATATTTGAACACGTTCATGTGGTGGCCAAAAGATGACGGGGCTATTGTTTCCTCGGAACGTTCCACCTTGATTTTTACTTTTGATTGAGTTTTTCTTTGTTTGTTTTTGTTTTTTCTCTTGTATGTGTTTGGGGAGCAACTATCCCTGGCATGGAGCTTGCTAAATAGTCTCGGCCGGCTGGCTAATGGATTCCAGGGTTCTGCTTGTCTCCACCCACCTCCTGCCCCCAGCAGTAGGGCCGGCCACAGTGGACACGGCTCCACCTGGCTTGTTTACATCCATTCTGGGGCTTGAACTCAGGTCCATGTGGTTGAGAGGCAAGTACTTTACTGACTGAGCTGTCTCACCAGTCCCACTGTTATCAATCTTAATACCTTACGTGAAAGATAAAGCTTGGAGTTAATCTGCAAACTTGGGGTCCTCTCTGTTCTACTGCGCTGGCCCTCCTCTACTGGCAGGCATGGCTAGCAAATTTCTCGGTCTTTACTCAACCACGTTGGCCTGGGTTTCCTGGAAATCAGTTGCTGTCTGGAGAGTGAGTCACTCTACTTCTGAAGGGCTTCATGTCCTCATTCCATGCTGACCTGTAATCAAATAGAACAGGGTCCAGGTCAGGTCCCATGAAGCGACTGCTCCGGTGGTGCTTTTCAACCTTGGTGGCATATTAGAATCACCAAAGGAAATTAGTTCTTCGAGGAACTACCAATTCCGAAATCTCACTCCGACCACACAGGCTGGAAACTGTGGGGAAGGGTTTGAGGATCGCCATTGGTGTTATTTTTACTCCTTGATGATTGGCATGTACAGCCAGGGCCCCAAATTACTAAGTAGGAAGATCCTGCCGTGGTGTTGTGCAACTCTCACTGTCCAGAGAATCAGGGCCTGGAACCATCCTTACTGCTTTCCTCGTCCTCAGCCTCCACAGTTTGTATTACTTTTTCTGACAGAATATTTTGTGAGGGCAGGCCCCATGTCTTGGTTTGCTCACCATTAAATCCACAGTAGCTAGCTAGTACATGGAAGCCGGCAGGCATTTCATGAAGATTTGCTCAGAATATCCTCAGGATCCTGCTCTAGCCTCCGCTCAGCTCCCTGGTCCTTATGAGTTCTGTTAAAACAATTCAGACGTGCAGAGCATAGTGTAGAAAATAGGTAGTTTTACAAAGTGAAGTGAAGCCCCCTTAAGAGGTGAGAATTGGAGAAGGCCCAAGGGACCATGGCAGAGTAGAGCATTCTCAGGGCACAAGAGTGAACACTTGTGCATAGGACACTCTCTCAAGAAGTGACAGGGACAGTGGCCAAAGAGACCATAATGCAATTTAGTTCAGCCATGCTTTCTATTATTCCTAAAGCCTGTAAAAACAGATAGCTTTTTCTGAAGGGTGGTTTCCTGTCTGGCAAACGAAGGGATAACAGTATGTGTATGTCTTTGTTCTTGACCAGAGAGCCTCCATCTAGATAGGACTCTGAGATGTCCAGAATGTCACGTCTCTACATCTCAGATGCCATGATGGCCTGGGACCAGAGTCTTGCAGCTTCATTTGCTGTTTTTACAGTCTGCTGATTAACAGAGAGGGGACAACCCCAATGACCTTCAATCTTGCTAATATCTATCCAGCTACCTGACCAAAGGGTGAGTGAATTGGTACCTAGAAACTGTGCCAGCCTCATAAATCAGTATGTGACTGGGATATATTGCAAGGGAAGCTCTCAGAACTGGATACTGGATTTTTAGTAATGGCTGTGTAGCTTCTCAGACATGCTGCCTTTTTTTTTTTTTTTAAGGCCCTGACGTCTGGGCCTCAGTCTGTTTTAACAGTTACCAGTGGTGCTTCATAAACCAGGCTTCCTGGAAACCTCAGGGTCAGTGAATTATGAGGAGGGATGCTGAAAGGGCAAGCGAAATGAAGTCTAATTTTTTAAAATCTATTTCTGGTATGATTCATCTTGGAGAAAAGACTTTAGCATTTAAAGAAACAGTTCCCAAACCATGGTCCTGAAGGCGCAGAGAGGACTCTAGAGGATGCATGGTTCTCCAATGCTGGGTGTTTTCCAAAGGGGGCTTGACTCAGTTCTGGGAGAACTGGAACAGCAGGCACAGTTAGGTCGCCGTTTTCTAGAAGGCCTATGAATGCATAAATACAGGTGGGTTTTCAGGAAAAGCCGTGCAGAAAGGAAGCCCACGTATTCCGTCTCATCTGCCCAAGCAGCATGCGCCGGCAGATGGACTGAGTCACCCATTTCCTATGCTGGCAACTTATTAGCCGCCCCTGGTTTTCAGGCTCAGCTGAGGGTATTTGCTCGGAGTACATTCGCAGGCAGGTATCCACTCTCCCAGCTGCAAAGGCTTTGTTTGCTCCTCTCTCCATAAAAGGGCCCCTGCAAGTGAGGTTCACCTTTCTCTATGCCATTGTAGGTCTTTAGGGAAAATAATCACATGAAACAACTTTTTATTAATTAGAATGCTAGTTCCAGGAATATGATAGCATGCCCCAGGGGTGTTTGTATGTGGTATAGAAAGTAAAACTTTTTTTTGGAGTGATAGGTCTTGTGTTGAGCTACTGGGTCTCAGTAGAAAGAGAGATGGACGGAAGATGGGGTGCAGTGATCTGACTGACTCCTCCCATCTCTCTAGTGAACAACTCAATCATATTTGACACTTGTGGTTTCTATTTATATTTTGTTGAAATTAACGTTTACATAGCTTTTAAGGGAAGCAAAGGTAGGACTAGGAATCCATGAATATAGATCCTGTAAATAAAACTCCAACATTTACATTTCCTGAAATGTTTATTATAGCTAAGGCTCCTGGGTAATTTCTTTCTCTTTTTATCCATAGAGAAATTGTTAGATTTCATAAAAGTGTCCGCTTTACTTACAAAAATTGAGTTCCACTCATTCTATAAATTATGTGACTATATATCACTGAATCTGCCTTTGGCTCAAAATAATGATTATATTCACGTGTTGCTTACGAGTGATGATGTATTCTCTTTATTTACTCCAACTTTAAGTTTATTGCCTTGTAAATGTTAGCCTTCTCCTGAATCATCTGAAGGCTTCCTTACGATGTGTGCTTCTTGTCCTGTTTCTGCTTTAGCAGGCCCTGGGCAGGGAAATGAAGTATCTTGTTAGGTCCAGGGCCTGCATGACAAGCAACCCAATGGGATTGTCAAGAATGTATCAGGCAAGTGGAGAAATTTGTATAGCGCAATAAACACACACAAAAAAAGAATGTGTCAGGCATAGGTGAAAGACTACATGCATGGATGTGGTAATGTGCAGTCTCGTTCTCAAATGCCTGTGTGAAGGGCCAGCCACCCTGAGGAGATGGTCTACAGCTGATGATGGTTAACCAAACAAAGGGTTCAAGTCCATGCCACCTGACAAGGTCAATGGCTCACATGACAGAGGGCTGAGAGAAAGAGAGTTTATTCAGTGGCCAACAGATGGAAGCACCTCACAGACAAGCCTCCAATTCCAGGGGCGCTGACAGAGAGACGTGGGCTAATTCAAGGGAGAGTGGTTCATGTCCAGATCCTCAAGGGCCACCTCTTTTACTTCTTTATTCTAGTCATGAAGACCAGTAGGTGTCCTTAGTCTAAAGGTTAAGGCTGCAAAGGAAGCAGACACAATATAAGGACAGAAATGTCAAGCCTTTACCTCTCACCCTGTCACACTCTGAGTGACCTGCAAGAACAAGTAAAGAGCCAGTCTCTTAACTAAAAGTGGCTATCAGGCTCCTGAAGAATAACCAGTAGACGTGATATCTTAGCTCAAGAGTAATGGTGTAGTGCTGGCCCAATGATCCCTATCATGTGTGGGGTGCATGGTGTGTGTGTGTGTGTGTGTGTGTGTGTGTGTGTGTGTAGGTGTGTGTAGGTGTGTGTGTAGGTGTCTGTGCAGGTGTTCCCGTGTGCCTATGTACTTGGAGGTTAGAGATCAGCCTCAAGGGTCATTCTTCAGGAGCTGCTCACAGGGTCTCCCACTAGGAACTCTGGTTCATTTATTAAGCCAGGCTGGCCGGCCAGTGAGGCCAAGCCTGTCTAGGGAGCCCAGGGATCCTCCTGTCTCCACGTTTGCAACTCTGGGATTGCACACCACATCTACCTCCAAGCTCAGCTTCAAACACAGGAACTAGGTAACAACCTGGATCCCCCATTCTTCTTGTGCAGAAAGAATATTACTCACTGAGTCATCTCTCCAGTCCCCCAAGTCAGTGGTTTTTAAGAGCAACTGACTAAGTAAAATTAAAGGGTTTGAGATTTGAGCCAAGTACTGTCACCAGGAGGCAGGGCAGAATGGCTTCAGGAAGGGATCTGAGAATCGGAAGGGCTCCTTCACATTCAGGTGACCCCTTCCTTGTCCTAAGTCCCTGACTGCTCCTACAAATCCCACCATTGCTTCTGGGTTTCCTTGTAAACTGCTGTTTACTTGAAAGATGCAGATGGCCTGCTAATTTAGGTTGAGTCTGGTACTGGAAGAAGTAAATTTGGGAAGACCTCGAGGTTTAGTGGTGGATGCGGTCCTGTGATTCAACCTCAGAATTTTAAAACCCACAGACAGAAGTTCAAAGAGAGTAAGAGATCTTTTCTGCCAAAAGTCAGAAAAAAACCACAGACTTAGGACCATTAACACAGGGCAAGACTAGAGAGGAAAGAAAACAACTCCCAGGGATGTGCGAAGACACTGGAGTTCTCTTTGGTCAGGCCAACTCACTGTCAGACAGCCTAGCGCCCATGATATAACTGCAGCTTCTTACCTCATACTCTAGTCTCTCCCCTCCTTGCTTTTCAGTTTTCTTTCTTTATTCTTGCCATTATTTTTTTCTGTGCCAGACTACCCACAGACTTAGTCTTCAGCCACCCTGGTGCCGAGGTTGTAGCTGTAGCCCTCTGTACCCAATAGGTATGCTTCCTCCATGCTAACTGCATCTCGCCTTCATCACGTGGGGAGGATGAGCCTGCACTGCACCTCCACACTCTTCTCATGCTTAGGTGGCATCTCATAATGACCTCCCAAAGTCAAAATTCTCCCTCCACACATGATACCAGGCTCAAATATGCCTCCATGAAGATGTCTTTTAACCTACCGGCTAGATTAATTGCTCCCTTTCTTTGGCAACCCAGGAGCATTTCAGTCTCAAACCCAGCTTAATTGCTATCCTTATGAAGGCGTGTTTATGAGCACAGTCACACACACACACACACCCTATTTGTCACTGATCATGAAAACAACTGAATTTAAAAGAGGTCATTTATCTTAATTCTGGGATTCCCATGACTCCTCCACAGTTGCTAAAATTGTCATTGTCTTCGTTCTTTTACCATAATTAAAGAATTGAGGCTCCAACTCCTGCTCAGAGCACATTGAATCATGGCGTGTCTCTCAAAATTTACTTGACTAAGTTTTAAGAGCTTTATGGCACTTCCAGCACAACCTCTGCTGACACATTCTTGCTAGCACCACTGGGAAGGTCACTGGGAGAATTCTCGCTCTACTGTGAGACTGCCTGCCTGAATTGTTTACTATTCTTGCCTTATCCCCTGACCTGGCCTTAGTTCTGAGTCCTGGGAACTACATTGGGAGCTCTGTATTTTCCTCTGAGTCCTAAAAAAATGATTCCCAGCATATAGTTACTACTACTCCAGAAATAATGGGGTCAGGCCTGTCATAAGGCAGGTAGGTGGGTAGCAAAGGCAACCTTTGTTCTTTTACAGTGTTTTGGAAGTGCCCGTGTCATTTCTAATTCAAATCTGCCCACTCTACCTTAGAGAATTAGCTCTCAAAAGGGCAGGCCTGTCACTAGCTATGTTCCCAATTACAATTTGTATTTCTTTATAGCCCCAGATACAATAGAAAGTGTAGCTTTTGCTACAGACAGATCATTTATTCCTTCACTCAACAAATAATAATTGCCTTCCACTGCATGCCAGACAGTACCAAATACCGGGGCTATAACAGTGAAAAAGGCAGGCACCATCCTGTTTAATCTTAATATGAATACCGATTGCCATGGGAACCAAGAATTGGGAAGTGAAATTCGTTGTGAAAATTCCTTCTAAGGAAGTGGTGCCTATAATCTAAGAAAAAAAAAAAAAAGGTACTTGAGACAGCCAGATAAAGACAGAGAATGGAGTATGAGCTGGACCAGGAAAGTCTGACCCCTCCCTCAGGGAGGTTTCCCTGCCCCGTCTCTATTAGAGCTCCTCAGAGTTGTTCTCAAGCATTCTATACTTCATGATCACAGCCTTCATCACCCCACATAATGATTGCCTGTTTATTCTTCGGTGTTCTCCACTAAATAACAGAACCTAGACAACTAATTGTGTCAGTTTTTCAAGCATGCTATCCTGTGTGCATGGCACATTGCTAGCTATGAAATGCATTGACTGACTTGCTCTGCTCATGGCCTTAGCACCCACCATGGCTGTGCATGACTTCCTGTCTGCCAAACACCGAGCTTGGAGTATAGAAGGAGAAGGCTCTGCAGACGAAGTTGGCAAAAACAGGAATTAACAGTCCTGGGGACAACCTCAACCTTGGTGGATGAAAACTGGCATGCTTGTCTCCCCACTTACGTGGGTGAGTGCCATGTTCTACAAGCTTGAGATATAACTAAACTGCTTAAATATTGCTTACAGGCTTCCTTCTCTTCCCATTTCGTTCACCTCTCAGGGTTCCCTGCCATGACTCCCAGTAAGCCTTCATTAGAATCTTGACTCAGGACCATACGCTAGGATGGTCGTTTCTAAGTGTGTGCCAAAGGATGGGGTCCCTTAATAACTCAGTTTCTTATTTCCTTGGCTAATCAGGCTATGATGTCTTTGAGTGTACACCTTCTACCTACTCCTCTGAAAAACTCCTCTGATAAACCAGCTTGTTAATTAGCTCTATGAAATAAGAAAAGCCTAGCTATACAAACTGGTTGAAATGGACCATTACCTTGTCACATGACCATCTGGCCCAGTTGGATGATCAGAATAAGAAAGAACTAGCTAAAGAGATGTTTTTGACTGTCTGCCTTGACCTCCAGAATGCAAGGCCTATTTAGCTAGTCCAGAAGTGGATATATACCCGAGGGGAAGAGCTGTGCTTTTAATGAGAGGTAGTTTACTGCAGGTTGCACACAGCTCCCGGGCCTGCTCCTGCCTTCTGACTTAAACAGCAGCCCCGAGTCCTTACAGTTGGGCTACCAACCTTTCAGTATAACACAAGGAAAGAGAGTCTTGTCTGTACATCACTCACATCTGAAAAAGAAAAGTAATGTGGGATATTTCTAGTTAATAGAACAATGACAATGACGGCCATTAAAACAATAATGATGGCAAGGGCTACTGAGCTGACAATGAAGCAGGAGCAGAGGGCACCTATTTAAAACCTCCAAATATTCCTATGTCATTGTTCTTACCCTTATTTATTTCTGCAAATAAGAAAGCTGATGCTGGGAGAAACTTTACATGGTGCCAATTCAGAGTGGAACTGATGTTCTGAATGTCATTCTCGGGGGACTACAGAGATGGCTTAGCACTTACTGCTCTTGCAAAGGTCCCATGCTTGGTTCCCAGCACCCAATGTCAACTTACAACTGCTGTTAATTCAAGTTCTAGGAGGTTTAGTGTCTTTTTCTAACCTCTGCAGGCACCAGGCATGAACATGGTACATGTTTGTCATATGCATAAAATAAAAATAGATCTTTTAAAATGTGTTTTAATTTAAAAAATTAAAATCATACTCTGCATAGTCCTTACTAGATGCTCCTTTGAAAGAATGAATTTATGATGACCAAAACAAGATGCCACATCTTTTCTTGGTCTTACCTCAAGGCAACAGCATCACCATAGCATCCCAGCTAGCAAAGACCACATTGGTAGTATCCCCTCCCACCTCAAGAGTCTGTAATGAAATGTCTCAATATGCCTCTGGAATGAGGTCTGGGCACTCCTAAGTAGGAACTTAGAACTTTATCTGAGCTCTACTGCATTGGGGTCCTCTGCTCTGAAGTATCAGTTAAATCATGGGTAGAGCTTGGGTTTCCATGGCAATCTGATCCTGACAGGGTATCATTCCTCTTCTCTAGGAGGAGTAAGTTAAAGAAGGCCTAGTGAAGAATGGGGACTCACCTCCACCCAATAGGAACAAGGCTTCCCTTAGCCTGGTGTCCTAGCACTCAGAAGGCGAAAGCAGGAAGTTTGCTAGTTCAAATTCAGCCTGGGCTACCTATCAACTCCCTGATTAAAAGAACTAAGATCTGTAGATATAGTTCAATGGTAATGCATTCTTCTAGCAGGCATGAGACTCTGTCCAACCTCTCGCATGCTAATACTATAAACAAGGTTTTACAATATTCTTCCCATTTGGAGGGGACAAGAAAGGCCAGTAGAAAACAATACAAACAACATGCCCAAGACATAGAGAGACAGAAACAGAGACATACACAAATGGACACACACATGAACACGGATGGATACACACACACACCCTACTCACTAATAGTGAAAAGTCCCTCAAGTATCATTAGAGACCAGGTGAGGAGCCTGGCCACTAACCTCATATAGCAGTGCAAGATAGTGGTGTCGTTTCAGATCCTTCCAGAGCAGTGTAGGAAAACAAAGCCAGTAGACACAGAAGTGCTAAATAATATCCAGAGCTGCCTAACACTCAAATAGGAGTTTCCACTGAAAGGCATTTCCCATGGAGAGAACAAGAAATTTCATGAATTGAAAGAAATAGTGTTTCAACAATGAGGACCCTAAGAGAGTCATACATGGATCTAACCTACATGGGAAGTAGAAAAAGCTAAGATCTCATGAGTAAATTGGGTGCATGGGGACCATGGGAGAAGGTTGAAGGGGAGGGGAGAAGAAGATAAGGGAGCAGAGAAAGGGAGCAGAGAAAAAATGTATAGCTCAATAAAACCAATAAACTTTTTTTAAAAAAAAAAAAACACTATTGAATAAAAAGGAAGGAAGGGAAGGAAGGAAGGAAGGGAAGGAAGGAAGGAAGGAAGGAAGGAAGGAAGGAAAGGAAGGAAGGAAGGAAGGAAAGGAAGGAAGGAAGGAAGGAAGGAAGGAAGGAAGGAAGGAAGGAAGGAAGGAAGGAATAGTGTTGGCCCTGAACTAGAAAAACTAAGCCAAAGAGAATGAGGAGACACTGGAGAGATGGCTCCGCAGTTCAAAACACTTCTGTCACATAGGACTCAGACATTGTTCCCAGCACCTACAACTGTCTATGACTCCAGTTCCAGGGGGTCACACACCTCCTTCTGGCATCGGAGGTGCCATAAACTCATGAAGATGCGCACAAACACACAAATAAAAATAAGGCTTTTTAAACGGGATGAGGAAGATAGGGATGATACCACTGAACTTCTAGAGCAATAGAATTATTAGGAAAACATGAATTAAAACCACAGTGACCCATCTCCTCCCATCTGCCAGGATGACTGTCATTAACATGACAAAAGGGTTGACAAAATGTGGAGAAAAGAGAATAATTGCACACCATTGGTGGAAATGTAAATGAACATAATGATCGTGGAGAACAATGAATATTCCTAAAAAATCTGAAAATATGGTAGAATTACCGAGTGACTTGACAAACCTGTTTTTGAGTATTTACTCAAAAATGCTTGGTAAGTAATACTATATATCATGTTCATTGCAGCATCATATTCAACAGTTGTAGAATGAGTTGAACTGTCTTCAGATGAACAAGTGAAATACACCGTATATGCTGTGTACATGAAATTAAATTTTAGTCACCCTCTTTAAAGAAAAACCTCTGGAACTCGAGAGATGACTCAATGCTTAAGAGCATTGGCAACTCAGCCAGGTAACTTGGGTTCAAGTCTAGCACCCACATGTGACTCATAATCTTCTATAATTCCAAACACAGGAGATTGGATGCCTTCTTCTGGGTCCCGTGGGCAATGTAGACAGACATAAATACAGACATACACATAACATAAAAGTAAATAAATATTTTTTAAAATTTTTATAGAAAAGAATAATCGGGGGAAATACAGTAAATGAACTAAGCTAGGCACAAAAAGATACTGTGTTTTCTCAATTGTGCAATCAAAAACAGTCAAAGCCATAGTAGAGAGTAAAATAAAAAGTATTAGAGGCCAGGAAGTGAGAAGTATTAGGTGATAGCCAAAAGGTACTGAGGGAGACAGATTGAATAAGAAATTTTATTTAAAATCTATTGCACTGCATATAGTTAATAGCATGTTATACATTTCAAAATTGCCAAGAAATTATACTTCAAGTACCCTCAACACAAGTACTTAATAAATATTTACAGCAATAATATGGCAATTAGCTTAATTTAATTTAGTAATTTATTCATAAGTCATGATATGCAATGCACAAATATATATAATTATAAATTTGTAATGAAATAAAGGATTTTAAGGACTAACAAAGAAATTGAGATAGTCTCTGTAAAAAGTTGTTTCCTGTCCCAACTGCCCAGTTCCAAATAATCAACTCAGAGGCTGAATATGAACTATAAGTGCTTGACCAACAGCTCAGGCTTATTACTTGATGACTCTTACACTTTAAGTTAACCATATTCCTTATTTACACTCTGCCACAGGGGCAGGGGGCAATACCTTTGTTAGCAGGGCACATTCATCTCCTTCTCTTCTGTGTCTGGCTGGCAACTCCAGACTCTGCCCTTTTCTTTCCCATCATCCTTAGTTTGATTGCCCAGACTATACTTTCTGCCTGGCTACTGGCCAATCATTTTATTAAACCGATTTGAATAACAAATCTTTACAATGTACAAGAGGATTATTCCATAGCAACTCTCTGACAAAGAAAAACTAAGAGTATCTGACAATAGGCTAATCCTAAAGAAAGTGTGCAAAAGATCAACAGGAATAACAAGGAAGCTTAGCCTATGAGAAAGAGAGACTCTAGGTCAGTGGTTCTCAACCTGTTGAGTTGTGACCCTTTGAAAGGGCAAACCATCCTTTCACAGGGATTACATGTCAGACATCCTGCTTATCGTATATTTACATTAAAATTCATAACTGTAGCAAAATTACAGTTAAGAAGTAACAGTGAAAGCAATTTTATGGTTGGGGGTCATTACAACACGAGAAACTGTATGAAAGGGTTAAAAAGGTTGAGAACCACTGATATAGTTTGGAAAAATACAGTAGGTTTTCTGTTTCCTGAGTTTTGTGTTATATTTCATGGTTGAAGCAAATTTTCAATATCATCTAATACAGTTCTAAATGTATATAATAAAAATAGTATAGATAGCTATAATTGCACATGGAAAAATATAAAGAGAGGCATCTACATTGCACTCGAACTAATAAAGCAACCATAGTAGTCAGTAGAGTGTGGTGTCTAAAACAGCATTTTAGTAGTGGTACAAAGACTAAAAAGTGTAAAGTGTTTTTATACTCAAAAACACTAGATATGAACTAGTGTAGCTTAGTTGGTAGAAGGCTTGCCAAGCATGCATGAAGCCCTGAGTTCTATATTCACTGCCCCACAGAAATGGGGCATGTTGGCGCTCTCATGTCATCCCAATACTTGGAAAGCTGGAGGCAAAAGGACCAGAAGTTCAAGGTCATCTTGAGAACATCTTGAGGACATCCTGGACTGCGTGAGAGCCCTGAAAAAGAGAAAGGGAGAGGCAGGCAAGTCATATGAAAATGGATATCTAGGGACTGAGAAAGGAATCAGTGAATTTAAGACCATTTGTTGCTCTTCCAAAGAATCAGATTTGATTTCCAGCACCCCCATGGTGACCCACAAACACCTGTGTCAAGGGATCTGATGCCCTCTTCTAGTTGTCACAGGCACTAAGCATTCACGTGGTCACAGATACACATGCAAGAAAAACACTTATCGGGGAGAAAGAAAGCCGAGTCAGACAGTTGCCATGATTCTCCCACCCAACACAGACGCAGGTTAGGATCTTACCGGTAAGCTACCACCTTGTGGTGCTACACAGATTAATAGAAATGGGTTAATCTAGATGTGAGAGCTAGCCAGTAAGAGGTTAGAGCTAATGGGCCAAGCAGTGTTTAAAAGAATACAGTTTCCGTGTAATTATTTCAGGGCATAAGCTATCTGGCTGCCAGGAGCCGGGCGGCAGGAAGGCGGCCGCTCTCCTCACTACAGCTCACCTTCCTGGACCTGGATGGAGGGGGGAGGACCTTGGACTTCCCACAGGGCAGGGAAACCTGACTGCTCTTTGGACTGGAGAGGGAGGGGGAAAGTAGTGGGGGGAGGGGGAGTGGAGTGGGGGGAGGGGGAGGGAAAGGGGAGGCGGGAAGGAGGCAGAAATTTTTTCTTTTTTTTTCCTTTTTTTTATTAATTTGTTTATTTATTAAAGATTTCTGTCTCTTCCCCGCCACCGTCTCCCATATCCCTCCCCGTCCCCCAATCCACTACCCCTCTCATCAGCCCTAAGAGCAGTCAGGGTTCCCTGCCCTGTGGGGAGTCCAAGGACCTCCCACCTCCTTCCAGGTCTATTAAGGTGAACATCCAAACAGCCTAGGCTCCCACAAAGCCAGTATGTGCAGTAGGATCAAAACCCAGTGCCATTATTCTTGACTTCTCAGCAGTCCTCATTATCCGCTATGTTCAGCGAGTCCGGTATTATCCCATGCTTTTTCAGACCCAGTCCAGCTGGCCTTGGTGAGTTCTCGAAAGAACATCCCCATTGTCTCAGTATGTGGGTGCACCCCTCATGTCCCTGAGATCCTTGCTCGTGCTCTCTCTCCTTCTGTTCCTGGTTTGGACCTTGGGGTTGTAGTCTGGTACTCCAATGTGGGACTCTGTCTCTGTCTCCTTTCATCGCCTGATGAAGGTTAATATTCAGGAGGATGCCTATATGTTTTCTTTGGGTTCACCTTCTTATTTAGCTTCTCTAGGATCACGAATTATAGGCTCAATGTCCTTTATTTATGGCTAGAAACCAAATATGAGTGAGTACATCCCATGTTCCTCTTTTTGGGTCTGGCTTACCTCACTCAGGATAGTGTTTTCTATTTCCATCCATTTGCATGCAAAATTCAAGAAGTCATTGTTTTTTACTGCTGAGTAGTACTCTAATATGTATGTATTCCATACTTTCTTCATCCATTCTTCCATTGAAGGGCATCTCGTTTGTTTCCAGGTTCTGGTTATTACAAACAATGCTGCTATGAACATAGTTGGGCATATACTTTTGTTGTATGATAGGACAAATCTTGGGTATATTCCCAAGAGTGGTATTGCTGGGTCCAGGGGTAGGTTGATCCTGAATTTCCCGAGAAACCGCCACACTGCTTTCCAAAGTGGTTGCACAAGTTTGCATTCCCACCAGCAATGGATGAGTGTACCCCTTTCTCCACAACCTCTCCAGCAAAGGCTATCATTGGTGTTTTTGATTTTAGCCATTCTGACAGGTGTAAGATGGTATCTTAAAGTTGTCTTGATTTGCATTTCCCTGATCGCTAAGGAAGTTGAGCATGACCTTAAGTGTCTTTTTGCCATTTGAACTTCTTCTGTTGAGGATTCTCTGTTCAGCTCATTGCCCCATTTTATAATTGGGTTGTTTAGCCTTTTACGGTCTAGTTTCTTGAGTTCTTTATATATTTTGGAGATGAGACCTTTGTCAGTTGCAGGGTTGGTGAAGATCTTCTCCCAGTCAGTGGGTTGCCTTTTTGTCTTAGTGACAGTGTCCTTTGCTTTACAGAAGCTTCTCAGTCTCAGGAGGTCCCATTTATTCAATGTTGCCCTTAATGTCTGTGCTGCTGGGGTTATACGTGGAGTGGGGGGAGGGAAAGGGGAGGTGGGAAGGAGGCAGAAATTTTTTCAATAAATAAATAAATGAAAAACAAGAAAAACACTTATCCAACTAAACATAATTTTTTTAAAAAATTAAAATGTAAAAGAAATGTTCAAGTATCTCACCGCCAAGAAAAACAAAACAAATAACAAATATAAGATGACAAATGTATGTTCTAATGCATCAAAAGCTAACAAACAAATAACCTAAGTGCATCAATTAAAATGAAGAAGGGGGCAGGGTTAATTTTATAATAGCCGAATTATAGGTGGTTTATAAGAAAGTCATTTCAAATATAGGAATATAAATAAACTGAAAATAAAAAGATAAAAAATTCATATACAGACATAGCAACAATAAAATAACTTGTTAATATCAGGACAAAGAAAGCTGCAGGAAGAGAGAGGGACCAACTTACCAACCCTAAACACAAGCAAATGACACAACAAAGCTGCAGACTCTATTAGACAAAACCAACATGATTGCAAGAAGATGCAAACAGCTCCATAATCATGGCTGAGACTATAATGATTGTTTAAACATTAGGTAAGGCACCTAGATGGAAAGCAGTAAGGACACAGAAGAATGCAGCCACAATCAGTAGGATATTACAATTGTCTTAATATTTTCTCTGCATACATTTTTAAAGTCCTGCATCTAAAAAGGATGATTTTTAAGGGACTTTGGGACCTAGACAATATCCAGCACTATAAATCAAATCTCACCAAGGTTCATATAATTAAATCATGTGGAGTGCATTCTCTGGCCACACTGAATCAAACTGGAAGTCAGGAAAAGAGAGATAACAGAAATACTTTCGAGTACTTGGAAATTAAAAAACGCCTTAAGTAACCCATAGGCCTCAAGGGGATGTCTCCAGGGAAATAAGTTTATCAAATGGAACAGAAATGAAAATAAAATGCATCTAAATTTATGGAATATGACTGATGCTAGGGGGAAATTTATAGCACTAACTTCAAAGAGAGACAGTCTCAAA
This sequence comes from Chionomys nivalis, assembly GCF_950005125.1. Classification (NCBI taxonomy): domain Eukaryota; kingdom Metazoa; phylum Chordata; class Mammalia; order Rodentia; family Cricetidae; genus Chionomys; species Chionomys nivalis. The sequence continues at coordinate 39,797,521 of NC_080099.1, forward strand.
TCAATAGTCTAAGTTTCTGCCTCAAGACCTGGAATAACAAAATAAGCTCAGAGCGAATCGCAACGAAAATATTGATGGAAACAAGGACCAGCCAGGAGCAGGGCACACGATGGAGCTGGCTTCAGGAACACAGTTTCTCAAGCTGTTGCAAAATTATAAGTCACAGTGAAAAGTAAGTTCTGAGCACGCAGGTCAACTCTGGCAGAGGCTGAGGCTTTGCCATCCCGGGCTGACTGCTAGTCAGCTTGTAAATCAAGTTTCTCGTATTATCAGTTTGCGTGTTGGTCACATCAAGGTATATATTCAATTTCTCAATTCCGTCTGTATAACATCCTTGCAGTGGCATAGCTAGCAGACTGACCGGGAGGCTTGTGGCAGCTGAGGTGAGAGAGGTGTGCCTATGAAAGGGAAACGTGAGGGGTCCTCAGGGATGAAAATGTTCTGTATCTTTGTAGCTCTGTCAATATTTTGGTTGTGATATTGTAGTCGCACAACACACTACCAGGAGATAAACTGGGCAAAAGGTGCTAGGTATTAAGCATGCTGTCTTACTTTATATACCTGTTCATGCATCTAAATTCTTCTCAACGTTTTTAAGTTTAGGTAAACTGAAAAAACTCAGAGAGACAACAGTCATTACCTTCCATATAATTCTCAGCAACAGCAGCGAGGGTTGATAATACGCAAAATAATCGATTCTGCTGGGGGGGATATGACAGCACAAAAAAGGACACCATAGAGACCCATCTTCCTAAGGACTAAGAAGTCATTACTCAGGAGTGCCACCACCAGTGAGACTCAGTGCCTTAACCTGACTAGGGGAGGTGACAAAATGAGGAAAAGCACCTACACTATAGAAACAGCAGACACACAGACATGCTAGAGTTGGGGTCCGATAGGTTGCGTGGGTCTGATGGAGCAGTACCTACTAAGGCCACCACCCTGGAACTCAGTGTATTCAGTACACACAGCATAAGGAAAAGAGTTTGGAACAATGTGCAGGTGTCATTGGTGAGCAGTCTCAGGCCAGAAGCATCTGGAAGGAGGGAACTGGAGTTGCCAGTTGTTGCACACACTGATCAAGCAATCACAGGCACCTGCACTTGGATCAAGGGGAAGACGGCTTTGCCATTCTGAGCCTGATCCATGTAGGGAAAGGCTTTGTCAATTTTCTAAGAATCTGAGGTCTTAGTCCTTGTCATGGCTGAACTATGGATTTGAATATAAAGAAATCTTGAAAGACATGAAGAGTTGAATCAGACACCTCAGCACATAATGGTGCTGGGTGCCAATGGCCAGACTCTCAGGGTACTCAAGAATGATGCCAAGCTTTTTGTGTTGTGTTGGTTGTTTTCCTTGAGCAAATAGCAAGGTGAAGATGCTCTCAGAGAGATGACGTACTACTGGGGAAGCATATAAAAAGAGAGAGCAAAGCTGCAAAATGCAAATCTTGTTTCATCTACTTTTCTTGATCTCTATATTTTTATGGGGGCTGAGGAGTGAGGTGATGCTTGTAGAGTAACAGGAATATCATTAAAAATGACAACCCCTGTTGACACTCCAATACCAAAGGAAAGTTCTACAGAGTTCACCCCTAGGTGAAGAGTTAGAGGCACTTAGTACCTGCCGAGAGAGGAAAAATGGCTTTCCTCCAGGGCAGGTTCTCAGGTTGTTCAGTTTCTAGTAGATATTCCTGGACACATGGACATATAAGCAAAGCTAAATGGATGCAATAGATTACATTTGTGTAGTGTGTGTGTGTGTGTGTGTGTGTGCACATGTGCATATGTGCCAGAGAGAGTGGGGGACAATCATAAAGAGGAGACCATGGATTTGGGAGGGAGCACAAGTGGGGTTGGATAGGGGAGGGGCAAGAATGATGCAGATGCCGAGCTCATGTGTGAAGTTCTAAAAAGAAAAACCTATTAAAATATGGTCAGGAAGAAATCAGTTCACAACTTCGAAACAACAAAAAAGAATAAGAAATAGGAACTTTACTTAATTAGAATATAAATATAACCTACATTAAACGTAGCCATATGGCACTGGAACCAAAATAGATAAATAGCTCAATGGAACATGCAGAAATATCTTGATATACATAGGAATTTGCTATATGAACCAAGGAATACTCAAAATCACAGGAAAGGGAAGCTCTGTTCAGCACATTGTTATCATATGTGGGCATCAGCTAAGAAAATTCAACTTAGGAGCTGTAGCCTAACCCTGTGTGGTACATAAAAATTCAAAATAGATCAACGACCTCAATACAAAACCCAAATTATAAAACTCTTAACAACAACAACAAAAACTTTGTTAATGATTGTTTTGGATGTGATATTAAAACAAAGAAAATAAAAATTAATATAGGCAAATTGGACTAATTCAAAATTTATAAATTTCTATGTAGCAAATGGGACAGTTCACAGAGTGAACTCCCCTCAGAAGGGAAAAGAGATTTGAAAAGAGTGAATTGGCATTCAGAATACATAAAGGATTTCTAGAGCTTAGCAATAGAAACAGCCCAATTAAAAGTTGTCAAAGATAGTCCATTAGTCCGGGCTCTCCAGAGGAACAGAACTGATAGGATGGATATACAATAAACAGAAACTTATTAAATAAGTTTGCACCACATGGCCTGGGCAGTCAATGACTCTTTATACTGGAGAGGCTGAGAAAACAGTATCTGCTCTGTCGCTGTGGCTGTGTGGCTGGGTGTCTCAGTAATCCCGAAGTGGAGATGGAAGTCTGGAGAATTCCTGAGGATCTAACAGGATTGACTTTCTACTGACTTGCAAATACATAGATAAAATGTGGTGATATGCACAGAACAGCGTTATCAAGTCTCATAAAGGAAGAAATTTTGACACAAGCAACAACATGGACATAGAATTCTGGTTTCTCTCTTCTCTTTAAGTCTGACAAGAATGTCTATAGTAGACAGCTCATAAGCAAATGCCTTATGTCCTCCTGTAGTCTCTCACTTGGCTGGGAGACAGACTTGAAAACGTTGTGCTAAGTGACATAAACCAGTCACAAAATGGCGGGGGGGAGATGTTTTATTTGCCCATAGAAGCATCAAGAGTGTTGGAGCTCATGGGAAGACAGAGTGGAATGGTGGTGGCCAGCGGGGCAGGAAGGGGGTTATCTGATGAATCAGACAGACTTTTATTTTTAAGAAGGCTTGGATTGTTCAATGTGAACTTAAACTGCTGACCTGTGCCCTTAAAATGGTTAAAAGGAACCTTGGTATTGTGTGTTTCTGTTATTTCCTTGAGTGACTGTTGGTGGAGACCAGGGCTCTGTGAAGGCTGGGCAGTGCTTGACACTGAGCCACTCCTACTCACAGGCTCACTAGGTAGCCCAGGTTAGCTTTTTGTCTTCACCCACCAAGCACGAAGAATGCTGGGATCACAAGTGAAACCATCCTACCCAGATTAAACGTCAAGTTTCGGTCATACAATTTGATGTTTGATCTCATCACACACACATGTGTGCTCTGTAATTACAATTAAAGAGTTAAATGTAAACGATGAAAGCTCTCCTTTGTCTTGTCATAATCTTATACCTAAAGAACTTGCGTTATTTATCTATCGCTACATAACAAACTACTCCAAAACTTCACACAAAACTAAAAGGTTTTCTGTGCTCTGTTTCTGTGGGTCAGGAATCTAAGCATGGCTTGGCAGGCTCCGCTGGCCAGAAGTCTCTCATGCTGTAGTGAAACCAGCAACTAGAGCTGTGTCGTTTCAAAGGTCAGCTAGGCCTGGAGGATCCATTTCCAAGTTTCTATACAAACATGCCGGCGGGTCTGAAAGGATCTGCTTCCAAGCTAGCCATGTGGATGTCTGCAGTACTGCTTTGCCAAAAGGTGAAGAGGCTCTCCTGGGCTGAGAGGGTAAAAGGGAAGGATCTCAGCTGACACCCACCAGCATGGATGGCAGGCAAAAGGAAGGAAAGTGGGGGAAGGAGAGAAGGAAGAGAGAGAGGAGAGGTTGAGGAAGAGGAAAGACATTGAACCTTGTGCGGTGTGGTGGGAATGTGAAAATATGGATGGGTCATGCATGAGGATGGAAGTCACAGTCTTTTAAACTGGTGACATCATCTTGTGGCATCTTCTATATTTTGTTTGTTAAAAACAAGCCAGGTACCAACAATAGGACTCAACAGGTAAAGGATGCCTGCCACAAAGCCATATTATCCGGGTCCCTGGGACCCATATGATGGAAGAGAGATCTAACTCCTAAAAGCTGTCCTCTAACCCCCACACATTTGCCATGGCACACATACACACAAAGACTGACAAGTGAATGAATGATTGAGTGAATGAATGAATGAATGCAAACTTTTTAAATGTATATGATACTTGAAGATTTCATAAGTACCATGTAGACATTATTTCCATCCTTCTTGCTCCTCCATCAAACTCCTCCTGCGTGCTCTCATCTCAAATTCCTTACAAAAAAATGGGACTTTTCTCTCTATGCCTAGAGTGAAGAAATTAATCAATGTGACATTTCCCATGTGGCGCAGAGCCTGCCTAGGAAGACAGCAATTTCAGTGATTTAGACCATGTGGAGGGTGTACTCCAAAAGCCACCCTGGCCACTTAGTAGCTGTGTAGGCTTCGACTACCCTGACCTTCCCACACTACCTCTGGACTTCCAATTAGTAGCTGTGTAGGCTTCGACTGCCCTGACCTTCCCCCACCACCTCTGGACTTCCAGTTTCTAACGAATGAGATGGAAAGATCAGTATATCCTACCTCGTGGCTAGTTTTGAATATCATATATTAAAAAGGCCTTCAGCTATATATTGTATATATAAAGCACTACCTTGGTGTGTGTTAGTGGTAGTTTGTACATAAGAAGCACTATGCTAGTGGGTGTCACTGGTTGTGTTTTAGGAAGGCTATGCTAGTGTGTTAGTAGCTGGTCTGAGGAAGTGTTGTGTTCCTACGTGTTAGTAATATAAGTTCAGCCTATTCTAGAGCAGAGGCTGGATTTGTCTCCTTTGATTTACCTGCCCTTTAAAAGGATTTTTGTTTTTCTGTCTGTGTTTTTGTGAGGGTGTACACCTGAGGGGAGTGCCCACACGGGCCAAAAGTGAGTGCTGAATCCCCAATCCCCAGAAACTGAAATGACAAACAGTTGTGAGCTGCCCAACATGGGTGCTGAGAATTAAATTCTGGTCCACTGCAAGAGCAGCAAACATCCTTAACCGCTGCACCACCTCTCCAGCCCCTCTTGATTGCTTCTTAGTTCCCAAGCTCAATTAGTACACGGTGCTAATTATGAATGGATTTGCAAGAGTTTCATGTGTTCTCATCTGATTTTCCTGGCTCTTTTTTACTGGGAGGAAAAAAATTGATGCTGCACAAAACCTTAATGCCATCATTTGCTCCTATGCCTCCAGATCAGTGCTTCAGATGTTAGAGAAGGCTGGACTGTGGCCAGACATTGAGGAAGCAAGGACGGCTTACCCTTGGGCCTCTGCCATGTTGTCCATCCACAGTGCTGCTAATGCCATTGTTTTCTGATGTGGTGACTTCACCTCACAGAGCTGACCCACTTCTCATTAAGTGTGACGCAGAACCAGTACCAAAGATTTCTTCCCAGTTGCTCCATTTAGTGGTAGTTAGGCCCTGGAGACTGTGCACATTTGTATTCTGCCACTCTTCAGATGCCATGCCCAGTGACTTTAAAGTTGGCCCAGGGTGTGTATCTGAAAATTGGCAAACACTCCAAACCCATGCTTGATTTAGTGTTTTGTTTGCCTAGCTTTAAAATACTAATGGAGAGACATTAATAATGCAGATTAAACGGAGGGTGTGCCATAAAATCTGAATCCCTCCAGAAACGGAGAGATCTAGCCCTTCAGCGCTGGCACCTCCATCTGACCAGGCAAAGCAGTTACTTGTGTCATCAACCCATGCCATTGGCCTGGATCTTTGTGCTTTCCTGATTGTCTTACACATTGAGCAAAGGGAGGTGCTATTCAACATTCACTTCGGCACAGCCCTGAGAGCCCGTATTTCACCAGTCTCCAGCCCAGCCTTTGTCTAACTCACTGGGATGTCCCGAGCCTCTGGTGGCGAGTAGAGAGAGGGATGAGTGGGTGTTATCAGATATTTATTCGAAATATCTGACTACACGGCTGTGTGTACACACAAAAGCTGTGTGCATGAATGTGTTGAAACCCGGAAGTCTTCTGAATACTGTTTCCTGATGCGTCAAAGAAGGAGTTCAAGGGAGAGGGGAGTTGTTTGAACTGTATCTCTCAGAATGACTTTGCTACTGTCTTTGGGTGATGTCTGGTTCCTTTGCCCAGGTCTGGTGATCTGGGTCATGCCATTTAATATTCACACAGACTCAACTTTTCCCAAAAGGGCAAGGGGGTAGCCCCTAAATCACTTAATTAACATGTAACTGGCAGGGTTGTCCTAGATTCCTGGGACCGTGGTTGCATCCCTCAGTGGTATTCGCACCTTACATAAGCTGAGTGGGCTACCTCTGGGAAAGATCCAGGGAATAAAAGGGAATGTTTTCCTCCTCTGCATCACTAGCTCGCTTGCTGCAGTGAAGATATTTTGGGATCTTGGCTGAGTTGGTCTCTTTCTGGCCTGTGTATCCCTAGGGAGTTTCTGTTCCTACAGATGGAAACTAATTGAAGAGTAGCCACAGGCTGAGAGACTGCAAACACAGAGGGGAGGGTAGCTAGCTGTAGGTTGCCCCTCGTCCCCAAGTGCGCCAATTACAACACAATTTCTGAGCTGCGGAAGTCTGGGAAGTGCTATACTGGAAGACTATTTTTCCTGTGTCAACAGAGTGAATCATCAGGACTAGCTCCCTGAAGGGCTTCTGGAGTTCGGGGGTGCTTTCTGGAGGTCAACTACCTGCCACTGTGGGGGTTCAAGCCAGGATGCTGGATCTGGGTTACCATTGGGAAAGTGATTTTAGCCTCTCAGAAACTGGGGTTCATTATTAGTGAGATGGAAATGGTAGCAATAGGGCCGTAGCTGAAAGCAAGTGAGATCCATCGATCCCAAACCTAGGATTTCTCAGTATCTCCGTGAATCCTGCAATGCTCACATTTGAGGTGAGGCTGCAGGGTGCAGGTAAGGGTCAATAGAGACAGAGACATGGCTACAGGAAATCCAGCTTTCATTACCTTGAGAGAGAGTTTCTCTTAGAAACTTTTGACAAAACTCAGGTCTGGATTCATAGGACAGAAATGTAAACCTATCTTGTCCGGTCTTGTGTCCAGAGCTGTGAGCCATAGGGAAAGGAGTAGAGAGCCCTTAGAACTGCGCAGAGACCTGAGTTCTAAGCCTGAGCTGAGTGTCCTCGGGAAGCTGCTTTCACATTTGTGAAATGGGTATTCTGTACATATTCTAAGAGACAGGGTTGAATGGGTCCTGGCCGTGGAATACCGACAAAGAGGGACCATGATTACTGGCCTGAAGGACCACTTCTAGGATCCAGACATTTCTGATCTTAAATAGCAGTGACATTACCCTCAGCAAGCAAGGTGATCACAAAGATTAAAGGAGACAATCTGTGTCCAGGAACGACTCTGTACATGGAAAATTAGGATAGCTGTGTTTACTGCTACTGCCATTATTAATGTTTTCTGTTGACTGGCTATGTTTAGGATCACCTACTATGTGCTATGAAGATGTGTCTTGTATGCAAGGCATCCCTGAAGGGATACGCTGCTCTGCTTTGCACTCTGAGTAAAGTGTCCTTCCATTCTAGTTAGGGATGGGCACAGAAGTAAACACACGCATGCACACGTGTACATGCGCACATACACACACACAAACATAAATAAATATTTCAGATAATAAATTTTGTTTATGAAGGGTATTGAGGCCTAGGTGAAACGGATCTTTGGCTCGGATCCACATGGCTGGTCCCAATCTAAAGGAAAGAACAGTTTCATCTCTGCACCCGTTTGACACGTTTCTCACAAGCAGAGATCCCCACGTCTCTTCCTGGATATGACTCTTGATTTAGAAGCTGAGCCCAGACACAACAACCAGAATGTAATGGCCTCTTCTTGTGACCTGATGAAACTGCGATTTTCTTGCCTGCATGTGGCCAATTTGTCCACAAGGTGGCAGTGTTTCACAATGAACAATGAGGTATGTCTGGCCAATACTAAGGGCTACCTAATATTTGCTACAAGCACAAATCAATCCTTCCTGTGGTTGTTGGTTGTGTGAGATTCCACCTCCAGGGCTTGGCGTGGTATCACTCTCCACCCTTTGTTGCTTGCATTTTTCTCTGAAATAATTGTTTTTAAAGCTAACACCTATACAACCACTGTAGCGAGAGTTACACAAACCTCACAGTGCTGGATCAGCCAGGCAGTGAGTCACACATAGTGCCCTAATTCATAAAGAGTCTGAGGGTCAGAGAGTAACAGTGTGCTCAGGGATGGACATCTGATTAAATCCAGTATCAGTTTCAAGTCTAGGTTTTTTGTGATGTCATAGCTTAGCAATTTATCATCACAGTGTCCTCTTCTGTATTGTAGGGCAGCATATTATCAAGATCAAGTGTTGTTAAAGCAGAAAAAAAAATCACATCCAATATTATAGCATCATATTCCAATACATGCATTATTAGTCTGAATATCCCCCTATAGTATTTAATAACACCCACCCAGCCCAAGGAATGCAGCCAGCAACATATCTGAAAACTGCGGGTATAGAAGGGAGGTGGGGCAGAGTTTTCTTAACAGTTTTGGAATGATGTCTTAGGGGAATGGTGGACACATCCAACATCCTCTTCTTTTGAATTAAGAACGGGAGACCCAGCATCTTTGCACCCCTCTGTAGGCATCCTGTATGCTGGAACCTGGCTGAGCAAAGTCCACGGCTCCAGAAGACAAACCAGGCTACTCCTTCCTCAGTGCACTTCCCATGACGCACACCTGACGGGGACAGCTCAGTGTCTACATGGCACGGTTTACCATGAGATTGCAGTCTGTGGCCCTGCAAGTGCCGCGTGTATGGGTGAAAGAACTGGAAGGAGGTTAGAAACAAGATGTCACATCCCTCCAGTTTACAGATGAGGACACTGACCCATTCACTGTCAACCCCAGGGTTAGGCCTGCAGTTCCCAAAAGGACCATCTGCTAAAGCCCATCAGACACAGAGACGAGAATTGAAGCAGACATTTATCCAGGGCGAACCCGGAGGACGCTCAAGACAGGCACAGCCCCCATGCCAAGACCCATGTCTGAAAAGAAACATGCTCTGTATCTGAGAACCACCAAGCCCACATCCGAGAGCTGCCAAGCTCATGTCTGGTAACCACTAAGCCCACATATGAGAAGCACCAAGCCGAAGTTTAGCCATTTAACAGAACTTGTCAGAATTTTTAATGTGCTGATATTTACCACAGAGTTGCCCAAGAGGGAGCTCGAATAGTCAAGCATTTGCCAGAATTATTTGGGCGTAAACTTATTCTTCGACTCTTTCTGTTTAGCAGGCTTATTAATAGCTCGCACGCTAATTTGAGGTAGAATGGAGACAGAAAGCACTCGTTTGCAGTCTGTTGTCACATTTCTCAAAGCACGTGGTGTGGATCCTCGGGTTTAAGCAGCTGATGGGATAGAAGGATGGCTGATGGCGGATATAGTTACTAAAGATTTCAGTGAGCTCGCAAGACCAAAACCATCTTGGAGCTATAGCAGCCAGCTGACTTAAGGGCTGCGGTTGGAGGTCACAGCGCTTGGAGTAGGTCGAGTCTCAGTAGAACTTCATCCAGAGAAAGGTAAATTATTCATTGTGAGAACTGCCCTTGTAAAAACCTTCTTAAGGAAGTCGGAGAAGTCAAACGATTTGAATTGTGCTATTCAAAGGACACCTGGGTATACAGTATTCCGAGAGTCAACAAAAGTAATAAGGTCTCAGTACAGTGAGTTGGGGATTAAATGTCCTTCAACAAAGCCAGAACTTGGGGAGTCAGCGATTGGGCTTGAATTCTTGCTGTGATATTTGTTCGAATGGCTTTGCCACAAGGCACCCTCGATGACTGCTGGTGTCCTTCAAATAGTAATGTCATGTAAACAGTGGGATAATGCCCCCTGCGGGAAAAGGCAGAGAAACCCCTGAAAGGGGTCATATTGGAGTCAGAATAATTGGGGATAAACTACTTGAGGATGAAAGAGGACGCCAAGGAAAAGATTGAGGAGCCTAATGTTCAGTAGCTGCTCTGCCTGAGAAAGGATTAAAAACCCCTGTAGGTAGAAAACTAGCCAATCAGTGGAAAGAGAGGACCTAGTGGGCAGTGGTCCAGAGGACAGCCGGGAAGATCACTCAGCCCAATCCAGTCCCCACTGCCTGCCATACCGATAAAAGTGACTAAAGAGGAGACAGTCTGGCTGGCCTTTTCATGTCTCTAGGTTGAGTCAGGCCAGGGCTCACACAGCTTTAGTGAACACAGCAAATCACAGGCAATGACTGGCCTCCCTGGTTTTGACTTTATTGGATTGGACATTACGCCGTCTACAGGGTTGTTATAGGAATTCACATGAAATATCCTTAAGTGGGGAACTAAATGAGGAAGATGGGCTCTAGCTCACTTTGTATAAACCATCCTTGACAATTTATCCCAATCACGTTTGTTCATTTAATAATGTTCCCTCATTGAGCTGAACCATCATCTCCATGGTAAGTCAGCACAATGAAGGGCCACAGTGGTGACCATGTAGGGTCTTGTATCCTCTACCCAGCTCTGCCAAGAAGTCCCACACCACCACCACCATGCAGTAGCTAGGCATAGCAGTCCTTGGTCCAAACGCTTGTGAAACAAAGGGGAATAGGCAAAGCGATCTGAGACTAGCTACATAAAAATGACCCTGAAGGCAGAGAGCCCTGAGATGAATTCCCAGTGATGCCTTCCCAGCCACGCCACTATCTAGCTTTGTGACCTCTGGCAAGGGCCTAAGGACACTTGAGGGTGATCTGAATCAAAGAGTCTTCCTTGCAATTCTAAAATGGTCTCTGATTGGTTAATACCACCTCCCAGGTTTTCAGCTTTAAGGGTTTTGTATTCTCAACCATGCTTATCTGTGTTGTTTGTTGATGACGGCATCTTTCTATGTAGGTCAGGTTGGCCTTAAGCTTGTTACACACACATACACACATGCGCACACACACATGCGCACACACACATAGGTACTCACTAGATTCTCTCTCATCTCCTAAAACTTAAGGAAAGCAATGCAGGCAAAATCTAGGGATCACTGGCAGGAGCAGAAACCTGCACTGACCAACAAAGACAAAGAAATGAGCTTCATATTCTCCACATATCAGAGCTTTTCGGGTTCCGAACACTGAATGTGCAGGACACCCTCCCCACTGCTGAGCTTCGTGACATCATCCTGGGGTGGGGGCGAGGGCGTTGAGCTATGGACATGGATGCATTCCTTTCTGGGAGCTTATGGCTAGCCATGCAAAACAGATGAATCACAGACTAGCTGAGCAAGCTTTTGCCAAGCTTAGCTTTCCCTCTAAAACACCCTAGGTGGTGTCTTCATAATTCATTCTTGTCTCTAGGGAGACACACAGGCAAAGACAAGAGATTACCTAAGCTAAAGTGGGTCACAGTCCACATTTATGAACTGGGCCATCACTATTAAAAATAATAATAATAAAGATAAAAATTCCTTTTGGTTGGTAATCCATTTCCTTGAAAATCGCACCTCTCTGAAAGAACAGAGTTTACCAGTTTTGAAAACTATCATTTAAACACCCAGTGCTAACATTGGACAGATTTTAGGATGGACATTATCAATAGTGGCTATACCAAATTATCATTTTAGACTATAAGGGTTTTTTCCTCAGCAATTTAAAACTCCCATAAAGAACATGCCCAATCAAATATGAACAACGTGCATGAAGACCCGTTATACAAAAATAAATGCCTAATGATCACTCGAGAAGGCCCTCTGCTTGGCTAGTAATCCAAGAAATCTAAAGTAAAAGTCACAATGTGGTGCTAATTTTCACCTAATGATAGACGAAGATTGGAACCGAAAATTATGTGCCAAGACATTAAAGACAGCAAAACCAGAATGTTGATGGGGTGGGAGGACGTTGGAGGGCAATGCACCAGACAGTGTGGAGCCCGGGTATTAAACATGCATGCCACTGGGCTCAGCAGCCCAGATTTTGAATTTTATTCTATGCAAAAACCATAGAAATATCAGACGTTTTAGTGAGGTGGCTGTTTATCACCTACACCTGACTCAGTAAGCTTTGTTTTTTTAATGAGGAATAACTGTCTATGAAGAACAAATTAGGAAAATTATGCTACAACCACATAATGGAATATGTCACAGACTTCAGAAATCGCAATGCAAATCTATGTTCATGTTGTATTAAAAGGAAAATCGCACAGCTAAGATAACTTCTCAGGAGAAAAGACAAATAGAGTATGCACCTGAGAATAAGAGCCAAGCTAAAAGTTTTAACCAAAATTTTAAGCTTGGTTGGCTATGGAGAGTGCAATAAAGACACCTTCCACTTTAAGGTCATTTTATCTGATTACTGGAACTTTTACAACAGCCATACATTGCGATTATAGGCCGGGGATAGCATTAAAGCATTAGAGAGGGATGATGGACATGTTGCATAACAAGAAAGGGCTTGAAGTTCCCGGATGCCAGCAACAGAGCCTTTGTTTTATTAGATTTAAAGCTGCTACTTGCTCTCTGGAAGCATGTGACAACCTGTCCACCAGAATTTAGGGTTAATGTCCTGCTTGAAAGATGGAAGTTTGAGCTCTGAAGCCTAATTTACTTGAATTTGTCTCTCCTGCCTGGTCCACTTCTGTCAGCATCTGGTCTAGACCTGTCTAGTCTCTCTAGCCCACTTCCTGAGGTTTCTAGACTCTGACTGGATTTTAAGGCAGCATGGGAGCCTTTCTCCCAAGAAATATAAGAAGACGATGGATGGCAGATGACATGGTTGCTCTTTCAAGCAAATAAAGGCAATGGGTTGATCCCAGCTACTCTCAGTGAGGACAAGGGGACCTCCTAGGGAGACCCTAGGCTGGTTTTTGGCGGGTTTGTTTGTTTGCTTTTTGTCAAACCTAAATCTGGTATGGGAGTGAGATGATCAGGACTCAGGAAGCTCATGAAGACTAGGAAAGAGGGGTTTATATTCTTACAGGCAGCTGAAACTGCGCCAGCACATCTCTGCTGTGATCTATTGATGGCCACGCCATGATTTCACAGTCAAGTTCAAGCTATGTTGACAGCTGTCATATGGATCCTTGGTCTTGTAAATGTGCCCCCATTGTCGCCTCCCCATCTTGCAGCTAGCCTCCCACAAGTTTCCTTGGAATGGTAGGGACTGACTTTTCTTGTCTCCCTCCCAATCCCATCCCCAAACCTGGAAGCTTCACACCAGGAAGCATCATGGCTCACAGTGCTCTAACGCTCTGGTCCCTTCCTCCTACCCCGTCTTCACTTGCCTGCCCGCTCCTGCTGGTCCTTACTCTTGGTACAGTTGAAGCACCACCTTCAAGGACCTGGAAGCTTTTTCCATAATCTCTTCCCCATCCCCAGATAACATAGCCCCTTCCTGTACCCCAGAGTTGGGTACATCTATTCATTCATGTGTACATTAGGAAGTACTCACATCCTTACTCCTCACTTTCAGGCACTGACCTCCATTGGGTCGAGGGAAAGCAGAATAAGTCAGAGAGTTCACGCCAGTCAAGCTCCTGGTCTATCTAACTATGGTGACAATACCGTAAACACTGGCTTTCTTCTGTGCCTCTGGTAATGACTGTGAGTGTTGGAAAGGCAGGAATTGAGTCCCAGTCTTCTGAGACTGCCTAGTCCCTGAGACAGTGGGCACCTGTTGAATACACATCAGTTATTAAACTTTCCTTTTTAAAAAATGAGATAGGGTTTCTGTATGTAGCCCTGTCTGTCTTGCAACTCACTCTGTAGACCAGGCTGGCCTCAAACTCAGAGATCAGCCAGCCTCTGCCTTCTGAGTGCTGGAATTAAGGTGTATACTCCCACCACCAGGCTACAAGCTTTTTAAAATTTTTTGTTATTGGACATTTATATGAGTAAATAACACAACAAAGACATACTGGCTTATTCGCTTTTACTATAAGATTCTAATTAGTTTCTCAATAGCATATTTATTTATGAGAGCCCCCAGAATCTCCTCTGAATTGAATTTTAATTCAAATAAGTCAGTATATTCCTCTACATGTTAATGCCTTGAAAATGGTGGATTTAGTTTAAGACTACTACATAAGAACAAAATCAGAAAATTGGGTGCAATTTTAAAGATCGTAGAAAGCATTTTAAATTCTCTGGCTCCCACCTCTTAGTGCTTACTAGCCAGATGGCTTTGAGGATTTGATTAGATTTCTCTGTGACATGGTTTTCTCAAACATGAGATGCAGATAACAATAGAACCTACTGCATAAGGTAGCTGTACAGAAAATGCATAGGTCACAACTGTTAGGGATGACAGGGACAGTGATGACGTCTTTGTTTGAGGCAAAGGAGAGCAGGCAGGATTGTGTACTGATGAGTCCTATAGCCTTTAAGGTCAGGTAGTCCTGAATGTGTGTCCTTGCCCTTGCGTTTGTTAGTTAACTGTGGAGCTCAGAATAAGTTCCTTAGGTCCTCTTTGCTTTAGGTTAAAATAATGGCACTGAACTGGAGAGAGGGATCAGCAGTTAAGAGAGCACTGACTGCTCTTCCAGAGGACTTGGGTTTGAGTCCCAGCACCCACATAGTACTCACAACCATCTGTAACTCCAGTTCCAGTTCTAGGGAATCTGATGCCCTTTTCTGGCCTCAGCAGGCACCAGACATGTTTGTGGTACACAGATATATGTGCAAACAAAACACCCATACATGTAAAATAAGTAAGAATTTAAAAAATAATGACATTGTAGAATTCTTATGAAGTCTAAACAAAAGTTACAACAATAAATAGTTAGAATAATTGATGGGCACATGGAGAGTGGTAAATAAGCCTTACTTTAATAGTTATGACAATAATAAAGCAAAATGAATGGTCATAGGAAACTCTACGGGTTAGAGTTCTCATCTTTCTGAGGGGAAATGTAACATCTGGGACGTAGTTATGCAAGCAGATCAACTCAGTGATAGTTCTTTCAAAAACAGAGTCGAAACATCTGACTGGGCTTGGAGCCTTTGGAATGGATATGGAGACTCAGTCTAACAGGGCTGGAGAGACACAGCTAAGGCCTAGAGAGACTGGAACCTGGGGCAGGGGGTCCTCTCGGGAAATCAAGACCTCTGCTCTTCAGGGGTGGCAGCTGGAGTTTGGAGGGATGGGGCCTTCAGGAGACAGCTGCTCCATGATCTATCCAACTCTATTGTGTGACTAAAGGCTCGTCACAAACACTGGGAGGCTAAGAGCAGAAGATGTGATGTTTGATGCCTTCGCCAGCTCAGCATCCCCTGCTTCCCCAGGTACTTGGTGCTTTTCCTCAATTCTAAATTCACTCCCTGTTTTAAGCAGACACACCTTTGGCAGGCAGCGCTAGCAGTTGCGTTCTGTCCCTCCTCCTGGATGCTGGCTATCCATGAAACCCAGGACAGGGTCCAGGGTCTTCCCATTCCTCCCGCTGCAGCTCACAAGTCTACAGGCCTTTATAAGTTTCTTTTCATATTTCTTCAAGGTTCTTCCTTGCTCTAAGTAAGAAACTTGCTTCAAAAAAATAAACTTAGGTTTGTGAGTGTGCAATTGGAAATGCGAAGCTAGTAACGTACAACTTGCAGAAGTATTTGTATCGGGTGCCTTTACCTTCAAGTGTTAGGTGCCTCTACCTTCAACGGGACCGGACGACCTTGTCTCTCAAGACTCAAATTAAGCACTAAGTTGGAAGAAGCCATCCTTTTCGGGCCTAATTCGCATCTCACTGTGCCCGCTCCTTTCTGTTTGTGCTGTGGGTATTGTACACTTCCACTTACTGCCTGTTCATGCAGGATAGCAATTTGTTTACATAACTGTCTCCCATTTAAAACTGTGAGCAGCTAAAGATGACATGGGATGTTTTATAAGGATGCAGACTCTGGGACATGATTTTTTTTTGTTGGTTTTTGTTTTTGTTTAATTGCATATTAATTGTAGAAAACAAAGGATGTCGTTTGCATTTTCATGTGTGCAGACAAGGCACTTTGATCATGTTTACTCCCTCAGTTACTCTCTGCTACCTCCCTCCCTCCTCCCGTTTCTCCCTACCCATCCTTAATACTCCCCCTTTCTTTTCCTGACCTTTCAACTTTTCCTCTAAATTTTGAATGACAGAAAACAGGTGATGCTTGTCTGTGAGTCAGCTAAGCCTGCCTCTGACCTCCTACATCACAACTGCTGGTCACGGAATACAATTTGCTGCGTTTCTAAGGCAAAACTTGTAGTTTACATCTAGTCGGTTTTGAAGTCCTGTTTGAGCAGCTAGGCATCTACTTATTGCAGGGGAGAGGACACTGGGCTCATGTTCTACTTGGAGAAGCATTGCTTATAGATGTTTTAGATGTGAGACACACTTTTTGTGAATTCCAAAATACTTTACAAATGCTAGGATAAGACAGGCATGGCGGCTCATTCTTATCATACCAGTTTATGCCAGCTTTGGGTGGTAGAGGCAGGAGGATCACTAAGAGTTCATATCCAAGTAAGACATTACTATAAACTAAACATCTATATTCCTCCTATTCATAGGTTGTGATATTAGCCCCCAATGTGGTGATGATACTAGCAAATGCTGAGGCCATAAGAGTAAGCTCCCACAGGGCACTCCCATGTCCTTTTTGCCATAGGAATATAAGGGCAAAATGAGAAAACGGTGTTTGATAAACCTGAAAGCGGTCTTCTCCAAATACCAAAACCATTTGCACCTTGAGCCTAAGCTTCACAGCACCCGGAACCATGAGGAACCCATGTTTTCTGTGATCTACTCAGTGTGCAGTATTGTGTTATAAGAGACCAAGGAAGGTGTGCACGTGAGTATCTCTCATCTCCTGAAAAGGGGTGCCCTCTCAAGTCTGAACCGGCGCGAGTGCGCTGTGCATTCTTCCTGAGGGAGTTATGGAAAGAGAAACTGAGCCCAACTAAGTGGTAAGTGTTTCCACAATAACAAGCACGATGACAGGTTAGCCTCCCTTATTGCAAGAGTTCCCTCAGCTGGACATGTTTTTTCTCCGGGAGATCAAAAGACTAATCTCTGGTCAAACAAAGGCTGATAAAATCTTGAGCGAATTCATCGGGGAGTGACCAGGGTGATTCATTCTCTATGATGACAGTTCACATAGCTGGGGATCAGATAACAAAACACAGAGTGCGGGAGTAAAGAGCAGCAGAGTTTCCCACTCGGGATTAGTGGGACAAGATTAAACCGTAAGGACTTTCTAATAACCAGTAAAAATATGATATATAAATGAAAATTTAATGCCAGAGAATTGTTTTTATTTTCAGTTAATGTTTCTCTAAATCCCTAGAATCATACCTCATCTGTCATTTTTCTAAGTTCTAATGGGGTTCTTGACATCTCTTTAGAGCTCAAATATCCAGGATTCCTTCGTTTACCTCTCGGGTCTTAGGCTTGCAACTCTTAACTTCTCCCTTACAGAAATGAGTCAAGCCACCTGAAGCAAGTTCATATTCTTGCACTGGATTTCGAGAGTCAGAATTCTTCCACTTTAGAATTACTCAGTGAGGGGTGAGGGTATCCCTCCGTGGAAAAGCACTCATGCAGCACATGAGAAGCCC
The DNA here is from genome assembly GCF_950005125.1 of Chionomys nivalis. Taxonomy (NCBI): domain Eukaryota; kingdom Metazoa; phylum Chordata; class Mammalia; order Rodentia; family Cricetidae; genus Chionomys; species Chionomys nivalis. Next base: position 39,815,311 of record NC_080099.1, read on the forward strand.
TGTGTTCCAACCCTAGCACCCACCACCCCACACATATACTAAGTACCCACCGAGTGGCTTCATTTCTGTGGGTCTAGCACTATTAGGATATAGAGGTGCTTGCAGTTTATCTAGGGACGGGGTTCATGATTTGTTTTAAAAACCAATTTAAATATTGTGTCTGTTGTTATTATTCACCGACAGCTCAGAAGTCCTCTGATGCCAGCAGCATCAGCATCACCTGGAGTCTGTTAGAAACCCAAGCCCTCGGGTCCAAATCCAGACCTAGAAAATGAATATCTTCCCCCTTAATAAGACCTCTAGATAGTTTCATAGACATTATATAATTACAGTGGGTTCTTGGGTGGGGTGAAACCAGATGCATAGCAATCTCTAGGGACAATTATTCCTAGTATATTTTGGCATCCTTGGTGCTGTGTGATTTCTTGCTGAAAAAATCCTTAGGTTTAAACTATAGTTTCACTGCTCACTAGATGTGTGACGGTAAAATAATTCAACCCAAATGAATCTGTGACATCATCTGCAAAGGAAGGAAATGATAAGATTTTTGGCATGGCTATTGGGAGAATTAAATGTTTAGTGTACAGCTTGACATATAGAAAGCAGTCAGAGAATCCCTTTTCTTTCCTTTTTCCTGTTGGTGAAATTTAAGAGCCCTCATGCTCCAGAAAGGTGCTTGGCTTGGCTTGTTGATCAGAGAATAGAGTTTTTGATAGTGCTCTTGCTTAGCATGCACAAAGTGCTGGGTTAATATCCAACTTGGCAAAATTCAGAAAAAGGCAGGGGTGGGGATGGAAGGGAAGTGGATAAAGAGAAGTGAGAAAATTCATATCTCAGATGCCAGCCAACTAGTGTAGCCCTGTGGATCCCAAATTAGAAATGTTAGCAGATTCAGATCTTCCCTGTGGCCTATGTTAGTCATTCTTATGGCTTTAATGAGATAACCAGTAAAATCAACTTAAGGAGAAAAGGGCTTGTTTTGGCTCACATTAGGAGACACAGGCCATCATTGAGAAGGGCAAGCAGCCAAAAGGTGGCTCTTGCTACCATGTCCACAGGAAGCAGAGAAGGGTGAACTTTGCCTCTACCCTTGATTTCTCTTTCAAGTTGATGCAGACGAACTTTCAAAGCATCATAGAGCAGACCCAGAAATAAATTTCTTTCTGCATTTAAAGAAAGAGGGGGATGGGGTGCATGCTTCGAGATTCATACAACTTTTGCAAGGCATTTTTTGCCTTCTGCTGGTTGTAGAGTCTTTCCCCCTCCCCCACCAAAGATGCTTGTTAAGATGCTTGAAGAAGGGGCAGTCAATGAGAAGTCAGGCGAGAATAGCGGATGAAGAAAAGCCTTGCAGTCCAGTTTCCTCCACTTTAGAAGCTGGAGACATTGGTTGTGTTGCACGTACTTAGGCATCGTTGTGGAAAGACGAATTAGGACCTTCCTGTTGACCAATGCTGGCTGCGGGCATTTTCTAGTGCACGTCATTGACTTACTGAGCATATGTTCCCAATAAAATGGTTTCCTCTCAATTCAGAAATCTGCTGCGGTGGTTCAGACCAGCAGCAGACCACCAAGTAATGACCATACCCACTTTTTGGTGCAAGTCTGGCTTTGGGAGAATTGGAACTTCTCATTTCAGCCACTGAGCATTGCTAGTTATATACAGTCCATATTTTATAACAAGTCACAAGCCAATAAAAATGGTTTGTCGTATAGAAGAGGAGAGGATAGGAGAACAGTTCAAATTAATTTTCTTTCATTACTATTTGATAAGGTTTTGAAGCACCAACTTATAAGCTTTTTACCTTTCCTATTTCTCTCAAATGTTGCAAAACCCTTATATGATCGACTGTGTTCTCATTGGCAACTTCTCTTGGGTATCCAAGAGGACTCACTTTAATGGTCACTCTCATTTGGTTGTTGTCCACCTCTGATGGCCAGCCACTATCTCCTAGCCTCAGAGCTCTTGTCTTCTTTGCAAATTCTTGAGCCAATTTTGCATTATACATTCCATAACAGGTCCTGGCCCAGATATCTTGCTGACATAGCCAGTAGGCTCCCTAACATCATTCCCATAATATAAAATAAATGTCCAACAATAAGTCATTCCAAAAAAGTAAATTTAAATAATATATAATACAGTCTCATTTACTTAAGAATATATACCAACACTGAATGACAGATTTCAATAGTTCAAAACTGCAATTATTTTTGTACCAACTTACATTAAATCTGAGCCCCAGCTATACAGAATATTACCACTGTTTAGAGTTTGTCTCCCCACCTTGAATAAAGGTGGGAACATCCAGATAGACACACTCAGAGATTTACCTCTAGTTGGTTCTACATCTACAGTCAATATTAAACATCATAAGTCTACTGCTTATAAGCTTGACACCTTGTCACATAGCTTTTAAGATTCCACCCTTGGTCTCACAGGCTCATGGCTAGCTCAGCAGAAATGTATCCAATCCTGCTTCCCATGGTCTATCACAGCCTCAACACTGTTTGAGAGTAGAAAAATCCCTTGTGAGACTCTAGAAACTCTCTTAGCTGTGAACTAAACAACACACTTTCACACAGGACACAGAAAAAAACATTCGTGTTCCAAAAGAAAGGGATAAGAGAACCAATATATTGTTTTAGTTATTATATATAGCTTTATATATACACATACCACACACATAGACTCCATGGGAAACTGAGCTAGAGATCTTTCATGGTGTGTGTGTGTCGGGGGGGGGGGGATCTCCAGCCCAGTTTTCCTTAGAGTTTGTGTTCTCTTCTGAAACTTCATTAGCCGGGTTTCCCCTGCCTGCATTTTTCTCAGTATTCTCTTAAGTCCCAACCCGAATTGTCCACCAAATTCTTTTTATAGAATGCCAGGGCTTTTCTAGGTCACATCTCTAAACTCTTCCATGTTTCTCCCACAAACCAGTCCCAAGATCTATAAACTAATCACAGGACGAGCTTATGGTGCCTACTGCTCTACTGCTTAGTACCGGGTTTTTTCTTCTGCCTTTCTGATCGCTGTGATTCAACTCAGGGAAGAGGACTTATTGTGGCTACCTGCTTAGTGGTCCAGTCCACCATGGTGGGAAGGAGTGTGAGGTAGCCAGTCACATTGCAGACAGGTCTTCCCTTCTCAGTTAAACCTCGTTGGAAACACCCTCAGACACCTTCAGGAAGTTGTCTCCTAAGTGATTCTAAATCCTGTCAAACTGACAATGAAGATCAACCATCACAGGACCAACCAATACAGCTGATACCACTTAAAATCTTCAGCCGCTCAGTCGCTGGGAACAGGCCGTTGAAATTGCCACACTGATTTTCAAATATATGCATTTTTACATAAAAAATTTGGCTTTGGATACACCCTTGTTGTTGATAGTCGTGTAAACATGATTTTAACATGAATTAGGAATAGCAGCTGTAACAGGATTGCTATAACATCAGTGCACACCATATTCTCTAAAGCACTAATGGTTATGCTTAAAATAGGCTGTTTACCCCACACATTGTGCACCTCAAACTACATTTGCGTCTTCCCTTGATGGGGCTCAGGGGATTATTTCCTGCTGGCAATCCTTCAGACTCACATTTCTGTTGCTTTGTATCTCTTTGTTATTTAAGTAATGCATCTTTGATTGGCTTCATGAACACTTCTAATTTGTTTCTGCCTTTTCCCACCTAAATCAAGTGAAGTTCTTCTAAGTTCAGGGTGAAATGCGTGTCTCATGCTATTAAATAGCAGCTCAATGTGTCCCATGCTTGGAGGTATGCATATCTATTGTTCCCTGGATGATAAAACTATATCCCAAATTCCCGGTAAGTTTTGCTGATGAATTGAAGTCTTACACTTCAGACTTATTACAAATTACAAGTATGGCTGTGTGTATATACGTGTCTGTATTTTTTTTCTCAACTTTTATTGATTCTCTATGGATTTCACATCATTCGTCCTGAACCCACGTTTCCCCATCTCCTCATTTCTACCTTCTGCCCAAGCAACCTCCTCCTAAAACAAAACACAATTTAAAATAAAAACAAAAACAAACAAACAAAAAGAAGAAGACGGATCTTGTGGAAGCTGTAGTGCGGCCTGTGAGTCACGTGGTTTACCTTTAGTTAGTTTATCTTTACTTGTAAGTGTTCATTGCTATGAGTCATTGGTCTGGCTTGGGCTTGAAACCTCTGGCTTTTGCGACACCATCAATATGGGCTCTCTCTGGGGCTCCTCTTGGATATCCTGTTGTTGTCTGTATCATAGAGATCCTGCAGTTTTGGATCTGTAGGTTCATCCCCTTCACAGACTCCCAACAGTTCATAGATGAAGTGGATGTTGGAATGGGGTAACTCGTAGCCCTGGTTCTGGGCCTGGGTAGCAGTTGGGTTGGTCAGGGCACCAGCTGTCACTCAGCGGCACTCCGTGGGCAAGCCCTCCAGCACTGCTTGAGCTAGCTCACTCCACGCAGTTTGCAGCCATTATGTTCTCAGGTCCTCAGATCCAGCTCACCTGTATTCACACCACCAGGGTCAACTCTACTGTTTTGCCCAGGTGAGGCGCAGCACCTTCTCTCTTATTCCTGTAAGGAGCATATGAGGCGGGGGGGGTCCTATGTTTTTAATGAAAGAGCTATAGCAAAAATTCAGGATGGGTGGGGGGTAAGCATCTTATCAGAAGTTATAAGATAAATTTCTTTGTAACTATTAGGTATATTCAGTTGCAGATTGAAGAATATTTCCTACCTCATTTTTCAAGTTGGCCCAAGGGTCTGCTTTGACTTTTGAGAGAGTGTGTAACTTAGCACAAGCCATTTGGCATTTGGGTTGTGAATCCAAGGGTACTATATATTGTTTTGATTTTCTAAATACATTTCATTTATTAGTTTCAAATATGCTTTTCATTTGGAAGCCCCATGTCCAAATCTACCATGATTAACATTCCCTGGTTCTTTAATTAAAAGAATGGACAGCCATTTATTATCTACTGGTTCTGCTCATTTGGTAACATTGAGTCTGCAGTAGCACCATCTAGGTCATCCATTTTCCAAGCCTTGTGAGTATCACATACTTAACATCCAAGATTAGTCTCCTAATTTCATTCCACCATACTCTCACTCGATCATAGTCTTCTCTGACACTAGCCATAATTTAGCCACAGATCACTTCCCGTGATCCCAGACGACAAGCACCAGAAACCAACTCCAGATTTTAGCAGAAAGGAAATTGTTGATAGAACACAGGCAGCTCAATAAACCTGAAGCCTAACTGATAATGGGCAAATGAGTGTCTAAGTCTCCAGTTGACAACATCAAGGACTATCCTAGGATTAAGCCTACCTGATTCTTCCTCCCTTCCTCTTCTTTCTTCTCTTCCCCTCTCCTTCTCTCTTCTCTCCCTTTCCCCCTTGTATTGCTCAGTTATTTATCTACACGGGGTAGGGGCAGATGTCAGAGGACAATTTGCTGAAGTAGGCCTTCTCCTTCACCTAAGGATCTTACTCTATTTGTCAGGCTTAGAGGCAAGTGATTTGCCTTCTGAGAATCTTGCTAACCCAAGAACCAAAGTCTTGAGTGATGCATCCTGTCTTTCCTTGAATCACATGCATTCACCTTGACTGACCATGTCTCTGAGATTGCAGAACATAGTGGGAATGGGTTACCTCATGGGAATGCACTTACCAGTCAAAAAGATCCAGTGGGTGTAATGAAAATAAGCTCCACAGGCATTTTTTTGGTTTGTAACAAATGAGTGTTTTTAAAACTTAACCAACCTAAAATTAGATATATTTTAAAAAGAAAGAAAGAAGGAAATAAGGAAAGAAACAAACAAAGAAAGAAAGACAGAAACAAAGAAAATGGGTTGTTTAATGACTGTGGAAAAGTCACTAAAGACCATAAGATGCTCAGCTCCTCAGGTAGGCAAAAATTTGCTTCTAGAAACTCAAATATCACCAAAATTTCTAAAGACACTACATTTCAGTGAATCTCGAGTACCAGGGTTGGACCATGTATATTAAGTCAGCGGGGGTCTGAGTCTAGAGTCCCAGTTTTAAAAAATAGCCCTGGATTTATTTTGAAAAACTGCCAACCTGGTGAGTAGGAGCCTGAGATAGTGGTCGTTTTCCTGTGCCTCTGGAGCTCGGAGAAGCTTAGGTTAGGATGCTCAGCCTCATCTCTACGTGGTTTTATGCAAACACAGAACGAAAGAGCCAGGGTGCCACGATAGCACCAGGCACTGCGATGTCCCCCACTCTGCCTAAATATTTTGGCATGAGAATAAAATACGTGTGATGTGGTACATCTGTTAATTACCGAGTGGATGGCATACCTGTGTTGCTCTGTTCTGCTTTGCATTCAAAACACATTACCTTGTTGATTGCAAGCCTCTGGAATATATCATCGCTTGGATCACACCTTCTGGTTGTTTCTCAAGCAAGAGACTCAGCCTCTCTTGGCTTTTGTAAGGTATAGGACCCACCCCCCACAGAGAGGCGTATGACATCTGATGCTAGGGCCAGTACCTGGGGTCTTTTGAGGACACCATGCATTTTCTAACTAGCAATTCTTTCACTACATGTTTGCCATCACCTGGGAGCTTTGAAAAGAACTGAGGTTTGGGGCTGCGGGCATGGTTCAGTGGGAGAGCACTTACCTGGCACACATGAGGCATTGTGCTGGTCCCCAGCACTGCAGACACAAACAAAACAGTGTTGACATTTGCCTCAGTCCTACCAGACCTGTGCTTGGGAGAAAGATCCTAACGTCTCCTACCGCTCCACTGCTTCCCAGAGGATTCACTGTGCAGCTGGGTTGGAACTGAAAACAAAAAACAGAATCAAGAAATGATGTCACATGCTCTCGAATCAGCGGGTAAAACTGCCAGAATTTATGTTCCGTCCTGGACAATAGCACCAAAAGATCTGTTTTTGAAGCTCCGTTGTCCTGCTCCTGTCAAAGGTTAGCAGAGCCCTAGTTACCCATAGGACTATAGTACAACATCACCTACCCCAGGAAGCATTCCTTAACTCATCCAGACAGACCATCACCCTGTGTTCTATGCCAGAAACCCATAGTCGACAGTGTTCTCACAGGACCAGAATCAATAGAATGACAAATAAGAGGTTTTAAAGTTCTTTCCTTTGGGTATTTAAACTTCTTGATCTCTTCAGTGTGTGTGTGTGTGTGTGTGTGTGTGTGTGTGTGCGTGCGTGTGCGTGTGCGTGTGCGTGTGTGTTGGATGTAAGGTAGATTATTAAAGGGGGGGGTTAGATGATCTATACCATAGGGGCTTTGAAGTCTAGCAGTAGCCACCAATGTTCTAGAGAGGCAAAGAACCCAGTCCATGAACCCAGTGGTGCCGATAGTTCAAATTGGTGTTGAAGGCCTAGAAGATTCCCTGAAAGTCTCTGGCATTCCATTTCAATGGGAAAGCTAAACAAGGTAGAATCTGGTGTCCCTAGAGGATGGCAATGGTGGCTGCAGACACTCAGTCCGGAAGCAATGAAGGCAGGTAGCACTATATTCTGCTGCCATGTGCCATCCTCTCTGAGGTTATGCCTTCCTGCCTCAGTAATCTTCTTTGGAAAGAGCCCTAAAGGCACATCTCCTAGATGATGCTAACTCACACAGATCTTTTAGAAGTACTGTCAATAGTCCTAGACCTGGTTTTTCAGAAGCTCCAGCAGGGGACCCAGGAGTCTGTGTCTCTAATTCTTCAACTGTGGATGTGAGGCAGCTTCAGGAGCAACCCTCCATGCCCCACAGCTAGCATGAGCTGCACATCCACTCAATTTCATTTATATACTTGCCCAACTCGCCTACCAAATCATGAACCTCTTGAAGGTGGAGTTATTTCAGTCAATTCCAGTTCCCAGGGCCACACACAATGACATTCCAATAAATGTGTTTGGACCAGAAGCAGGACAGAACGAAGCCTCCATGAAACAGCAGCAGCCCAGAGTCCCTTGATGCCCTATGATTTCTCAGCACAACATATAAATTTAAAAAGATAAAATCATAAGGATTGCATTATTGCTTTCTTTTTCTCCCCTACTTACTACATAAGACTTGCAGAGTATACGCTGCCTTCCCATAGTTACACAGTTTCTGATATCTCTTTTATGACATGCACTCGAGTTAGAAATATAATGCTAAGTGCTAATATGGATGAAAACACTATGCTATTCTAATACTACACACAGATTAAGCCATTTCACCCCATGGTGTCTGTAAATTAGGTATTAATGGTACACCTCATTTTACAGATTTAAAAGCAAAGACACAATGAAGAATATATGATATATTTAAATCTTACACCCTTAGAAGTAACAGAGCAAATATTAAACCACAAAGAGCATAGGTATAAAGATGGTATCCTAAAAATGTACCCCACCCCTGCATATAGTGAAACTCATAGGCCCCCATCATGAAGTGCTCCTAGACTCTGGGAGATGTACAGTCTCTAAAAGCACTCTCATAAAGGGTCTACACAATACAAGCAGGGATCTTTTCCGTTTTGCCTTGTAGAGAATACAGGAAGAGCATTAATGATGCTTCTGAGAGCAGGCATTGTTAACTATGAAGGATGTTAAGTGTTATTCGGCCATGAAGAAAAGAGAAGGGTAAGGCAAACGGGTGGCACCCTAGAGGTGAGAATCCAGAACATAAGTTATGTGGGTTGGTCATATTCGTTTAGTGGTTCCACTAAGAGAGAGATATTTAAATGCTAAAAGATGTTGGGAAAGGTGCAGGGAGGGAGCCATTAGATCTTTTGCAGAGAGCCAAAACCTAGATTAGAAAGAAGGATGTATTGTCTCATTAGAGTCATAGCCGGCTGGCCTCGGACAGAAGGGGACAAGGCTTTGGACCACATCTTAGTTTGGCATTCTATGCCTTGCATCTGCTCCCACACCTTGGCTTCTGTCTGTTGGCTCTTCTCTCTGGCTGTAGCCCTGAGCCTGTCATCTTACACACAGAGTTCTGAGATCAGCAACCAAGAGTTCCTTTTGCCCCAATTTCAGAAGCAGAAATGGACTTCATTGACCCTGATTGGTTAGATGTCAGTCACATTCCGGTCCTGGTATGTGGTCAGAGTTTGGGAAGCACTGATTGGCTCAACCTAAATCACATGCTCTGCCTTTTGAAACCATGGAGCAGTCACAAAGCATGCAAAGAACGGACCCAGCCCGCATAGACATGTTGTGGCAGGAAAGGTTATAAACAAGGGACAGAAGTCAAAGGAATGCACACCAGAGTGGGGGTTCAGCCTCTGAAAGACCCAGGCTTTGGCATCATATGGAATATTTGCTCTCAAACGATGAGCCTTTGTACAAGACCTTGTGTGGACCTCTGCTTAGTCGTATTGAAGTCCAAGCTGAAGAGACTCCTGCTGGTCCTCCTTCATTTGTAACTCTCTGGATGAGTGTTTCCCCAACAGATCCTCCACCTGCCTGATCTCCATCCCACCAGCAGCCACTTTAGAGGGAAGTGCCAAAGTCCGCAATTGTTCAGATGGAAAGGGTTCTCTCCAATGAAGGTGGCCTCCTCTGGCATGAATTGAGCATTCGTAGTAGCGATGCCATGTTTGATTTGTGTTACTTCCTCAGGACCTCTGGCTAGCATCTTCATTTACAATGCAAATCAGAGCTAGAGATGGTTTCATGGACTCCATACTACTCTCCATCCACTCAAATGCAGTGACAAACCCTAATCCCTTGATTTTGCAGCTCTGATGTGATTCCAGGTCATAAAAATCCTCCCAGCCTGCAGCGGAGACCTATGGTCGTCAGATACACCAAGACTAAGCAACAGACTTGGGGTCCGAAAAGTAACCAATTATACTGATTCTGAAATAGGAAATGTCTACCAGAATATAAGTTGAGTATTTACATTTCAAAACTAGAAAGGAAAAGAACTAATTGCCGTGGATTCGAGCATCACTCACTGTCACACTGCAAGAAAAATTCATCACGGACACTTTTGAGAGCAAGGAAAAGGCATTTATCTCTGTCTCTAGTAGAGCAAGCAAAAAGCTGAAATGCGCACTGTGGGGAATCTCTGCTACGCTAGCTACTAGTTAATTGTATGTTCTTTTTATGGAAGGTTGTTGCTTAAGTGGCTACAGCCTAGGAAATGGAACACGGGGGCAAAAAAGGTTCTCGATGAATCACTTTATAGAGTCCATGTGACTAATAGCGGGGTTGGCTCAAACACTAAATGGTTGGAAGCTGAAAAACGGCTCCACGGTTAAAAGCATGTACGCTCTTGCAGAGCACCTGGGTTCATTTCTGAGCACCCATAAGGTGGCTCACAACCTCATAATTCCAGTTCCTTGGGATCTGATACCGTCTTCTGGTGCGTGCCCTGTAGGTATTGCACATGAACTGATACAGACACACACACATATACACTTAATAAATAAATAAATAAACCCTTAGCAGACTAGATGTGAGAAATTTCACTCACTCCGCCTCATTCATTGCATAGTGCTAATATTTGTCTAGCTTAAGCATTACAAGCAAAGGCCCACTCAACACCTTGCTATCCCAGAAATCTAACACAGGCAGGTGTCACCTCCCTTCCTAATCTTCAGCCTCACATATACACAGTGGAAAGCCATGCTCTCTGTGATAACAGAGCTGAGAGGGCCTGTCCCACCGTCCTCTGTGCTTTAAGGAAACAGGTCTCTCTGTCCCTCCATTTCGCATTGTCTCTGCAGGTGGTGCAGCCTGGAAGCACAGCCCCTGAGCAGCAGCTGCAGCTCCTTGTAACTGAGATCCTCTGGGTCGCAGAGCAGAGCAAGGTAGTGAACACGTTGCTTTTGGACAGCACCCAAAGAGCTATTGTAACGCAGACGGCAATTTCTGGCCCTGCTCTTCAGAGTTAGTCGCTTTCCAAAACAAAAATCTGTTTGGCAGAAAAGAAATGTTTGTTTTAAAATGAAATCCATTTGATTAATAATTATCCACCCAGTTTTAGGTTGCTTGCCTCGATTCTGTAAATAATATTGCCTGCCCCAGTGATTGAATAGAAGTGGATTTTATTTCTTTGAGGAATGAATCCATAAAAGACATCCAAGTCCTGGCTTCCTTGTTTAGTAATGGTTGCCCCTGGTGTTATCTGTCTCTTTTTCTACCTTCATTAACTTCATGGCACATTGTCCAGGGAGCGCCGACGTGAGTAGTCTTCGGGAGTCAGGGAGTCACCTAGTACTACAGTGCTGTGTATTGGCCTGATTTGGCAAAAGATTCCACAAATATGGCCCACCTGACTTAGAAACCAGATCCTTTTGGGGTAATTGGGCTTTCACGAATCCTACACTGTCTACTAGAAGAGTTTTTATCAGAAAAACAAAGCCCCAAGTTACATAGGCACATTTGGTGAAACCACAGATGCTCACCCTGTACCAGTTTGCAGCACCTCTTAAATGAAAGCAAAGTTGGGTCTCTTCTGAGAACCTAGCCCTGACCGCTTTTTTTCTCCATATCACTTTTCTTCCAATATCTCCTCACCTTTGGTTGAAAGAAAAGAGAGAGGAGGGGAGGAATAGAGGGAAGGAATGAGGGAGAGGGAGGGAAGGAAGGAAGGAGACAGAGAATGGGAGGGAAGAGACGGGAAGGGAAGAAAAGGAAAGAAGGAAGGAAGGAAGGAAGGAAGGAAGGAAGGAAGGAAGGAAGGAAGGAAGGAAGGAAGGAAGGCATTGTTTAAATCTAGATAATAATAAGGGTCAGGAAGGCAGGAAAGTGGGGTTGAAAATGAACTTTTCCAGTTTCTACCAACTAGAAATAATAGATTTTCAATTGCATTCACACAGCTCTCTTACTGACGTGGGTCATCCTGTTCTTCCTTTGGGTCACCAGTCACAATTCTGTGTTCTCAAGAGATGCATCAAGTTTCGAACAAATCAGATAAAAGCCCAGCTGAATAAAATCTGGTACAGGTCAACCTTGATAATAACGCAGAAAGGCTAAGAATGGCACAGTCATTTAATCTAGTAATTTCTCCAAACCTTTCAAATCATTTCAAGTTTCTCTGGGTTACATAATTTGATAATCAGAATAAAACAAGATTGGGAAACCTGTCTTTTCCAAATCCTTCCTCCCCCCGCCCCCCTGAGCTACAGCTCAACAACCTCTTTTCAATCTCTTCGCTTCAATTAATGAAATAGTTTCCCACCCCGCCACCATCCTGCCTGGAGACACAATTGCCATGGTTACCTGGATACCTGTTCTCAAAGAATATATGTAGCAGCAATTCAGCTATTTAAACGCCTCAGTGTGTTGCACTTAGGAGCAGTAATGAGACCATTATGAAACTCCTTGTAGTGAGAATACCATTGATGTTTCAGCCTGAGATTAAAACTTTAATTTGTATTCATTTGCCTATTTAAAGAGATAAGGATGCAGACACTGCTCTCTGAAACTAAATAGCAAGTCACTGGTGTGAACTGTCACCCACCAAAGACAAGGCGTTGGGGCTGCCTCTCTTTGAACACATTGGCACAGAATCACTCACTGACCTAAAAGACACTGTGTAAAGATTGGTGCATTTGGGGAGCTAGGGTCCCCCAGTCTCCTGTCTCTGGGAGGTCAAGGGAAGATGTTTGGGGATACTGTCTTCATTTTGTCTGAAGACATTTTGTGATTTGGAACCACTCATGAGTCCTTACAGATTTTCTCTGGGGAAAGGATACTCCAGTCTGTGCTTATGCTATATACTTTTTTAAAAAAAAAAAAAAATCAAACTTGTAGTTACTGACTCTCCAAAGTGGTCTTAACTCAGAGTCCACGATAATAAGCTTTGAGACAGTTTGCAAGTGAGCAGGATGACAGACGCTGGGAAGACCCACGTTTGTCAATGCTGCTCTTGAAACAGATGAGAGTCGAGTCAAGATTAACCCCACAATGTCATTTATTTTCTAGAAATCCATAGTCTGTTTTCAGAAGCAGAGAAAGGATGTAGTTTTAGCAAGAATGTGCAGAAATTCAATTAACTCTGCACACTGAAGCTGAAAGGCTGCGTCCTGCCCGGGAGCTCAGACTTGCTCTCCTGGAGGCTTTTGGAGTGTGACTTGTTCGGTGAGTTAATAGAAAGCTCTTTATTAAAGAAACACAATCCATTGGAAAGGTGAACAGGAAACACACTAAATTTCCCCATTCAGAGTTCCACTCCCTCCAGATGTTCAGAATGAAGAAGTAAAGAAAGGATTCTAACAGGCTCTCTGGATAACAATTCCACACCCCACCCACAGCCTTCTAGAGTCAGGATTTAAAGATGAACACATTAGACACAAGACACCGCGTCTAATCCTCAACTCTAACCCATTATAAAAATAAAATTATGAAGCTGTTAAACAAAAATATGGATATACATGCATTACTTAAGAATGGTGAAGAACAAAGATTTAGAATTCCTGGGAGAACATGCTTTTAGACATCCCTAAATTTTGTTTTAGAGTTCCATATCTTATTGTCATTTTTGACCTACAAGGAATACTAGAATGCTCACATGCTATTGATGGAAAACAATTGGTAGAAATATCTTTTGTATTGTCTACAAACATTTATCTAAAGTAGGTTGTTGCCCCAGTATAATAGAAGAGAGGGAGGGACGGAGGGGAGGAGAAAGAGAGAGAGATCATAACCATAGCATAATTTATTATCATCTGGAGGAAATGATGCACATTTCCAAATATCTGTATTCTAAAATTTGATTTCTTAAGAGAAACAAAAGAAAAAAATTATCTCGAGAAATACTTGCAAAGAAATTCCATTAGCATGACCTTTTTGGCAGGAGAAATCTGAATGGCTTTACTTTCTTCTTTATAATTTTTACAATAGACATCTATGATTGATAAACCAGGGGTAGCAATACAACTGCTATTGGTTACAGTGTGTCCCCAAAGGACATATGTTCGAGTCCTAACCCTCAATGCCTCAGAATAGGATCTTAAAAGTAGAGTCTACAGATGTTATCAAATCAAACGAGGTCGTACTGGATGAGGGCAGCCCCTAATCCAGCGTGGCTGGTGTGCCTGTAAGAGAGAAAATGTGGAAGAGCAGAGACTGGAATGATGTGTGTTCAAGCCAAGGAATGCCAGCAGATCCAGAAGTTGGAAGAGACAGAGGAATTCTGGGTTGTGGCGGCAAGCCTTCCATTGCTGCTCCAAACTGCCTGAGAGAATAGTAAGAAACTTCTCTGGGCTCACCTTCAAGGTTCTCAATCCGTAGTGGGCAGCTCTTGCCTTGAGATCCAAGGCAAGACAAGGGCATCACAGAGGAATCATGTAGCTGAGGAAAAGTGTTTGAATATTGGCATCCACAGAGCAGAGCAAGAGGAAGGACCTGGGGACGAGCTGTACTCTTCACAGCATGTCCCCAGTGACATACTTTCTCTATTGAGGCCTCGTTACCTCCTCTAACTTGGATCTGTAGCTTCTTGAGCTGTGAGAGTTTCTCTAAGCTCCACATTTTGAGTACTCTCCTGTGCTGGCCTGAGAAAACCAACATAAGAATACATTTTCATTTTTGAGGAAATTTTATTTACAATCCATATAGAGTTACGATTCACCATTATCTCGTGCTGCCATTAGAGCCACAGGCTCCACTATAGATTGTTCTGCCTGTAAGACAAATTTCTGGCATTGAATAATGGGACAAGGAGAAAGAAAGAAGTGGGTCCTACTTCTTGGTAACTCTGCAAAAGTCTATATAGAGGGTGATCCAAACACACTTGCAGGCAGCCTAAGCGTCATTTCCCAAAGCCTCAACAGACTTCCCTCTGTGAACCCTCACAAATGCCATGACACATCCAGAGATTTGTCTCACTAAGGGACTGCTTGGAAGAATCCCAGCCCTGCTTGTCGTCATTCTCATTTTTCCTCACAACCATATTAAATACGGTTGTAGAACTGAGCTGAAGAGAAAATGAGGTCCCAAGTGTTCTGGCATCTTTTCAGTACCGAAGGTCAAGCACATAGCAGCAAGCCAGGATGCATCCTGAACAGACATATGGCACTTGTTTGGGAGGAGGGAGGGCCGGGGGTGAGGAGTATCCTGTGTTCCAGCTGCCTTCTAAAGTCAGCCTGGATTTCTGTACAGTCGGGTTGTGTCTTGTGTAACTTCACATTCATTTTCTTTCTAAGTGGTCTAATGAGAACCTTAAGAACCAAGAAAACAGGGCTCTAAAAACCCAGTGCCTTCTGACTGTGTTAGGTACTCAGCGAGACAAAATGGAGGACAGAACTGTGTCAGGAATGAATATACCATGCCACTTCTGGGCAGGTTTTTAACATTAGGGGAAAGTAACTAGGCAGCAAGGTGTCTGCTATGGGAAGGCTGCAGCTTACAGAGAATAGGCACTGAGCTAAAGACATTATGTTACTTAGAGTAACTATGCTTTAATGTAAAAGTACACCTAATCAGCTGCCTCATGGCAGAGAATTCCATGTTGCCCTGCTAACTCTGCAAGCCTCTAGAGCTTGTTATGCACCCATGATGACTCGGGAGGTAAGCAAAGGACCAGGGATTACCCAAGAATGTGGGCACTTCGAAATGACAGAAACACAGCTCAACAAGCCTCCACCAAAACAAAGGAATTTACTAGGAATCAAAGTCAAGGAGGGGCCTACGGTCCCTAAGGACTCCCTGAACTTTTCTACTGTGATGTTCCACATTCGCTTTGCTCTTCTTGGGTGGCGGCCCATTTCCCTTTCTGCAGATGGGCTCCCTCGTGTCCAGCCAGAGCAGGTGGCTTTAGTTCCTGACTTGCGTTCTCATTGCAACATGTAAAGGGAGAGAAAGTCTCCTTCCTTGGTCTTGATTTCACATACTTCTGAGAATTCTCTGGCGGTTGGATCTGGATTAGGTGTCCATGCTTGAGTTAAATATCCTGGCTAAGGAGATGGGATATTTTAGTCACACCAGTCTAGATCTGTTGACAGGAGTGCGGGGCACTGAAACCAGCAGTTGTGTGAGCCAGCACAGGGGGACAGATCAATATGTGCTATCATACAGAGAACGGGGAAAGTCATGTGAGACTAGAGTACACTTGAACCTTACGTGCTAAACCATCTCCTTGTCATATGTTTCCATGGTAGCCAAAAATCTGTGTTTTACATTTTCACTTTATGTCATTTATGTGTGTACGGGTGTGCGAGTGAGTACCACGTGTGGGATAGGGAAGTACCTACACAGGCCAAAGTCAGGCATCACAACCACTGGAGCTGGGGTCACAGGTGGTTGTGACGATCCAGTGTGGGTGCTGGGGACTGAACTCAGGCCCTCAGCAAGAGCAACAAGGGCTCTTAACTGCTGAGAAATCTCTACAGCCCCTTATATTTTACTTTTTCGGGTTACACCTGTCCTATGTGATGGAGAAATAGCCAGGTGAAGGATTGATAGGTAGATAATAGAGGGTAGCATGGTAGGATATAGCTTTGTTGAAGATTACAGGGGGCTTAAATCTTGCAGAGCTGATGAAAAGCAAAGACAAAATTGACTCTGTAAGTCATTTAAATGTAATCACAACCTAAAACTTCGATGGGAACTGAATTCTAAGTTAAGGAAGTAGTAGACATTTGGTGTTGGACAACATAAGAAATGCTTGTTTTCCTTATGCTCCAAGTGAAGAGATATAAGGCTATACTAAAAAAAAAAAAATCACAGTATCAGTCATTGTGCTATGAACAGCCATTTCCAGTCAGCAGGATCAGCCTTCAACACTCAGGGTCTGCTATGTAAGCTGGGAGGACATTTACTTTATAAATAAATACAGTCAAAATGGAACTTTTGTCTTTAAAATGAGTTCTTCGCTCCAGTGATGTGTATTTTAGGGAATGACATAACTTACAAAGAATTATAAACAACCTGAAAAATACACAAGCTCTAAATTTGTCAAATGCGGTGCTTAGAGAGAGAATTATGGTTTCAGTCATGGGAAAGGCTTAGGCCTAAGCTTGTTGTTGCCTGTAGGACCTGGGCTTTGCCTATTTGACTTTGGGGTCCTTCCCTTCCCAGGGCCTGAGACTACATCATAATTTTCTAGTTTCCAAGTCTCCCAGCATAGTTGTAGCCTGAGGTATTCGTTTGCTCATTTCAAGCATCAACTTTTGAGGAAACATTCCAGGTGACAAAGCCCTACTTCCAATAGGCAATCAATTTTTCCCACACTCCTCTCACAAGGGCCCCACAGTTGAGAGCAGCTGAAGACCAGCCTGGCTCATCTGAGCAACAGAAAAGCCACGAGAAGTGCTTTCAAGATGGCGTTTCTACATCCAGGTGACCGGTCCATTGTCTGTAGGCGTACCATCTATTTGAAAGCCTGCAGCTAAGCAGTGTTGGATTTTTCTCTTTAAAACCCGAGAACACAAAGGAAAAGTTTGGCTAAAATCCCTTCATCCAAATGTTTACTAACATTTTGCTATATATAATTCAAACATTTTCCCTCTGTAAACAGACTTCCATTCTTAGCTACAATTTTATCTGATAGCCAATGCCTCAACTGATTTTTAAAAACATCACACGGAAAGCATTTTCCATCTAAGTAAGCATTGCTATACTGTTGCCTCACGCTGTTGTGTGGTTCTCACGTGAGGCCTGTCATGGAGACGATTCGGGTGACTTTGGGGATTCTGTTCTGACTGTGTCAACGGCTCTGCAATGGCTCTCATAAACTTGGGTGATTATTGCCTTAGGCTCATGTCCAGGAGACAAAATGCTGGCTCGGCATTTGTAGTATCTTTGAGGTTTGTGCGATGAGGGAAAACTGGCAATAGGAAGGTAGAAGGACTCATTTTCTCCACCCAGGGTCTTCTGGCTATTCGGGGTGGGAGTCTGTCACTACCATGTACATTCTCTGTAGACAAATCTTTTTCACATTTCCTATAACTGAAGTGAGATTGTATCATGCAGAGGATCGCAGCTTAATCGAGTCATTACAGACAAACTTTGGGATCTTTTTTCTCTTAAAAACACATGAAGTAATAGATGTCTTATAATCTGAGGCATCTGTGATGCAGCGAATTGTGCTGGCCCAGAGTGTCGGCCCAGCTTTCCTCAGACGCCCACTGAGCTTCTGGGACCCGTTGCCCCTGCTAACCACTTGCAGCAAACTCAGAGTGTACAAATTCAATTCAACTCTTATTTATGTTTCCCTGCATATGGCTCAGGGAATACAGAGATGAGCACGACAGTGCTGAGAAAAACTTAATTAGGAAGGTCATTGCATTAAAACCGTGTAATGAATTTTACCTCAAACCCTTTGTGAAATAAGGCAGAATGTAAGTAAACCAAAATGTTATCCATATAGAAGACAGACAGTCATGGATTTAAATCATCTGTCCCATGTGTTTCCTTGATTGTCACAGATAGCTGGAACTAGAGCCTGACCCTCTGTGAATATGTGATTACTGCTCCCTTTAACCCACAGGATTCCCTTTTCCTTGTGTTCTTTACTTGACCAATTCCTGTTGAGTCTCCAAATGCCCCTTGAGAATCTGGTCCAGCTCCAACTCTCTTTCTCCACCTTCAGTTCAAGCCCATTGCTTGTGTCTCCACCGCACTACAACAATGCTTAGTGCTTAAGTGAGCACCAAACACTCTAGTACTCTACCGTGGTGTACTCTAAGCAAAGGAAGGTAGGGGGCATCATGCTACATTCGTAAGCACGACCCTTGGGTAATTTTGTTCTATCCAATCCTGACTCTGAGCACCTAACAGTGTTTGGAAAAGAATCTGGTAACTCAGCCTCAGTTAGGTGAATATTGATTTTCTTATTGGCAAACGGAAGTGAATATGGCCCAGTTCAAAGAGTTGTCTGGAGAGTGGATATTGGTGCAGTCCAAGAAGCATTGGGAATGGGTGCTCTCCCGTGGGCGGGTCCGTTGGCTATGCATCTCTCCCAGTGGATCAATGACCACATGGCAATACCCCATATCCTTACCATGATGCTCCCCAGCTACGTGGTTTGAGTATATTTTCAGTACAGGTGTGTAACAGTTTTCATGGCAGAGACATTAAGTCTACAGGCTGCAGGATTTTTTTTAAAAAAAAAATCTTCTCTTTTGGGCTCAGAAAGAGCTTTTTTACTTTGTGAGCGCCCTCCCACTAATTGTGGAAAGAGCTTTTGTTTGCTTGAGACTAGTGCTCTGAAAAGCAATCCGAATGGCTGTGAAAAGCTCAGCAGACATGTTTTTAAAAGCAACTGCACATAATAAGAAATCTGTGGTTGGTTCTTTGTTTTTATTTTACTGCTTGCAAGATTTCTTATGGATGATAGGGGGAAAAATACTTCCCACACCAGCTGCCTGTGCATGCCCATCAGATGGTTTCATCTGCTGCTCATCCCCTCTCCAGGGGCCATCCGTTGGGTTTTAGGGAACTGTACTAAGCAACAGGAAAGGCATTGGCTGTACCCATGGATACCCAAATGGATAAAATGGTGTTTAATCAAGGAGCGCCAATGCTTATCCTAGAAGATATTCACTGTCTCACAGCTAAGGACAGAGCGGAGCGCTCATGATGTCTAAGCAGCTGAGCCACAGGAAGGACCCTACTCTAAAAGATCAATGCATTTCACCTGGCTTGTGCCTACACTGAGGGCAACAGAGCTTCCTTTGAGATGCGGCTCCTGAAAGACTGTTATCTAAGAGCACAGGAAAAGTGGCACTTGCTATAATCTACCGTGTACCAGGCGCAGGCATCCTCCACCCTAACTCTTCTCAGCCATCCTGTGGAGTGCTGTACCGCGTTACACACGTCACAGAGCAAACTGCTTGCCTAAGCCGCTGCACAAGATCAGAGTATGAAAGTCACATGGAGATCCCCCTAAATCTGATCCTGTGAAGATATCCGAAGTTAGGTCTCAAATGAGCAAAGTTCGAATATCTGGTCCTTCCTTGGAATTATCTTTCCTTTCCTCCCTACCCTTATTTTTAAATTATATTATTTTAGAAAATAACATGAAAATTTTACGCATGTATATAACGTAGTTGAAACAAATCTACCTCTATGCTCAATCTTGTCCCTGTTCCCCCTCCTGTTAATACTCCTACCTTCCAAATAGCCTTTCTTCTACTTTTAAAGCCTATTTTTTACCCTTCACTGTTTATGTTGCAAGGGGCAGGACTGTCACGGTGCACCTGTGGAGGTCAAAGGACAACTTGCCAGAGTTGGTTCTTCCTTACCCCCATGTAGGCTCCAGGAAGTGAACCCATCACTATGCTTTCCTTTCTCCCAAGTCCTATCACTCATCCCAACATTTCTTTGCTTACACCAAATTCTTCATATGAGAGGCTATATATATATAGTTTTCTTTTTTCTTTGAGTCAATTTTGTTTCACTTAATTTGAGGATCTCTAATTTTACCCATTATGCTGTCAATGATAAGATTTCGTTCTTCTTAGTGGATAATACTACATCGTATATGTAGTACATTGCTTTATCTCTTGATGGGCACTTGGGCCTATTCTATAACACAGTGATTACGAGCAGAGTTACACTGAAAATGAACAAGCAGAATTCTCTATTGCATCCTGACTTAATTCTTTTAAACATCCATCCAACAGAGACACAACTCAGTCACACGGTAGATTTTAGGGTTTTGAGGATGTTTCATCCTGATTTTCATAGGCCCTGAACTTTTGCATTGCTACAGCAATGCATTAGGCCTCTTCTCCCACAGTCTCACAAACATTTGATATCATTTGCTTTCTTGATGGTAGTGGACATTCTGACTTGGGAAATAATGGGATATTAGACTAGCTTTGATCTCATTTCCTTCCTGGACAAAGCTGTCAAATATTTGTCATGTGTTTATCATTCATTCATTCATTTTTTTTGAGAAGGGCTGTTCAGTGGGTTCCATTTTGTTGACTGGCCTGATTCCTTTGTTTATTAATTTTTTGGGGTTCATCATATATTCTAGATTATTAAGCTCTTGCCAGATGAATAGCTGGGAAGGTTTTCTCTCCCTCAGTAGGCAGTCTCTTCACCATGGCTGGTACCCGCTTCCCTGTGCCGAAGCTTTTCGATCTCAGCGACCTCATTCGTCAAGTCTCACAATTTTCTCTTACCTGTTGGGATCCATTTCACAAAGCCCGTCCGACTGGTGCCTGTGACTTGAAGTGCTTCCCCCTGCTTCTTTTTTGCAGTTGCCACGAGGCCTTTGATCTTTGTACAGGGTGAGAGATGTGTGCTTTCAATCTTTACACGGGAATATCCAACTTTCCCTGCAGCTGCGCCAAAGAGGCTGCTTTTCTCCGGGTTATGTTTTTGGCCTCTTTGATAAATCAGGTGTCAGTAGTGACCTAGGTTTATTTCTAGGTCCTACCTTACTCTATGAAACTGAAGTGTTGCCTGCTACCTTAAGAAGGCTTTCCTTTTTTATATGATGTCAATTTTATGTCTAGTTTTGCAAAGTACCATGACATTACTACTACCAAGGAATAGTTGGGGGAGTTTGTGGTGGTGGCTGCTCTTTGAAATAGTCTTACATATAGCTCAAGATAACTTGGAACGCAATAGCTGAGGGTGACCTTGAACTTCCATGTGTTTGGGGTAATGAATGCACCATGACGCACATGTGAAGGTCAGGGGGCAACTTGAGGAGTTGGTTCTCGGTTCTCTTCTTTCATCCTGAGGATTCTGGGGATTGAACTCAAGTTATCAGCCTTGGTAGCAAGTGTCATTACCAGCTTCTCTCTCCACCTCCTTTTGCTGCAACTTTAGGCACGTGTCACCACACCTGGTTTATACAGTGCCAGGGATCAAACTCAGGACTTTGTGCATGCTAGGCAAGTGTTCTACCAACTGTGCTACATTTCCCAGCCCCTCTAATGGTATTTTCTACTCTTCTTCCAAACCTTACATAAAACAAATACCAAGCTTCTCCAGCACACCATCACATCCCTTTCTGTTTCCTCTCCTTCCCTCTTCCGGTACTCCTTTACCTGGAGAACTGATAATTTTTTGTTGTTGTCGTCAATGTGACAAAATAAGGACTCATCTGGGAAGAGGGCGTCACAATGAGAAAGTGCCTCCCTCAGATGGGCCAGTAGACATGTTTGTAGTGAATTGTCTTCATTAATAATGGATGTGGGAGGCTTGTCAATGCTGCCATCAGCAGGTGGTCTTGGAATGTAGAAAAAAGCAGGCTGAGCAAGCCATAGAGAGCAAGCCTGGAAGCAGCATTCCCCTGTGATTGATCTCTCCTTCAGTGCCTGCATCCATATTCCTACCATGCTTGAGTTTCTGCTTTGGCTTCTCTCAATAACACTGTGATTGGGATGTGTAAGCCAAATGAACCCTTTTCTCCCCAAGCTCCTTTTGGTCATGGTGTTTATAATAACAATAGAAAGCCAATTAGGACACCTTTAGATCATGGCTAATACATTGCTTCCTCAGAGACTTTATTTTATGACAGCTCACCACCTCACCAGATGTTGCTGAGAAAGCTGCTGCTGAATGCGCCAAGCACCTTGCTGTTCTCCATGTGAGCTGGATCATGTGACACAGTTAGGTGGTGTATAGCTGCCACACCCCTCATGGCAATCCATTAGTACTGATGTTGTAAATTCCAACCCAGGTGTGTCGATGAAACAGAAACTTATTTCCCACAGTTCCGGAGACTGGAGACTCCTGAGATCAAGGAGCTGTCTGATTTGGTGGCACACCAGAGTCAGCTTTGTGGCTCATATGTGTCCTCACCTGATGAAAAGGGGGCAAGATCTTTCTAGATCTTTGTAAGGAGGTTGATTCCATTCTGGAAGGCATTTCATGACCAAAGTCCTCTCAAGGGTCTCACTTCCTAAAACCATCACCTGTGTGTCAGAATTTCAACGCAGTAAGCGCGGAGGGACATGGGGACACTTTAAGTGCTTTGAGGACTAGGTCTAAATCTATATAACTCATTGATGTGTCTAAAAACTAGGAAAAGTTAATCACACAATAGTGAAGGAATAAGTCAGTTCTTACATGAATTGATGACCGGGGAAGATTAGAAAAGCCTTACAGTCAGAGTGGTGACTCCAGACATCCTTCCACACCAGGGTTAAGGCCACCTTCTTCATGCTTCTGCATCCAGCCCTCCTTACGCACACATGTCACCAAGGGAAGACTGGAAGGAATGTGCTCTATGCTATGGGAACAATAGCCTTGTCTCGCCATAGCCACACCTTCCTCTCGAAGACTGTTTGTTCTCTGATTTCTCTTTCGGCTCTGGTGAAACAGGATACAACTTTCAAATATTTAATTTTACGATTGGAGCTATAGCTAGACCTAAACAAATTTCACATACATTCTTTGAGGCCAAAGGCCCCAGCACCCCTATACACACATACACATACAGCTTGTATGGCAGGGGGGGTGTTATTTGCACCTGTGAAAGAGTGTCTCTTTATAACTCCGGAGCACCTCTGAGCATCTATGTGTCCCTAGAAGCCGCAGGTTCTAGCAAGGGTTTCATCTTGCCTCTGTTTGGAAGCTTGTTAATCTGCTTGCAGTGGATGGAAATCTCACAGCAAAGCAAAGTAGTAAACACACTGCGAGTGCAGTTGGGATAGTTTTTGGTGTTCTTGTTGTTGTTTTCTTTCTCCTTAAGAATGGGGCAGCAAGGCCAAACCAATTATCTGTTGGAAAAGAGGGGGGAAATCCCAAATAGTCATTTTAAATATATTCCCCCCCCAAATAAATAATTAAGGTGCAGTGTTGACCTGCTTTCTTAACCAGAGAACTGGGGTCCCTGGATACAGACTTCCTGTTATTCTCCTTAAGCAGAGAGCAACTTGGGCATTTTTCCAGGCTACTCCTCAAGGATCTAATATGTTAATTGGAAAAAAAAAAAGCTTAGAAAAATAACTTTACAAGCAAACTCATCCAATTGGAAACACATGGGATTATCTTCCAATCCTTTTTTACTTCGAATCTCTGCTGCCAAACCGAAGTGGGGGTCGGGGGAGGGGTGTACAGAATTTCTCAAAGTCAAGGCAGAATTAGTTACAAATTCCAAGGTAGAATACAACCCACTGTAATTAAAGCGGTATATGCTAATTTCCACGTGGACCTTTTGGTACATATAATGCTGCTGTAGGTCAAGACACTGTTTCCAGCTGCCCCTTTGATTCTTAAGACCTTAATGCACCAGCTGCTGGCCCTGATAGTTTTACTGCCCCTCTTTGAGGACTTCACCCTCCCTGTGAGACTTCTCTTGGCACATTTGAGGTGACTTGTTTCCCTGTCCTCACAGTGCTGTGACCTTGTTGATCTGGTTGTTGATCACAACCAGAAACGACATCATAAAGCAGCACACAATCTTTATGGCATCTATTGTTTTGATATCTTAGATGTTTCTATTTATCCCTGAAAACAGGGATGGGAGGCTGGAGGAGCAGTAGATTGATAACTCTAGGGAACAGATGAGTCTGACATGGAAATCCCAGTTCGCTGGAGATGGATTTGAACAAGTACAAGAAGGAAGTGGCGGGAGGAGTGATATGATGTGAACTCAATAGATGGATTGAGCCTTTTCAAACAAATTAGCACAAACATACTGAGGGAGATTCAGAGTAGGAATTTCCCTGGAAGCCTAGGGAAGAATAGCAGGGAATATTCCAGATGACGCTAATGATGGGATCCAGGTGAGCTGAGAGGCTGGAGAGAGGAGTTAATTCCGTTCCTCCACTCACCCATGTACCTATGCACACACACTTACCCAGCTGTGCATTCACCGTTGGCTTCTAAATAACAGTCCACACCAGTGACTTAAAGGAAAGCCTTCTTCATTAGGCAGTGAATGAGAAAACCATGGTATGTTTTTCGTTTGAGTAACTCTGTTGTCTGGTGGAGAAGAACAGGTGAAGGCATGGCTAAAACTCAGAGGTGTGTATCCAAGCTCTCTTTGGACAACTGCAATTATGTCAGCCATTCACCCAGACATTTACCATACCTACTGATAGAAGGGTCAAACTGGCCTCAATTCCTTCCCCCAAACTTCTTACCCTTCCCTGGGGATAATGGAATACTAAAAAGGTAAGAATCTGAGAGAGAAGGAAATTGTAAAGCACATCCTGAACACAAATAAGCAAACAAAACTCTTCAAATCTTTTGATTAGTAACTGTCTTTGGTCAAGCCTAAGTCAAATGAGGAAATTTTGTCCATTTAGAGAGACACATTAGAGTTGTGAGTGCTCAGCAGGTGAAGGTGCCTACCATCCCCCAAGCCTGATGATCTGAGTTCAGTCTTCTGAATCCCAGGGTGGAAGGAGAGAACTGTCTCCTGGGAGTTGTCCTCTGACTACCACATGCCCACTGTGGCACATACACACACACAGACATACACACACAACATACATATACATAGACACATACACACACAAGAATAATTGCTTTTAAAAAGAGGGAGATTATTAAGACAGAGTACTATTTCTGAGAAGGTCTGTTATACATTCTCAAGAATATGTTTCTTCGATGGTGTAGGGAGAGCAGCCAGCTTCTTACCTACATTTCTCATTGTGTGGCAAAAGATTAGCAAGCAGGTTAAGCCTGCGTTGGAAAACATTGAGATGGGAAACAAAAGCATGCCCAAGAAAAGCATTTCTATCCCATTGCTGCTTGGTGGTGCGTTATTGCAGAAGGCTGTAGTTTGGGTTACAGAGATATCCCCTTTGATCTCTAGTCATTGAGAAGAGCACTAAAAAAATGATCCTTGGCACAATAGGGAACTGAATTTCTAGGCTATTCCGGTAAGGCCAAATGAGCACCAATGAGAATTTGCCACTGGCAAGTCACTGGCCACAGAGAAGGCTTTTTTTATTTTTAAGGAATTAATTATGGTATGGGTGAGAAACAGCTTTTTATGAGTTAAAAGGGAATAGCATGTGGCATTTGATACGCATTTTCTTGATGTTTAGCTACACACAAGAGACTGCTCTGTGCCCTTTATAAGAACGATAGGGAGAAAACACAGAAAAGAATTTTAGGCTAGCAAGTCAGAAAAGAGAAATAAGCATCGGTTTCACAAGAATGCAAGCCTTGCAACAGAAGCCAGTAACAATGACAATGAGAGCCACATTCACTTTGTGTGTGTGCCTTTGTGAGCAGAGCAAAGATCCTTCCCTTAACCTAAGAAACCTGTTAAGGAGGCTGGCTAATTCTCCCCGAGTCCCAAGACTGTGCTAATTAGTTCTCTTTTTCCCACAGCCACTCTCCTTCCCCTACCCACTAGGAAGAGAGTATAGGGAAAGGTGCTATTTGTGACCTAAAGTCTCCTTAGCCAGTCACACAGACTATCCCTCCATGCTGAACAAACTGAGAGGATTTTCCCTCTTGCCCTTCCACTCCTTCCGTTCCTCCACGGTCGCTTGCTCGGTTGGCTCCTCGCAACTCAGATCTCGATATTTACAAGATTCCTTTGCTCTGAAAAACCTTCTGGGATTCCAGCTTGAAGCAGCTCTTATTCTTTTTTTTTCTAACACATAACCCTGATTTATATTCTTCATAACAATGTGGCTAATCAGAAACTGTTCATCTACTGGCTTATATGTTTTTAATCTGCCTCCTGCCTACAGAACGCAAATTTCATGAGGTGAAGAGCCACCTTCTAGTCTATATCCCCAGCATCTGATACTTGGGATACAAATAGTTGTTTAATTTAATGAAAATGGCGGGAGTGCTTACCATATTTGAACCTGGCTATGTATCTTGCTTAGTTCCCGTCCAGGACTGGGATATAGATGTGATTCCCATGTGACAGCAAAGGAGCTGAAGTTCAGAGACATGAAGTAACTTCTGAAAAGGGTAGAGCCAAACATAAGCCCATTCTGAGCCTACATTTTGCAGCTACTACTCATTTTTCTTTTACATTGTAATATATTGTTTTTAATTTTTAGCTTATTTTAAAAACAACTTTTAATTAAGCTTACTAATTGCCTGCAAGACTTCTCAGAACTTCAAAACTTCATGAACTCAAAATATTGCATGGATCACCAAAATTAAAATAAAATATCTATCAATTCCCAACAAAATTCCTTTCTTCTTCCCTTATTCCTCCTCTTGCCTCTTTTTCTTTTTAAATACGAATTTTTCTCTTGATGTTTCTTCAAAATATGTTTTCCTTAAAGCTTCTTTGTTAACTGTTGTCTGATTTAAAAATATAACTCTGAAAAGGGCTAAGAAGTGGGTTTGATTTTAAAATCATGAAAATAGATTTAGAAATGACCACAGGAATGGAAGCAGACATCGAGGGGGAAAGTAAAACAAGTTGTTGTGCCTTGTGCCCAAAACTGACCCAAAGCCTTGACTGATGCATGGAAGCGCAGAAGGTGGTATAAAGAATTTTAGCTTCTACTTTTGGAGAGATGGAGGCATGAAAAAGAGATCCTATCTGCTCAACTAGGTGATGGCTGTCTGGAGATCTGATTGAGGAGGACCTTTAGACCAAGTCCAGACTTAATGGAAAAGATGGTCAGCATTGATGACCGGAGTCTCCACCGTTGTAGAGTGATGAGAGACCCAAAGAAGGCTCTCAGTAATCATCTGCTTCTCCATGCATAGAAGAAAGGCTTAGCAGTAATAATACACAGCAAGATGTTTAGGGCGTTCATTCAATGTCTTAGCTTGTTGCAAGCCAGTTTACCTGTTTCTTGTAGTGGTAATATATGATTTTTGCTAAAATTATCTCATATATAAGAGAAATTTTATTAATCTCAAGTCCCTAGTGCATATTGGGCTCAAACATGTGAAAGCATCTCTAGGACAGAAGAAGAGATGGGCAAAGTCAAAACCCAAGGCCGAGCACAGGACTTAGAGCTATTGCCCTGTCAGGAGATAGAGTAAGTTCTCTCCCCAAAATGAAGCTCAAAAACTAGAGAACATTGGCATTCACAACCATTCCGTGCTTTAAAAATCAACCAATGCGTACAATACTCTGAGAACTGTTTCTGCTTTTTAAACTACTGGGATTACTTGGGTGTGAGAGTACACACCTTTAATTCCAATCTCAAGAAGACAGAAAATACTAGGCCTGCTGGGGCTACCTAGTGAATATTGTACGTCTTAGTTTCTTTTCTATTACTATGATAAAATACCATGACCAAGGCAACTTATAAAGAAGGTGTTTAATTTGTACTTTTGGTTTCAGAGGGTTAGAGTTCACAATAGTGGAGCAAAGGTGTGGCAGCAGGAATATCTGAGAGTTCACACACCTCAGACCACAAACGGGAGGCAAAGAGCACACACTTGGATTAGCATGAGTCTTTTGAAACCTCAAAAACTGCTCCCAGGACCACACTTCCTCAAGCCAGGTCATTATCTCCTAAACATTCCCAAAGAGTCCCACCATCTGGGGACCACATATTCAAATATGAGCTAGTGGGATCCATTCTCATTCAGTGCACACTATCCTAAATCAATAAATGCACCAAGATCTTAATAGGAGTAGTATGTATTTGAGATGTTCTGGCCCAAGGCATCTCTCACCCACCTCAATGGGAACTGCTCTGTTGCCTGAAGCTCTGCACATGGAGACTCTGGAAAGAAAACAAACCTCCCAGTGCCTCTGGTTAATATCACATACATGCGAGCCTCAAAAGAATCCAGCAGAAACCAAAACTGAACAAGTCTTGAAAACAGCCTAAATCTGAATATGTGCCTCTGCCACAAAGAGAGCCCACTACAAGAATGGGGATCCTAGTGGTTCAGCGTTTTAGGGCGCACTTAATACACAGTCACTGGTAGGCATAAAAAGAATAGATTAAGATTGGGGAAGCTATAATCAAAACAAACAATAGTCGCCATTAAGGGAGAGAATATCAGAACTCTGAGCAACATAATCAGAAAGGTTCCACCCAGCAAGTGTGGCCCCACTCAGGAAAAGAAGTAGGCAATGGCAATGGTCTGGTGTACAAGATGTAAACAGACAGAGGCTTCAAAGTAAGTATTTTTTTAAAAAAGAACTTGAAGCATGCTATAATGAAAGAATTAAAAGAAAGTAAGACAACAGTAGATCAGCAAATAGAGGTCTGTAATAATGACATAGAAATGGCTGAGACATGGCAAATGGAACCTCCAGTAGCAGGAGAAACAAGGGAGACGAGAAAAATTCACTAGAGAGCTCTCATATTCTTCACCTGGATGAGCACTATTGTTTAAGTTTAAAGAAATAGCAGGCTTGATAGACAGACAGACTCTGTGGGCTATAAATCAAGAGAAGCAAGGTAACTGATCTCAGAGGGCCGAGACAGATCACCAATCATAAAACGAGTCTCAAAGGAGAGCAAAGAAACAAACAGGAAATATGTGGTTACGTACATCTGTAATCCTCACACTTGGGAGGCAGAAGCAGGAGGATTGCTGTGAGCTGGGGGTCAGACTGGTCTATATAGTGTGTTCTAATTAAGGCAGGGCTACATCATGAGACCCAGTCTACAAAACTGAAGCAGGAATAGAAGGATAGGGGAAGGGGAGAAAAACAGTTAGTATAAAACTTCCCATATTTGTTTTTTTCTATTAAAGTAGCTTATGTATCCAAGAATCTTAAGGAGACAAAAACATTTTAACTGCAAATCGGCTCACCTCCTAACTACCCTGGCCAAACTGAGAGCCAAATCCCCAAAGAAATTCGTTTAAAACAGCAGGAGAAGAGTGACTCATGCAGAGAGGTGAACATCAGCACAACCAGGCTGTTGTTATCAGGAGCCACTGGTGGCAGAAGGCAGAAGAGTGACATGCCCACAACGCAGGAATAAAATACTGTCAAACAAGAATTCGGTGTCAAACAAAACTGTTCTTCAAAGATGTAAAAGAAACAAAGACGTTTGCAGATCAACAGACACCGAGCGTGCAACTTTCTAGCAGCTGTGCCTGATTAGAGTGAGTGAAGGGAGGAAGTTCTGCACATGTGACACCAGAAGGTGACATGGATCACCAGGAAGAAAGAAAGGCTTCACCTGATAAATATGAGACTTAGTGTAAAAAAAAAAATCCCATGAATACATTTATATCATTTCCCTCGGTTTCTTTAAAAGATAGAGGCTTACATGAGACCGTTTTAATACTGCATTGTTAAGTCTACCATGTCTATAATAGTAATTTCACAAAGGTGAAAGGGGTGAGTGGATTATGTTGTGGCAAAGATTCTGTTTTTCAGAATTGCACGTGAATCATTCAGGAGAAGGTAGTGCTACCTTGGTAATAGGGCAAGCCTGCAGCAAATGCCAAGAAAAGAACACACACACAAAAAAAAGAGCAAATGGAACGGAGGAGATGCTCAAGAGATAAAGCAGTTGCCGTACAAGCATGGGGACTTGGATTTGGATCTCTGGAAGTCACAGAAAGCAGCATATGTAACTCCAGCATGCCTATGATAATATCAGATATGAAGACAAGAATGCCTGTGGAAGTTTGCCCTTCAGTGACCCTGGTGTATACACATGAAAATGGTTGTCCTGGCTACTTTTTTTTCCCTGTCAATTTGACACAAGCTATAGTTACCTCAACTGATAAAATTTTTCATTAGTTACCTATATGCACGTTTATAGGGGATTTCCCTTGATTAATGACTGATGAGAGGGGGCCCAGCCCACTGTGGGTGGTGCCACCCCTAGGCAGGTCATCCTGGGGTTTATGAGAACGCAGGCAGGGAAAGCCAGTAAGCAGCCACATTCCATGACTTCTACTTTGGTTCCTGTTTTGCTTGACCCTAACTTTTCTCAGTGACTGACTGTGACCAGGAAGTATAAGATAAAATAAACCTTTTATGTTTCAAATTGTTTTTGGTCATGATTCTTATCACTACAGAAGAAGCCTAAGACAACAGTGAACAATAGACCCCCATCTCAAACAAGATGGAAAGCTAAGACCAACACACGACATTATCTTTTGACCTCCACATTCATTCTGTGACTCACACACATGTATATATGCTACACACATATATATATGCATTGCACATACGTTATATATACATAAAGAGACATAAAGCAAATAAACAGAAAGCTAAAAAGGTATAGCAAGAGTATTCAGCTAAACACTGTAATCAAGGAGGATACAAGTTAGAAAGCCTAGGAAATCACTGGACCATCACAGAGGAATCTTTGGCAGAATTTCTGTTCTTCCCTCATGCAGTTTCAATGAAGATGGCAGCAGAGATTTATAACATCTATAATAAGGACTTCTTATAGAATTGTTAATCCAGAACAACAACAAAAAAAACATAGGCCCCTCATACAAAATGAATATCAAATTTCAAGATGGGAGTAATAGGTCATTAAGGGTAACAGGGCCCTTCTGGTCACAAGGTGCTTTGAGCTAACCCAACTTCATTACCAATGAAAAACAAGCAGGAACTAATGCTGCCTCATTGTCTCTCCCTCAGGACAAATTTCCCTGGGAGATTCAATGTTGTCTGCTTTTGATTGTTCTATTCTTTGTTATCCCTGTAATGTCCAGCAATGGACACAGAGCATCCTTTATAAATACAAGTCCAGAAGATCCAGTCCCAGCTGTCCCGTCAAAATGAGGCCGCCATATTTACACATACTCTGCTACAGATAAGTATGGGCTTAAAGCATGGGGTTCTCTTATTGTCTCCTCACCACTGAGATTCCCTAGGGCTGCTGTTCTTGTATGCAAATGCAGTATGACCTCTTTCTTCCCTCCCCTCCTCCCTCCCTCCTTTCCTTTTAAGTTTACTTTGCTATTATATTACATTTTTATTATTTAAAGTAATTTTAAGTTCTTATATATTTTTGATCATATTCTTCCCCTTCTTCAAGTCCTTCCAGATCCCCTCCCTACCCACCCAACTTTAAGTTCTTTCTCAAAAAAATATAAAAACCCAATACAATAGCAACGCCCCACCCCAAAAAAACAAGAAAACAATAACAAAATCAGACCCCAAAAGAAAGGAAAAATAAACAAAAAACAAACTGTAGCCAAATAAAATCACATATAAACAAAACTGTGGGGTCCATTCCATGTTGGTCAACTACTCCTGAACATAAGGCCTGCCTTAGAGTGGTTGATATACCCAGTGTCACTCCATTGGAAAACTGTTTTTTCTTCTCCTAGCAGGTATAAATGACAGTTCAGTTGTTAACCTTTACCCTAGAAGCTAGATTTTATTTCACTCACTCATTCATTCATTCATTTATTTTTTAAAGACTTAACTGCCATCAGCCCACATTAGGAACCATCTACTATAGTCACCTGTTGGGGAAACATCTGTCGGGGTCCAGCCTCAACACATTCGTAAGATCCAGCATAGGGGCATAAGGATTAGGAATATTAGGCAAGAGGAACAGAAATATGAAAGAAATACAGATACATAGGCTAGTACTGAGAGGGCAATTCAGTGAATAGTGAATGCACCCATGTTGACTTCTCATGATATTTCAGTACCCCAATCCAAAAAGGGAAAAGAAAGCAAAAGACTTTTTTATCATAATACAAATAGCAAACAAAATGGTTACCATCTTAAGACCCAAAATACCAAATAACAACACCCTAGATAAAGATATACTGTTAGTAGCTACACCTTAAGTTAAATCTCCTGCCAATAGCCTTGAAGGAGCAAGAATAGACCTAAACTCTCTGGCCTTTAGTGAAGGTGGAATGGATCTAGTTCTGTGGGCTCCCACATATTCCTCCCTTTTTAATTTATTTAATAAAGTCTGTGCTTCTCCTATAGGACAGAGGACTGTGTCTGGCTTAGGTGACCTTCTTCCACTTTCCAGACTTATCCATCATTGGCATATACATTCCATCATGTATGTTCTGTATTAGTTTGCCTGGAAGGAAAAAAGACCTTACCTGTCCTTGACTATCAACCTCTGTAAATAAAGGATTAAGAGAGGGTGTACATCTTGGCATTGTGTACCTCTGAGCCAACTTTCTATGGAGAGAATTCACAGATAGCTAGATAACCATATGCAAACAGATAATGCTGTGCAATATACATGCTCCTATGGTCACAATATCTCCTAATAAAGGAACAGAGAATGACCAAGATGGGATGGCCTTTTTAAATTGGTCCAGGATGTCTTTAACAGTTTTTAGCTGCATCAAAATCCAAATTTGTCTTATGAAACATATCAAATCTAAAGATTCATTGGCATTATGTCAGTTTTTTTCTCAAACAAGCTCTAGCCTTTCTCTAATCAGTAACATCTTCTTAGTGAACTAAAGCAGTTACAAACATTAACAGGTCAGTACCATAATTCTAGTATGAAAATTAACGATGAGCACATAATTTGTCAAATTACCATTTTCTTAAATCCATTCTAATCAAAAAACAAGAGAAGGTTTCTGTGATGGGTGAACTCTGATTCTTTTTTCTTTTTCTATAATCCAATTGCATTGCTGCTTCTAACTTTCAAAGATAAGCTCAAACTGTCCTGGTCTCTGAGTAGCAGCAAAACTTTTATGCCATTCCTCCTCATTTTCTGATTTTAGTTACCCATAATAGTTTTCCATTGTCTTAATAAGTCTCTTTTCCCCAGAGGGAAAATTTCTGAGGTCTCAGTTCTCAGGTCTTCTATTTCAACAGCAAACTGAACACCATACTGGCAAAAATGAGTTCTGTATCCCAAGATATAGTATGGATAAACTGCTAAACACTCAGTCAGCATTCTTGAAACAACTCAAAAGTAAATAGGACTCACTAAGGTCTGGAGGTTTGTGCAATAGATCCACTAAGAAGCTGGGAAATGCCAACCATCACCATGGTCTTCCTTCCTTTCTCAGACTGCAGCATGACATTAGGGGATCAGGAACACAGGTTCAGCAATATCTCACTCCAACTCCTCTGTATTTCTTTCATAGTTCTCTTCCTCTTGCCTACTATTTCTAACTCTCATGCCCCTATCCTGGAACATGTGAACTTGTTGAGGCTGTATCCTGGCAGTCATTGCCCAATGTGGGGCTATGACACATAACAAAATAAAAACTATACCACTGAAGTTGACAAATCAAAAGAAGGAAAAGAGCTGAAGAGAAGGCACAAGAATCAAAGACCCACTCATTCATTCACTCAGGAATCCCATAAAAACACTAAGCTGAAGGCCATAATATGGATGCAGAGGACCTGGTGAGGACCCATGTATACCCTGTACATGCCATTTCAGTCTCTGTGAGTTCATATGAGCTTTGGTCATGCTGATTTAGAGGGCCTTGTTTTCTTGGTATCCTCAGTCCCCTCTGACTCTTACACTCTTTTCTCCTCCTTTTCTGTGGGGTTCCCCAAGCTCTGGAGGCAGGGATTTGATGGAGACATTTTATTTAGGGCTGAGGGAAGACTCTTTTCTAAGTAACTGATAATTATCCATCCATTTGGAAACATTTAATATAAATGACACCCTGAAAGTGGCCACATGGGTTTTGCTGGGATAGCCTGGCCTGCTTGTGAATGTGGCTGTGACTTCTGGTCCCATGGCAGTGATCTCATTGCATCTTCATAATCAGGCTTTGTGACAACCATAGAAAGAAAGCACTGGGGAGGCTTTTCTGGCGTCAGCATACATGACAACACTCTGTGATCATGCAAGCCAGTTCTTCTCGGGCTTTTCTGGCTGAGCGCTGGGAAGAGCCAGTAAGACAGCCTCTCTGGCCCTTTGGACTAACTGTGAGATTTGTATTTTAGGGGATGGGGGCATGGATGTGACAATGAGCAGGAAACAGAGTTGTCACTTGTGTTTATTAAAAATCTTTCCGTTTCAGTGTCACAGAAAGTCTGAACATCAAAACTGTCTTGATCAATGGAGAGAATTACAACTCTGGTTTCATGGAAGAACCCAGGAACAGTCCAAGCTTTAAAACAAGGCTTGATTAGGTGGCTTTAGTAATCATCCAAACCAATTCCTTTCCAAGTTTCCTCATCTTTTCATGGTATCTTTCTTGTTCTAAAAGTTGGACTTCATGGTTCTGAAGTGATTTGATAACCTTATGGATTTTTCCTTTTCTATGTGATTGTTCAGTAAAGAGGAAAAAAAATGTCTTTGTGGCTGATTTTCTAAATTAAGAAGCGTTTTTTTCTCCAGTACTGCTACAAACATCTCCTGGTCTCTCATTGGTCGTAACTGAGTCATCCATTTGAACTTGGCAAGGGCTGATTGGCATAAACCAACCATGATTTCCTTCTAGAGCTCAGAGTAAAGTGCAATGCCTCCAAGTACACGGGATGCATGGCAGAGGTGTTCTTATCAGGATGGAATAAAATCCTGTGTACTGAAGGGACTAAACCAGCAAAAGTCCCATGCTGCATCAACAGGAAACACTGACTATTGTGAAGTCAGTGGCCATCCCAGGGCTCCTGCCCTGTCAGACTTGAGAGCCCAGGATGCTGAGGAGAGCTGGGGGGGAAGTACCAGCAACACTGGGCTGCCTCCTACCACCCAACCTGCAGCCCAACATGTGAATAACCCCAGAATAACAACAGAAAAAAAAAAGACCAATTGTGAATATCATCCTGACAGATACTGGACTAGAAGGGGGAGCCCTGGAGAGATATTTATGTTAACAACAACAGCAAAAAGGTAAGAGGATCTTTCCTAGACACTTTTGGGGAAAACAGCAGTAACAGTGCAAACGATAGTGTTTGACATCATGTGACCCTGTAAAAATGAACATGTAGGCAGAAACCACAGGTGAGGGTGCAACTCACATCCATGTCTGCTACATACTTAGCCCTGACCTACATGGAATAGGTACAAGTCACACATCCAAGCGTATAAGCATAGCATTTCAGAGCTCAGACAGAGACGCTTCCATATCTAGGAACAAATCCAAGCTTTGTCATTCATCCTCATTGAAGTGCCATATGCAATGTGAAGATGTGGTGCTGTGAATTGTGAAAACGAAGTGACACATTTTAAAGAATTAACAGCTGGGAAAATTAAAGCACGCATCCAAGCAACTGGCACACTTAACGTCACTAGGAATGGTACTTAGTCATGGTTTGTTGTCATTGTTAGTTGTTGTTGTTACTGCTAAGAGATTCAGAAGAGGTGGTCTCTGTTCTTAAGGTGCCTGTCACAAGCTGTGAGACACGCTGGTAATGAATGTCACAAGAAAAGCAGAGATAAAATGACGACATATTCACAGGAAGATGAAATTCCTTCTCTGTATTAAGAGCTGAGAAACTTCACCAAATGCTCTGGGTAGGATAGTGTTTAACTGGAAGTGACATCTTTGGGAACTTTTTTTTCTTGTATCTTTTTATGAAACCAAATCCTAAGCTTCAGTACAAGGTTATAAGAGGCAGACACCTGAGCCATGTCACTTGCCTGACGGTGTTCTCTAGAGAGAGGGAGGAGCTGCGTGTCTCCTCAGTTCTGTCATCTTTCACACAAGAGATGATATTGCTGCAGCCTGCCCACATGGCAAAAGGAGTGGCTATTTGATTCATGGTTTAGTTGGGACTATTAGATTGTACTCCCAAAGGCATTTGATAATCTGTTTAACTGAACACAGTCATTTGTCTTGTTTGCTGGCTACTTAGCAGATGGAATTGTGATCTGGGTAATTATTATATGGGCATTAATAAGACATATCATTTATTAATTAGTACTTCATGAGGTATGTTTCTAAAAGAGGAAATTCTCAGTGGTTTGCAAATGTTAGTCCCTGGTGCTAGCTTTTCAAATAAACGTCTGGAGGTCGTTCATTTGCTTCTCTGGATTTTTCAGAACTCAAGAACAAAGCCCATGGCTAATTCATTGTTCCCTATGCTTAAAAACAGCTGATGTTTTTTAGAAATGGTTTAATTTAAAGAAATTATATATATATATAAATTTTCTCCAAAGAGGTTTTGGTGGTCAAAGAATAAATTACTTCTAAAAAAAATTAAATTGGGCCTGAAGGATAGCTTTTTAATATAATAAAAGGTTATTTGGGCATTTAAAAAAGATGGATGGATATAACTAATATATTTACTCAATCTCCGTATACAAACACACATGCATATATGTAGACACATATACATACTTATATACATATACATTATACATACATATATACATATATACCTGCACGCATACACATAGGCACACATAAACACAAATACATACATACATTTATATGCACACATAAAGAGCTCGAGGTTGGGAGCTGGCTAGTCTGGGGCTCCCCGCCTGTGGTTAGCCTCCTCTTCTCTTGTATACATGCACCAGCAAGGCTCCGAAATCTGTCTTCTGATAGAGACCAACAGACATGCAGTTATGTCGCCAAAAAAGCAGCTGCGCTGGAATAATTCAGTTGGAAAGTGTTTCTGAACAAAACAATCAGGTTAGACATCATCGCTGCTTCCCTGAAGAAGCCACTTAGCGGTTCTTAGGAGGGTGCATTTTCCTCCAAAGATCTAGTTTCTACTCTGTTTTCTCCTGTCTGCATGTACCATGGTTGATGCTTCATGCTCCTTTCCTGGGTCCTCACTGTGTATATGGCCTGTGCTCTACTCAACTGGGTAAAAGCTTTCCTGTGCATCACAAAGACAGCCCACCAGGATTTGCAAGCCACGTTTTGAATTAGAGGAGCAAACACCAAGCTACTTTGTTTCTCAAGAAAAATTTAAGTCAATAAAATAGATACAAAAGAATGTTTCAGAGTGCAGAAGACAGGCAAGCTCACCTGCTTTCATGGAGCAAGGACATCAGACTGCTGTTTCAGATAGAAAGAAACCCAAATAATCCCTAATAATCACAAATTATGTACTTTACTAGCCTTTTCTCCGTTTGCACTCAAGAATCTCTGGTAATTACTCATGTTTAGAAGCCCATTATATAGATGAACAAATTCATGATGAGTACATTATGGACAGGGACACGGCTATTAAGAGACAGGCTGTGTCAGCAGCTGTCATTGTATGAACTAACTCGATTTTTTTTAAATGAATGTGTAATTCAATGGCCAATTTTTCCCTCTGGACAGCTGCAAAACTGAACTACTGAGCTTTTCACCTGTAGCTCAAATGCTGAGCTTCTCTTTGACCGTATAGTCAGAGTTTCGAGCTGTTGTTTTAGCTCTCTATAGGGACGGTTTGTATCCAGGTGAGTCTTTCTATGGCACACTGTTACGAGGGTGTGTTAGCACAGTTGGCTGCTGCCCACAGATTCAGGCATCAGTCTGGGAGAATGTGCAGATGCTGTGGCATGTCTCAGCTGGGTCTGTCTTTGTTGCCTGGGCAACCTCTCTAGGAATGTAAGAAAAACACTGTGCTTTTTTGTTTTTTTTCTCTATGTAGATCTGTAGGGAGGGCCAAATGCTAATGCTGGCGGTTGTTAGAACCACTACTACCAGTAGTTGAGAGGCAGAAGCTATATGTCAGAGTGCAGAAAGGAGGCAAGGGCACCTGGGTTCTTTCATGGCACAGTGACATCAGACAAGAGAAAGACTGGCTTCCAGAATAATCCTGGCAGCCTTTTCTGCTCATTTGTTCTCCGAAATAAACAGTCTATACTGATTTTTTTCTGTGATAGCTGTGAGAAATTTTACAGAGGCAAATGCTGCAATGCGATTGTGTACCATGGGTTTGGCAATCCATCTTGAGCTCAAAGTTTAGCTTCTCGATTTGCTAACTGTGCACCCTTAGGCAACTTATTTAACCCCTTTAACTTCTTTCCCTACCTTAAAAAAAAGAGACTAGTCTTGTAGATTTTGCATATAACTGATTTTCTCTCATTTATTCAGGTCGATTTATGATATGTCAGGCATCCAACTAGATGCTAGAGAAAGAGCTGGGAATTGGGAATGATGCCAGCCTCCACAGAGGGCAAATCTAGTACAAATAGTGTAGAGTGGCTACTTATCGTCATTGCCACCAAACGCCTGACCTAGTAGGAAAGCATGGTGGTAAGAGCAGTCTCAATGTGGCAGCAGGAACAGCAGGCTGCTTGCTCGTATCTGGAAGGATCAGGAAAGAGAAAGCATCAAGAATCAGAGTGGACTATAAACTTCAAGGCCCCCCACCCAGCAACAGCCCATCTCCTCTAGTCAGGCCCCATGTCTCAAAGGTTCTGAAACCACACAAAGCTAGGGATCAAAGGTTAAGTATGTGAACCTATGGGAGACAATTTACACTCAAACCATATCAAGGTATATATGTTTAAACAGTTACTAGGAAGTGGAGGGCAAAGAAATGAAAATCAAGTCTGGTGATGGTGATGCACGCCTTTAATCCCAGCACTGGAAGGCAGAGGCAGGCGGATCTTTGTGATTTCAAGGTCAGTCTGGTCTACAGAACTAGTTCTAAGACAGCCAGACTGTTGTTACACAGAGAAAGCCTGTCTTGAGGTAAAAAGAAAGAGGAAAAGAAAAGAAAAAGAAATGCAAATCACAGGAAACCATACATAGTTTAGGCAATTAAAGACCAACTTTCTAATGAAAATAGATCAGGGTCTTGGAGTATGAGTTAGCCAGGTGAAAAGCAGAAGAAATTATTTCTAAGAAATTGTATTCAAAGAGGAAAACACAAGAGAAACAACAGAGCCAAGGAGGAAATAAAAAAACCTGAATATAGATAAGACAAAGCCATTCCAGAAACATCCAAAGTAGCATGAGATCCAGAGAGGGCAATGGTAGGCAGAGATTCAAGAGAGTCCCATAAACGTGGTTAAAACATTCGGACTTTCTCCTAACAAATGGGCAAAGGCCTTAGAAGATGAGAGTGGAACTGCTATATAGATATGGGAGAAGCTTAGAACCTAGTAACTCTGTGTTGGCCTGGTTAGGTATCCTTAACCTCAGCTTACAGGCACTATTCTTTGTGTTACCAGTGTGAGATAAAAGGCAAAAACTCTGCCTGCGCTATGGAAAGAAACTTAAGTGACTGCTCCTGGGAAGGCTGGTAAAGCCATCCCTGACAAGTGGCAGACAGAGTGCAGAGCCCAAAGCAAACGTCTTTGCAAGCATATTCTTCCTCCTTGTTTTTCTATCCATCCCCCCCCTTTACAGCCTCCTCAATGAATTCACACACTTGTTAAGTGATGAAGTCATAATTCTTTCTGGCAGGCCTGTCATTCCCATAATTGATTCTTTGCTGGAGCCTAAACATATAAAAAATGCAGGTGGACCAGATTATATGTTTGCAAGGAAAGCCAGGAGTGGGGGGCGGTGAGCAGACAGGAATGGTAGAAAGAAGAGTAAAACTCCCCAGGCTTCAGTCGGCATCCCTGAAAGAAACAGGTAGACAGCAAGATAACGCGTATGCATTCACCGGGGTCAAATAGCTCAATGCTTCAGGGTCAAATGCTCTGCATTCTTGGGTAGCAGTGATAACTACGGGGCTCGGTGGAACAGGAGGAAAGCCAAGATAGTTGTTTTTAGTTTTTTACATTGTTCACTTCCTTTGCCTTAGGTCTTGTTGTGTTTAGATTATGACATAAGATTGTATTAAAAGCTTAAAATGTCTAACTTAGGCAGGACAATAGTATTAGAATGTCAGTTGGAACTCAGATGGTCAATGATGCATTTGTAGCCTGTTTTATTTATAGAAAAAGCTGACGTGACCTCAGTGGTGAGATCCTGACACCAGTCCTACCATACATGTGTGTCCTTAAGCATAACTCCAAATAACTCTCTTAAGTGAAGTTCCTTATCTCTCACTTGCACCAATAATTGCTAAAGTCTAAGAGCAGGGTGCATATTAGTTTGGGCCCTGGAGTTCCTATACCATGCTGTATATAGAATGACCCTGACTTGAAACAGATAAATGGTGAGGAAAACTACAGGTACTGGATGAGAAAAATAAAAACCCAGATAATGACAAGGCAAACATGTGTGCAGTAAGGGTTAAAGAGTGGTACCAGGAAACATGGCCCCAACTACTCAAATGAGAGATGGCAGCAGAGGGTAATATAGCTATGCAACAAGAATCTGTAATCAGAGAGATCTTGGACCACTTGCCAGGCCACACAGTCGCTGTGTGCATTCAGTAGCCGACTCCATGGATGCCAGATCTTAGGTGTGACCCTGGGAAGTCAACAGCCACAAGGCAGACACGTAAATTGCTGAAATTTTACATATTGTTATTCTGAAGAAATAAAGCCAGGGAAAGCTCTTGTTTCCTTCGCCCATCTCTGCCATGCACACATAGCATGTTGCACAGTTGAAACCACTTGATTAAAGATATGATGAGACTTACTATGCCCTCAGAGGAAGAGCACATTCTCTCTAGTAGTCAAAGCTGGATAGCGGGGAACTTCTGGTTAGAATCTCACCTTTTCCATTGGATTTTTCTAGGTATTAAGTAACTCAAAAACTCAAATGCCCTTAGAAATATTAGCTTGGTCTTATGGCTAATTGGGGTTTGAGAATAGATAATTAGATCAAGCAAGGAGTTGCTTGCTAGAAAGACTACTTCAAAGTGAATAAAAACAATGATTTCCTTTACCAGTGCTCAACACAGCATCGACTTCAAACTTTTAGGTAAAAGGGGACATGAGTGTCTCCCAAGATGAAAGCTGGGGGTTCTCAGAATAAAAGCAGGGCTTTACCATTCCTAGAATGATGAGGTGCAGGGAGAGAGTATTCTTGAGCGTCATTGCAGTCTGAATACAACTGAGTGGTAAGGAATATGCTTGGTGCAAGCAGGGCCCAGGCTTGTAAATGCTACAGTCAGAAGTTTGCACTGTGACGATTGACTAGGAAGATAGAGGAGCAGTGTTGAAATAGAGATTTCCTTTGTGCTGATGACTTTTATGAATTAGGAAGGAGAAGAGAAGTGGCAGACCCTGGGCAGTAGGGAAGGAACTAATACCAGTGTGTGTCTATGGTGGTAAGTCAGAATTTAGCACAATATATAGACCAAATAGAAAAGCAAGAGAGGCCGCTGAGTCTGAACTATTAACAAATGGAATGACTGAGCATATTCCTTCTCTAGGTTTGCACCTGAGAATGACAGCTAAACTCAGGTAAAGGAACATCTTTTTCATTAAATATATTATTTTTCTACATGCAATGTACTTTGATTATATCACCTCTTACTCTTCCCCACCCCCTACATAACTCCTCCCAGACCCACACCACCGCTCTGCACCCTCCGAACTCCATGTCAACTTCTTTTTAGTGACTCACCAAATTTAATTTGTATCACCCATGTGCCCAAGAATGTAGGGGCATCCACTGGAGTGTGGTCAGACCACCGGGGGCTACACACTGAAAGAGAACCAACTTTCCCCCCTTCGGAAACCATCCAGTCAGTGCCACTAGCTCCTCAGTTAGGGGCTTGGAGTTTGTGAGCTCCCTCCAACCCCCTCCCCCGCCAAGCTGGAATGTTGAAGACTCAATCTTCTGCACATCTTGTGCAAGCAGCCACGGCTGCTGAGACATCATGGGTGCCGTGCTCCAGTCACGTCCAGAAGAAGCTGTTTGATTTTGGTACTCCCTGACCTCTGGCTCCTATACCCCGTCTGTGCCGCTATCGCCCACAGTGGTCCATGAGCCTCAGGGGTGGGCAACATGAAACAGAAGTACCACGTGTGACTGAGGACTCGGCACCTATTCTCGGCACAAGGTCTGAGTTTCTGTGTTAATAGTCATCCTTTCTAAGGAGTTCTTTAATGAGTTCCAGGAGCTGCTCTAATCAGTGAGTACAGAGACAGGATTTAGAAGGCGGTCTGATGCTATATTCACAGAGCAAAATAATAATACTTTACGTAACCCTGGGGTTTGTGAGTTCCCCCAACCATGTGCTCTTGGTCAGAAATGCAGTAGTAGACATACGTTTCTGTCCAAGGAGCAGACAGGAGAAGGTTAGTCCTATAACATCTCTCCTTATTACACCAATGAGCATATTTTACCACACCGATCATTATTGTAATCTGCAGGATGAACATCTTTAGTGGATAATGACTGATAGGGTTACTGAGATATTACATATTGTTATTCTGAAGAAATGACAATTATAGAAGAAGTCTACATTTCAAATATCTGAGTATATTAGTGTGTGCATGCACACGTGTGAGAGAGAGACAGAGAGAGAGGGAGAGATGGAGAGAGAGAAAAAAGGAGAGAGAGAAATTGAGAGGTTTCCCTAGGTTGATCAGGTATGAACGTATGAATATGAGTGTATGATCTATGAATGAGAAAGGCCAAGTCTGCAAAAGACTGTGGAAAAACTGTTTTTACTTAAAGGCCAGGACAAGCAATTGTGGTTTTATACTGGATACAATGAGAAGATGGTGAAGGAATTTTATATAGAAGCTCAGCATACTCCGACGTTTCCTAAAATGAGTTTCCTCTGGCTACTTAATAAAGTTCATAGATTGCAAGGGACAAAAGTGGAAGGTGGGAAACAAAGAGATGGATGTGGTAGCTGCCCAGATGAAAGTGGGAACGGTGTGGCCTGACCGATACTTTGAAGAGAAATAAGGACACTTGAGGCTGTGTAGAAAATAGAACCATAGGATTTTCTTTTGAAAAACAATAGGGAGAATAAACAAGAAGGGAAGAACGCCATCCTGGCCATTTGTAAAACTATATGCTTTAACTGGACTGCCTTGGGGATAACTACTTGTAGGAGTCACAGCTGACTTCAGTGCTGAGAGCAGTAAGTTGGTAGGAGATGATTTTGAGCTGGAGAAAGACTTGAAGTGCTCAGACCCCAAACTTCAGCACATTTACAGCCCCTGCTATGTCTCTTTGGAGCCCCTGTAGGGCTGCTAAACCTATTTCCTTGTGTCTGAATACAGCCAAATACAGCAGTTTGTTGTTCGGAAAAATCTCTTCCTTTGCTTGGGCACCAGTATATGACTGTTATTCTTCACCAGGGTCATTCCTGTATGTGTCTCCTTTAAGTCCTAGCCAAACTGATCAGCAGCAACTTCTGCAGTCATTTGAATGGCTAATTGGAGCCCACATTTTAAAGACTTTTTATTTTTAGTTAGCTGTATGAGGAAATCAACTTTGGAGGTGGTTACAGACATAAACTGAACTAGAACATGGCCAGAGATTCCAAAAATGGTTTCTAAGAGAACACAAAAATCATTAACTTCTTTGCGTGTGAAGAGGAACTGGGGTGTAGCCTGGGGGGGGTTGTAAACTGTTACCCGCCCCCACCACAGCTCCACAAAAGGTTTTATTGAGAATCATCTCTAAAACTCAGCTTGCTCAAGTAGAACCAACTGAAGCCATGTGGCTAGGACTCCATTTTGGGAGGTCCTCTTTACAGAGGGAAAAATCCATCTTTAAGAGTATTGTAACACTCAAAATGTCAATATTGTTTTTAAGTGATTGCATCATTTTCCGAAATAATGATTTGTGCAAGGAATGTCATGAATCATAATTAATTTACATATGCATTAAAATCAACTTCCAAGGAAATCCTCCTTTCCAAACATTAGAATTAAATATTTATATCCATTGTTATTTCATATATGCAGAGTTAATATTGCCTCTCAAACCCACCTGCTCTCCACCATGCCATTGTTCCTGTTCTTTATCTTTATAACCACAGAGATTTGGAGTTAGGTTTTCCCTGAACAACAACAAAAAAAAAAAACCCTCACACATGGATCTACATAGGAAGAAGAAAAAGACAAGCTCCCCCCTGAGTAGGGAGCATGGGAGTTACAAGAGAGAGTAGAAGAGGAGGGGGGAGGAGGGGAACAGAAAAATATGTGTA
The DNA here is from genome assembly GCF_950005125.1 of Chionomys nivalis. Classification (NCBI taxonomy): domain Eukaryota; kingdom Metazoa; phylum Chordata; class Mammalia; order Rodentia; family Cricetidae; genus Chionomys; species Chionomys nivalis. The sequence goes on from NC_080099.1 coordinate 39,859,920, forward strand.
GCTCGATAAAAACCATAGAGAAAAAAAGGTCTAAGGGCTTTGTGAGAAGAAAACAGAAAGCCCTGAGCCAGCGCCACCTCTGTGGAGCACAGGAAATAGAAAAATGAGAAGCTCTCGACCACCGAATTTCTCTTTAGGGTCTCACTTTGATTCACAAGAGGATTTATGAGCTCAGCTTGGAGGCCTTGAACTTGAGCTACCAACTCAAGTACATTATTGTATTTATTTGAAAGGAAGGCCAAGTCCCTCCAATTCGCCCTGTTCAATTCAGTTCTACCTTTCCAAAATGAATATGGAGCTATAAATCAGGGATTGTTCCCTGTGGGGTTCCTCAGGGAAAGGTCAATGGGAGATTAAGAGACTGACTCATTTTAATGTGGCAGAACTGAAAGAAGAAAACTATTGCAAGGGGGGACGTCAAAAAGTAGAGAGGGCTTAGACGAAAATAGAATTTCAATGTTCCCTGGTGATATGTAGTAACCTCTATCTCTGTCCACTTTTACCAAGTGGGGAATTCATTTCGATGTTTCTGACTCGGCTCTTGAGCTAATCTGAAAATTTAGGGTATATTGTCAGTCACATTAATGAGTGAGAGTAAGCCCCATGGATCTCGCCACCCCGCCTCCCTCAGACAGGGCAGTTACCTAAGCATCAGTCCTTTCTCTGTTCGCTCCACCACCCCAAGTAGACAATGATAGTACTGATGATGAGAAGGAATATTGGTTTAGCTTTGTTTTTATTTGATGCCACTGGCTTGCAGTATGCCTCTGAAATCAAAGCAACAAGTCTTGGAGCCAAAATTAAACTTAGTTATACCTTCAGAATATCTTTTCTTCCAAGGCCAACAAGGTCTCCATAGGATCAGTGTCCTAAAATGAAGTCATTCACAAATATCTGTTGAGGGGGTTGGACACATGATATAAATTTAATAACTCTTCTTGGATATAGATAGGATCTAGGCATATCAGTATATAGTCCCAAAGAGAGAATACATAAGGCTTGTCTTTGGTCTTACAATTTTATTTGCATATCAATTAGAATTTGGCAGAGTGGAGGGACTTAATGTTTGCTAGGGATAAATTCAGGGCCCAATAAACAAAGGAACAGTTAAAAGAACAAAATTGTGGAGTGTGCCAACTCTGAATGCATGCAGAATACCTCAGTATCTTTCCCTACCTTTTTCAATAGTCGTCCTCTCCTAATTCTCGTGTTAGTAACTCCTACTTATTCACCATTAGGAGGATGGCTCAGTGAGGAAAGTCCTTTCTGCATAGCATGAGGGCCTGAGTTCAGTCCCCAGCACACACGCGCACGCACACACACACACACACACACACACACACGCGCGCGCGCGCACAAACACATATACACAAGCGCACACACGCACACACAAGAAAACATCAAACAAACAAACAAAATACTGGCAAGGCAGGGCTAGAGGGTCTGTAACAGGAGGCTTCCTGGGGATAAAGAACCAGTCTAGCTAAAATATTTGAAATTCAGACACAGCAAAATAGCCTATCTCAAAATTAATGTAATGAAGATTGAAGAAAACAACCAATGTTGAACACACACAGTAAAGGAGAGAGAGATCTTTCATTCAGGAAGTGGCCACTGTCTCCCCAAGTGCTAAATAGATCCTTTCCTAAGGTATCCCATAACTTCCCAGGAAACTTACTCACTTTCATGGTGTCTCTTGCATGTGATTCATGCCCCACAGTGCTGAAAGAACCCTGGGTGTGGGGAACGTGGTGTTAGTTATTGTCTATACCCAATCAAGCATAATACGCTACCTGTTCTTTAGCAACCGGTATAGATGAGCCAGTAAATACCCAGAGGTTGTAGATCCTCCCAAAAGGAAATGGAATTTAAGTGGGCAGTGGAGTGGGAGGAGGCATTCAAGTTTACTGTGAGGAAAATCGGGCAGGACACACTGCCAGTACAGAAGGAAGTGGCTGCCCATGTGATGTACCACATGACCTGTACCTGGCAAGGGTGTCCGTATCACAATTAAGGCAGTGAAAATATGACCTTTATCAGATAAATTATTTGTCGTGCACCTACTGATTTTATAGGGATAGTAACTCAGTTGCTAATGCAAACCAAAATCCTGCCCTTTGGGAGCTTATTGAATGGGAAAGATAAAAATCAATTGGATAAATAATTGCCTAGGTACCAAGTATGACTCAAAGAGACCTTATATAGGCACTAAGGACATGTAATTGAAACGAATGAGGATAGATCCTAGTTAACTATGTGAAGAAGGGTAGAGAGACTTCTAGTCTGTGGATAGCTTATGGGAAGGTCTGTGGTAAACTGGGAGGCGTAGAACATCGATGCTCTCAAGAAACCAAGAGAGCAGTGTGATCAGAGTGGAGAAAATCTTTAGAAAGAGCACTGGGAGACATCGGTTGAAAGGTTCACAGGAGGCAAACCATGCTGAGCTCAGGGAACAGCTGGTGACATCATGCTTTATTCTTGAAAAGAAAAGGTAAGGGACTCCTGCAAGTCAGGCACCCCAGCACCCCCAAGGCTCAGGGAACAATGTGAAAGAGTCAGGGGAATGGATGTCAGTGCCAGAAGATAGAAAGAAGGAGTATGAATGACCGTTCTCCCAATTCAATATATCTGTTCCAATCACTAGCTCAGGTCAGCTACGGTTTCCTGCACTGGGCCCACACAAGACTTTACAGGGCCCTCCCCATTAGCACTGAACTATTGGCTGCCAATAGATCCTAGGAAAGGGAGTGTCCCTGTCACTGTCTTTGGCTATATACCTTCTGTGAGCCCAGCGGCACCAGTGAATAGCTCCAAACCCATGGTTGCACAGATGGCCTTGGTTAATCCCAGTGTATCATAAAATGAAAACAAACAGAAACCTGAGCCTGAGAGCTGGTGGAGGGTGGAGGGCGGCTAGGGGTGACAGGGAGATGGCAGTGGTCCATACAAAGGGGACACATATAAAATTATTTTAAAAATCCACCAAAAAATTAAAGTAAGAAGGAAACAAGCTATTGCTAACCTTGTTTTGCAAACAAGGCAGCTGCTGCTCAGAGGCTGGGGCCAGAAGCAGAGCTGCAGCACACCGCAAGGCCAACTGTAAAAATTTAATGATGGTGATCCCCATGCCAGGGTCATATGGGTACTGACTATGCTTGCACAGCTCTCAAGGGTGAGACTTTACCCCCACCCCCGTAAATTTTGCATCCCCAAAATCATTGCACCCTTTTCTCAGATCCGAGTGAGGAAACCCGTCCTGGGTACCGCAGTCCATACATGGTTAAACTAATCTTAGAACCCATGAGAGCTAAGCTTTCTCAAATGTCTGCCTCTATAACTTTCTGAGGTTGCTAGTGAACACCCTGCTGCCTTCCTCATTACTGAGCTCACACGAACATGAAATTATTTGCAGGGAAAGATTAAACTTTATATTAGACTTCAGACTGTAAATAGCGAGACCCGGCTGAAATGAATTTAGAAAATGAAAACTGATAAATTATAAGATCCGTTGCATGGAATAGAATATCTTAACGGGCTTCAGACAATGGGGAAGAATGAGTCAAATATTTAAAAAGTAAACAGGTTTTTCCCATTTGTTTTTAAGCTAACAAGATGAAATTAAATCAGCTAGCAGCAATTAGATAAATGGATGTCAATCAGATATGAAACTGCTAAAGAAATTAGTCATGGGGGTAGTCCTTTAATCTGCTTGGGCTTTGTATGTGTAGGGTGGTAGAAATGTGACCTGTTATCAGCCCAGGTATGATTGAATTATTAATAATATTGTACAAGGCCACCTAGAAACTGGAGCTTGGGGACTCTAAATCTATTCTAATTGAAACGGAGAATCAGCAGACTGGAAAAGACCCTGGCTTTTCTCAAGATGTGTCACGGTAGGTGACACGTGAGGCTTGCAACACGGTGGCAGCTGCAAGCTGCCCTCTCAATCTGCAAATGGGTCCCTGCTTAAGACAGTTAATGCTGCCCATTATTCTGGAGGTTTCTTTCTGTGTTTTGGAAAGCACGGGCAAGAATGTTTCATGCCACGTTATTATGCAGATGGCCCGGCTAACAGGAAGATTATGGATGCGGATAAATCAGATTTTGAAATGAAGGGCTTTCCTGACCCCTTAAGAAGATGGTAATATGTGCACAGCCATGGAGGAATTCTCCCTGATCAGGACAGGAGAAAGGGTCACACTGCCATTCCTTGAAGTGTACTGAGGTTGGAATAAAAACCCAGGAACACTCTGAGCAAATGAATAGAATCCAAGATCCAGTCGCCTCTCAAGTCCCTTGCTCTTTTCCCTGATTTTAATGTGGGGGAGTTTTTCAGTCTCCTGGGACCCCAAATAAAGTCACTTACTTGCCTGTGTAAATTTCCATTCTGGGAATAGGGAGCCGTCAGGAACAGGAGGAGTGACTCACTTACCCTTCTTCTTCCTATTGTCTCTGCTTCCTTTTCTTAACCACAAGAAAAACTCTTCTCCCTTGGCCAGCTGCCTTCTCACTGGGACCTGCCTTCAGGAGCTATTGAGGAAGCTCGTGCATGAACAGATTGGGTGGGGAGCATTGGCTTTTCACTGAACCCCAGGCCCCGCCCCAGTCTGCCCATGCGCAGACTCCTTAGCTACAACTTGAGAACTATGCATGACAGACAACTTAGAAGGGTTTTGGTGTCTCAACCATTGTTCGGTTAAATAGTTAGGACCAATCTACTTCATACGTATTCACATACAAACAACTGCAGAGTCTTTTATCAAAATCGATGTATTGAAAAAAAAAACTAATAATTCACTTGACTATGTAATCACCATTGCACATGTGATATAAGGGTATGTTAAGCACTGCAGTTTCCTGAACTTGGAATCAGAATATGCTTAGAATCAGATTCCTTCCTCCACAGTGATGCTTCTGCCGTGCTCCAGGCTTAGTATAGGAGTACAATGATACATGACAGTTCTGACTTGCATGTCTCTAGTGACATATTTTCTGAAACATGTTTGTCATTTGTATATCTTTTTGTTCAAGTGTTTTGGATTGTCTTTTAACTGTTGAATCACACAAGTTTTTTTTGTTTTGTGGTTTTTTTTTTTTTTTTTTTTTGGTTTTTTCAAGACAGGGTTTCTCTGTAGCTTTGGTGCCCGAACTGATAAATGTTTAAGCTAAAATTATTAAATATATTTTCTATTTTCTTCTCCTAGACTTATATGTTACTCTTTGCATCTTATTTTCTTGCTAATGTTATGTTATGCCCTCCTGCTACTACAACCTGGACTTACCATGACCTCTAGTACAATGTCCTCATGTTGAGGTCTGATACCTTTGAACCCACAAATGAAGTCTCAGCTGCTTCTTCTTTCCTCTTGGGGTTATACAGGTCCTATTACTCATGAGTCCCATCTCGTGTTGAGAGCAGCCACTTTATACAAACTGTTCTGATGAGCATTTGGGTGCCAGATTGGTTAGACACTAGTTTTCACCAGAAAACTTGTGTTCTCTCCAGGCTACACACTGAAACCTGAAGCAGAGTGCTTCCCACTGGTTCCTGTGCAGTTCTCCACAACCTAGCTGTGACTTTTTTCACTCCTTTGCCTATCCTAAGACTAAGCTTGAACAGCTGTATCAGAGACTCAGTGGGTATACAGTCTCAAGACTTCAAATTCCTACTTTCTGTCACTCAGTCAAATTTTCATCTCCTTGCATACGTTTTCTATACAAAAAAATCAAGAAAGTAGCAATGCTTCATATTGATTTTGGATATTTATCTAATGTCTGGATAATAAAAGGCATCCCGTTTCTGGCACTCTGTACTTAGTTTGCTATGATATTTCACACCGTGCAGTCTTGGGAAACTCTGCTATACACTCAAGAGAAGACAAAGCAAATACTTCTTTAGTGATATGAAGGCAGTTTTGATTTGTGGTGCTCCTGTGGAGTGTTTCAGGAATTCCCAGAAATACCCTGACTACAGTTGAGAACTGTTGCAAGAGAGATTGAAAATGCATTGTTTTGAGTATCAACACTTAGGATGTTCCTTCCAGAGCACTGGGTGGCTTTCAGCTTGATTTGAGGACATTTTCTGCTGTTATAGGGACACTTAGTCTGTCAATAAAATGAGTAGGATGGATTGAAAAGAGGACAGAGGAAAATAACCTTCAAAAGGACACTTAAAGAGGCAATGGGCCATCACATGCCAAAGGCAGTCGACAAGATTTTTGTGACAATTAAATGTGTTCAGCTATGTAAGCTGCATAAAACAAAGGCTACGGCCTGGAAAGCTTTGTTTGTATTGGAAGTACTGTATTTAATATTGTTAGTGATGGCAGTGATCTAGCTTCAATGTTGTTGATACTAAATGAGCAGAAAGAAAAACCTGAACTGGGCAGAATTGGAGACAGATTTTACAGAACAGGTCACAGAGTGAAGCTGATGCTTGGATGGGAGGGTGAGGAAATTTAAAAATGTAGAGAGTTATATTTTGTTATTTGACCACAATATGGACTCACCAAGTATTTTCATGGCATAGAGTCTCAATTAGTATTTTCTGGGAGGTGGGGAGAACCAGAATTTTGGAGGGTCGGAAAGGCAGCATCAGAGTCTGGTGATGCTGAGTCTGTAGCATCTGCACATGGTGAGTTTGGGCAGATGAAAGAATCCTATGTGTCAACTCGTACCCCTCTTCAGAAGTGAACTCCTCTCCACCACATTTGGGTTTTGTTCCAGTTTCTTGCACAGCCAGGCGGCTACTGTGTTGATCTTCTGTGCACTTCTCCAGTTCCAATTGCTCTTTCTCTCCCTTCAGCCCGTGATTTCCACTCCTGAACCCTACAGTCTTCCTCCCGTCTACAGGTCTTTGCACTAGGGTTCTGTTTTCTTGCCATTCCCTAGGTCACATCAGCCCCTTGTGTAGATGTTCTGTATCATGAAATGTTGCCTTCTGGAGGAATTGCTCATGAATAGTTCATCTAGGTAAATTTCTTTTTCCTTGCATTCTTGTCTTCCATCTAACTCTGTTCACTGTCTTCATAGACCAAAACTTCTTGAGGACAGTGACATGCATATTATTGCCAGGACAACTAGATCATCAGGCTTGTTAAGTATAGCTAGCCTTCTTATGAGTTCTGTTCTCATGCATTTAACCAATTGTAGATGTAAAATATTCAGAAAGAATTGAGTCTAGACTGAACATGTACAGAAATTTTTTTTCTTATTATCAACACCCATCTGTATGGCACTTCTATTGTGTTATCTTTAAATAACCTAGAGATAATTTTAATGGGAGGATATTTATATGTGCATGTGTGTATGTTACGTGCAAATTTGCCACTCAACATAAAGGACTGGAACATCCATAGATTTTGATATCTGTGGTGTGTCCTGCAGCCAGCCCACCCATAGATACTGAGAGAAAACTGTATTTGTGTCTTGAGTATCTAATTGTAATTCAGGAAATTTGTGAATGTAAAAGACCTTCAGGGGTGTAGTGGGGTCTGTACTTTGGTATGGGTTCATTTACACGGATATTTTCAGTCAGTACCAATATGCCAGCCATATACAATGAAAACTTCAAATTTATATTTGATTTTCAAAGAAGAATCTGTCTCAATCTGTGAAATCTCTTCAACTGTGTTTGTGCGTGCTGTCAGCTGAAACATTAACTCCTGTGAGTTGCCAAGGTAGTGTCAATGACACGATGCTCCTTTATACCTGGCGCTCATGTGTCTCTTGGCCCCAGAGCCCCTGTGATGGATGGCTCTCCCCGCATCCTCCCTGCACCTTCTTCACTCTGCAAAGCTACTCTGCCTTTGTTTGTTTCAAAGGCCCAGGGACACAGTCTGGGTGAAGAATGGAAGATTGGCTGTGTACATTTTCTGACTCTGATCTTATTTCTCGCCCTTATTCTCAGGGTTGACTTAGCAGCAGATCTTGTTAAGGGGAGAACAATACTTCCCTTAAAAGACTTTTAGGATTTACAACAAATGATTGAGCAAAGAGACGACAAATTTCAAGAAACCTCAGGTTCTCAGCCATTCGGTAAGGGAATTGTTAGGCAGGTTACTCAGAGAGTTGTTTTCTGCTGGGCATTTCAAGTTGTTGCTTCATTGTTTTTTGTTTTTTCCCCCCAAGACAGGGTTTCTCTGTATAACTTTGATTGTCCTGGAACTCGCTTTGTAGACCAGGCGGGCCTCAAACTCAGAGATCCGCCTGCCTCTGCCTCCCGAGTGCTGGGATTAAAGGTGTGTGCCACCACCATTCTGCTTGCTTCATTGTTTTTAAGGGACCAGTGTGTCTAGCAAGGAAGTTCCAGTGACAATCTCATGGTAATTGTCGTAAAACCAATGTCTGTTTTCTTCCAGGAAACTCTTTGGAGTTTTAAAAAGTAATGAATATAGGAAAAATGCTCAATGATTATATAGCTGTGAATCTTTTAAAATAGTAAAGAGAATGGCCCTTTACTCTTGGCCACTCTTCTTCTCAGCTGAGAAGTGTGTGTGTATGTGTGTGTGTGCACGTGCATACGTGTGTGCATGTGTGCATGTACATTGCTCCAGTGTAGGAGTCTACATTGAAATGGCAAGGGATCAAGGGTCACTGACTGGAAAGGAGGATGTGAGTGGACCTCGCGTTACTTTCAGCTTCCAGCCACAAACTGATTCTGTTCTGGTAAGTATTTTGCAGACATGCGAACCCATTCATTTATACTCTACTTGTCGATGTCCCAGGGTTATGGGTAACAAGCTATTGTTCTGAGACACATACACATATGTGTGTGTTTATACATATACACAAGATATCACTTTATAACCCCCCTTTTCATCCCTTACTCCCTCCACACACAAATACACACAGAGATAGATAGATGATAGATAGATAGATAGATAGATAGATAGACAGACAGACAGACAGACAGACAGACAGACAGATAGATAGATAGATAGATAGATAATAAATACATGATAGATAGATAGGTGATAAATCGACAGATGATAGATAGATAGATAGATAGATAGATAGATAGATAGATAGATAGATAGATAGATGATAAGTAGACAGATGATAGGTAGGTAGTAGGTAGATAGATAGATCTTTATGATCACTTTCCTTTTAATTTCATTTATTCATCATTATTTTATTCTTTCTGACATTTTCTTTTACTTTTAAATTTTAAATCTTCATTATTATCATGTGTGTCTACACAAAGACATTCCACAGCACACAGAAAACAACTTTGAGGAGTTTGACTCTCTCTACCTTTAGATGGCTTCCAGGGATCAATCTCAGGTGAACCAGGCTCCCACAGCAGGAATCTTTACCATATTTTAAAAAAATATATACTTTCTTCTATAGTAGTAGTATTTGTTTTAGTGTGTGCATATGTGTGCATGTGTGTGTTTATATGTTTGAATGCACACACATAATGTGTATGGAAGTTGGGGATGATTTTTGGGAGGTCCATGCTCTCCTCATACTGTGAGACCTGATACTCAAACTCTGACCTTAGTGTTTGCACAGCAAGCACATTTCCCCACTGAGCCACATCACCAGTGTTCATGCAGTTATTTTGCAGCATCCTGTTCTTGATTAATAGGCTTATTGGCTTATGAAATATTTCTTCATCTACTAATTAAGGTTTGTTTACACTCCTGTAATATTTGTTTCTTCCAGTATCGGTATGTCTATTTCTCTTAGTTTTTCTTCACATTATGGGTTTACTCAATTGACAATATGATCTCATATCTCCAGGTCAGAATGACTTTTCAGAATGGTTGAGTGAATATCATTAGGGATTATCTACAGGATAGTTCCATTAAAGAATAAGGCTCAGGAATGCATTTTGGAAACTCTAAATGCTCAAATGCACTCTGGAGAATCCTTTCCCCACACTCATCGACTTGAACCTCTCTAGACTAATTTTTCATTGAGAGGAGGAACCTTCTGCTGTGTCCTCACAGGATAGAATGTAGAGAACTGAACACTAAGATACTAGGCACACAACTCATCTCTCTATGGATATCACTTCAGCACATACAGACACACACACACACACATATTCAGCCTTCCCCTCACATCATTTTGGACACTACTACTTACCAAAGCATCTCCAGGTTTGAGCAAAGGAAGAAAACGCCCTCATTGGCTTAGCTCTTCCCCTGCTGTCATCCTTCCACTGCTCTCTCCTTGGCGTATGAGATCCACCTATGCACTTGATGGTCCTCCTCACATCCTCTCATTGTGAGTTAGATCTGCTTTACACCTTTGCTATTATTTTACAAAGAGCCTGGGGTTAAGGAGATAAACGTACATGCAGTTCTCATTTTGACAGTAATTTTCTCTTTTGGATTCTCCAAAATTAAAAAGCATCAGTAACAACTTAGAGGGCTAAGCCAAATTTTCTTAGAGCATCTGCTTCTTAATTAAGGAAACTTTGTTTCAAAATGGAAAATCCCTCGGCAGTGGTGGTGCACCCCTTTAATCCTAGCACTCAGGAAGCAAAGGTAGGTGGATCTCTGTGAGTTCAAGGCCAGCCTGGTCTGCAGAACCAGGAAAGCCAGGGGTACAAATTTCTTTTTCATTGTCTCGTAAAAAGAAAAATTCAAAGTAAAAATCAGACTCTTGGATCTGGAGAGATGGTTCAGCAGTGACAAGCACTAGTTGCTCTTACAAAGAACATGATTTAATTTCCAGTACCCAAGTAGTGGCTCATACCTGTAATCCTGTTTTGTGGACTCCAACATGTCTTTCGGCCTCTGCAGCAGGCACCAGGCATTTGCATGGAGAATGAACACACAAGCAGGCAAAACACCCATACGCATAAAATAAAATAAATTTTATAGGATTTTAAAGTCATCTTTCTTGGTAGTTGGAGCCTCTGCTTTACCCAATTATTTCACAGAGTCCTCTACTTGCTGGTATTAACAACTCTCTCCATTGCCTTTAAAGTTTGGAATGTTCCTCTGATTGTACATCTTTTGATTAACGAATTTTTATTGTTCAGAGAAATTGTCAGCATTTTCCTTTTGATATACCTTAATTTTCACATGTGTAGATCACTGTACATGGTATTGTTTTACATAAGGACATTTTTCATCCAATTATACAATAGACAATGAGCATATTCCCATTCGTGACCACTACATCCCTTTTCCCAACCCCTTGCTTTGATTAGCCACGGCTTTTTGTGTTTCCATCAGGATAAGGGCACCATTGCAGGAGTGTAAAGACCAGTAATCCTGGGTTGGAATCTCAGATCTCCGGTACTCTTCACACTAAGAGCAGTTCAGAGATTTGGTTGCCTCAATGATGACCAGAAATATCTCCTTGGGTGTTAGCTGTGAGTGATAGCAATAATATGCCTATGAAGACATGAGTACAATGCATTGGCATGCTCTGTGAGCTCCTTTCACATGGGGGCCCATGTGATTATGAGGAAAAAAAGCTTTCTAATGCCACGGCCTGCCCTCTCCTCAAGTATATATATATACTAATGTGACTCTTTGTAGATAGATGAAACGTGTGTCACTCCACACGCTTTAGAATATCTCTTTGAATATTCTAGGCCCTTTGTGGAGCCATCTGCATGGAACACGGTTCCAGGCCAACACAAGGATGATTTAGCCCCAATTGTCAAGCAGTCGCGACTCCTTGGGACTGTTTGTTTTCCATTTTAATAATTACCTATTGAAGCAGCACTGACTAAGCTGTGACATGACAAACCAGTGTGCCCCAATTAGAGCCCATTATGGGATGGATGCGTTAGTGCTCCTGTGCTCTCCTGTGGTGGACACGGACTCTGCGGCGACTTATTTGCCTAATGAGGTGGAGTCCGGGAGCCTGGCAGATGGGAGGCTTTTGACAACATTTATTTCAAAGGAGCTAAAAATGTATTTCAAGGAGGCACGAAAATCTGCATACGCTGCTAGGTTTGTGGAGATAGATTTATTTCCTTTGAGCATAGTAGTTAAAAGCTGTTCGCAGGCCATAAAAAGTTCCAGGCTTTATTTTAATTAACAGCTATCACCTTCTAAGCCCTACTGTGTGCACGGTACAAAAACAAGCCCAAATTGCTGATGAAACATTGTTTTTAGTCTTGCCTCCATTAAACAACCACGCTTGCTTGCCAGGCCCTGTACAAAGTCACCAGGGCCTAGTATAAGAAGTGTGATTCTCTCCTGACTTTACCATGTTCTATATAACTCAATGAGCATCTGCAGACCATGGTGGGAGCAGAGAAAGGGACACGGGGTGTTGACAGATGCATTGTAGAGAGGCCGGCTTGGTCTGTATCAGTGAGAATCCTGTGGAAAGATGAATACTCTGAAGTATAGGACAGCTTTAATTATGGGCAAGAGAAGAAAGAAAGCTCAGGAAAATGCAAAGGCCCTGCGGTTGGAGTGAACTCACAGAGCTCTGGGCACGGAAGGGAATAAGATGGATGTTGACACAGGAGATAAAGACCAAACAAACAAGATAAAGCTTTCAGTCCCTTCTCTCATGGCACACATATTGCCCCTCTTAGCTTCACTTTCTTTCATCCATTTATTTATTCTTTGATCCAGTCAACTAACAGATTAAAAAACGATTCATTCAAACCTACAAGTTCATGTTGCTTCTGTTAGGCACAGATCCAGCCAATGAGTAAGACACAGAGCAGACCCAAAGACTCACAACAGAGATAATACCCAGATGTGTAAGCTCACAGAAGAAGGACATCATCCTCCATCAATGTCTAGAGCCTCAGAATTGTCCAGAGGAAGAGCAGAAGAGAGTGTCAAGAGAAATAAAATACACACAGATGCCCAGAAAGCCTGGGAAACTCCCATGGGCTCCTCAAGGCTCCCAGTGTAGACCGTGAGATCTTAACTGATGGAAATGAGCATAGAAAAGTATTCCCCAGCTCTTAGAGATCTGTGGCTCTGTCTTAAGGGTCCTTGGATTTATCTTTCACCAAGAGTTATGGGAAGCATTTAGGGATTGTTGGAAGGTTAAATGGAACTTCAGATTTGCGCTACAGAGGATGATGCATGGAGAATGGAAAATTTGCTAAGGGGCCACAGGAGGAAGCATGCTGAGAAGTGGCAGTGGCCTGATTTGAGTTAGTGGCTACATGAGTTGTAGACCTTTTCAAAGGGCAGCTGCTATGTGGGTCTATGCCCCTGTGGATGAAGAGAAAGGGTAAGGTTGGGACTGTTCACAGAGCTTCTTGATTAAAAAACTAAGGAAAAGTGGACAGCACTCAAAAGACAGAAAGAAATGATCTGCTCTTTTCTTTCTAAGCAAGCATTAGCTACTTTGACCCTTTAGAAAGGTTGTCTACACTGCAATCTGCTCCTGAGCATCTGTGACCAAAATCTGTTTAACAAATATCAGAATTATTTTGATTACAAAATTTTGGAGAAATAATCAACTCTTGAAAATAGAATAGGAAGCAGTTATTGACAGTGGCAAGTCTTTACAGGATGATTGATCAAGGCCTTAAGGGACAAATGACACGTCACTGGGGAGTCAATGAGGGGATGAACAGTAGGAAGATATTGTTGACAGCAAGCACAGTAGTGCAAAGTTCAAAGTTCCTCAAAAAACTGGAAATGGCCCACTGGTTCTAGAGGATAGGGCATGGGTAGGAGGGGGCATAGAAACCCAGAGATTCTGGAGGGGCTGATTAGAGAGGCTCATAAGATGCACCCACGAGCCTGACAAATCTCAGGCCTGCAACTGGCAGTATCTTTCTGTAGAAAGTAAATAGAATCCATTTATTACAGGAAATTTCAGCCTAGAAAAAGCTAAATTAACTTCTTTATGACAGGAATTCTGTCTTTTGACATGCATTAGATACCTCCAACAGAAGCCGCATCATAGGGCTGTGGTTGTTGTTTCTTGTTTTGTGGGTTTTGTTTGTTTGTTTGTTTGTTTTGTCAACTTGACATAGGTTTGACATCTGAGAAGAAGGAACCACAGCTGAGAAAATGTCTCCACTAAATTGTCCTCTGGATAAGCCTGTGGAGCATTTTCTTGATTGATGTGGACAGGCCCAGCCCACTGTGAGTACTGCTATCTTTGGGCAGATTGTCCGGTGATGTATATGATATCGAATCGAACAAGCCCTGGGAATCATACCAGTGAGCATGGATCTTCTACAGCCTCTGCTTCCATTTCTATGCCCAGGTTCCTGCCTTGGGTTTCTGCCCTGACTTTTCCTTGATGATGGAGCATGACCTGGAAGCGTAAGATGAAATAAACCCTTTCCTCTCCAAGTCGCTTTTGGTCATGGTGTTTTATCACATCAAGAGAAACAGTAACAATAAGATCATGTGGGGTAATTGTTTTTTTGGGGAGTGTCAAATTCTGTACCTCTTTTACTACACACTGATGACACCTCAAAAGACATTGATAATTCTGTGTCTTTGTGTTTAGGAAACTGTTATAGGCAATGCTTCAAATTAGAGTGACAGAAAACCAGATCTGTCTACATCCGTGTGTGTGTGTGTGTGTGTGTGTGTGTGTGTGTGTGTGTGTGTGTGTGTGTTGGGCAGGAACAGTTGGGGGCTGTGTGTGTATGTATGTGTGCACACGCACACATGTATATGTGAGTGCGTATGTTAGTGGGCATTTGGTATGTCCTATTTGCACCTGCAAAAGTGAAGGAAACTTTATTAAGAGTACTTTTTATTTTTTTTAGATTTTGTGTCAATGTGAGACATGAGTGTTTTAAGCTCCTATATTTGTAAAGTCTGGTGATCCTCCTAATATGGGATTCCCTTCTGTATGCTATGATACGTTTCATTACCATTGGTTAATAAAGAAGCTGCTTTGGCCTGACAGGGCAGAATAGAGCTAGGCAGGAAAAGTAAACTGAATGTTGGGAGAAAAAAAGGCAGAGTCAGGGAGATGCCATGTAGCTGCCAAAGGAGACTGACACCAGAACCGTAAGGTAAGCCACATCCTTGTGGCGATACATAGATGAATAAAAATGAGTTAATTAAGATGTAACAGCTAGCTAGGAATATGTGTAAGCTATTGACCAAAAAGTGCTGGTAACTAATATAGTTTCTTTGTGATTATTTGGGTCTGGGTGGCCAAAAAACATAATACGGTCTCTAGTCAAATCCTCCTGCCCACTTTGTGAGAGATTTCCACTTGGCTGGTTCAGTACACTGACTTACAGAGAACAGATAAACATTGCCTGCTATTCAGTGTTGATGGAAAGCAGGCTCCACCCTTGCCTGTTGAATTTTGAGTCTGGGCTCTTCATTCTATCATGTTTTCTCTAAGCTGGGGCTAAGCTGGGATTTGAAGAATAAGATCTGTGTGGGTTTTCTTAAAGCAGTAGAAACATTTAAATTGGAAGGAAAAGTACAAGAGGGTATACGAAGAGGGAGATAGGAAAGGTTCAGCCAGCAATCCGGACAGTGTTATTGTGCCAAAGATGGTAATCTGGTAATCTCTCTCTGAGTTCTCCTGTCCTTCAAGGCTGGGCCAACTCCACGGTCTACAGCACATTCAGTAACATAAGTCCTCCACACATACAGGCATGTCATGCTTGACAACACATTCTGTATTGCTGTCTTAAAATCCCTGGTGCTTTGTGAACAAAGAACCTTGTGGTTTTATTTTACAGCGGCTCCTGCACATAACAATCTCAGAGTTGCGGGCTGGTACCTTGTGCATGCTTTTTACCCGCTGACACCCTCCTCACTTGGGTAAATGCCTCTAAATTTTTATGCTGTGGAGGTTCCATCGCCTGAACATACATTTCAAACGTTATCTCTCCCATCAAAGTATGAGCTTTCTGCCAGTGCCTTCAAAGGCTCATGGTAAGCACAAAGCAAGCGAGGCACGTCTGGTGGTGGGTTAAGACACGTCTCCTACAAACCTACTCATACCAGCAATTTCACACTGCTTTGTCCTGCACCTATGGCTTTGAGCAAACTTGGAAAACTAAAAACAGGAAGAATGAAACAATTCCAGGATGAGAACTGGACAAGTGAATTAACCCGGCAATGACAGGCACAGAGCAGTCACAGTTACGGATATATGATGACGAGCGCTCACTGTTACTGGATGCGTTATATGCCATGTGCCGTTTTAGACTATGCAACCACTCTGTGACGTGACTGTTGCTAACCGTTTTGCAAATGAAATTAAAAACAAACATGATTATCACCTCGCTCACAATTACACCGGTAGGAAACATCAGAGCGAAGATCTGAACTCAGAACCAATCAGGTTCTCAAAAGCATGAGAGGACTCAAATGGAGCCTTGTAGCATTACCAGCAAGTGTGGTCTATGTGATAACACTTTTATTCTTCCCACTGAAGTGTGCGTGGGGCCAGCTGGCAGCAGGCTTCGAAACCTGCCTTCACCCTCATACCTTTCCTGGGCCTGCAGGCAAGTTTGTTGTTCTTCTCTACTATGTAAAGCAGACTTAGTGAGTCAGCATTTGGAAGCAGTAAGCACCCAAGCTTTGTTACCCCAGGTCCTGCCACCTCACACACCCAGGGAAGGAATCCAAATTTTGCATTCAGTTCTCCAAAATGTCTGTGATCCCCACGTGTTCAAGTCATTGTTCGGGGAACCTACGCTACTTTTCAGATGTAAATTCATACTCTTTCATCTTTATCTTCGGTTCAGTCCTTGTGGCTCCATCAGATGCCAAATGGAAATTGCAGGGTCTCTATTTGAGGGATGCTTAATATGATTATTTTCCTTCTGCGTTTATTCCATAAATATTTATTGAGTTTAAAATATACACAACCTTGCTTGCAAGTTCAAGGTGCACGTAGCTCTTGGATTCTGCCTTCTTTCGCTTGCCACACCAGTGTCCTCACGCAGAGGACAGCAGCCTTGCTTGTTGTATAGCACCTTGAACCCTTCACTATGTTTCTGACATGCTGGGCAAAATTTGCGATGTGGTTTATCCTATGGCCTCTAAAATTGCCTGTGGTCTGCAGTTTTCTGCTTCAGGTGTGGAAAATAACAGGCTATAGAGGTGTGGGAAGGGGCATTTGGGGCTGCTTCCCCGTAAACAGAGACCTCCTGCTCAGATCTCTCTCTGTCTGTGGACCAAGAAGATTGATACTCCTCTTCTGCAGCTCCTTTGTGGTTCAGAACAGGGCAGAAGAGCAGGCAAGACAAACCAGTTACTTTGTAGTTTTATTTAACTGGGCCTACTGACTTGGGGAATTTTTTTGTTTGTTTTTGTTTTTGTTGTTGTTGTTGTTGTTTTTTCGAGACAAGGTTTCTCTGTAGCTTTGGTGCCTGTCCTGGAACTAGAAATATAATTGCATTGTTTCCTGTTTTTCTTCCTCCAACTCTTTTCATGCCTCCCCCACCCCCCCTCTCAATTTTATCGACTCTGTTTTCTAATTGTTATGACACACACACACACACAAACACACACTCTCTCAAATATATAGATGCTAACTGCTCAGTTCATAAAATATTACTTGTATGTGTATGATTTTAGGGGTAATAAAAATGTGGTATATATACACTTTGGAATACTTGTCAGTCATGAAATTTATCAAGCATCCTAGAGGTGGAGCATAGAAGACATGCTAACTAATGTAATACTTTGGGCCAGTTACTAAATCAATAGGTAATCTGGGCATGTCTCTCCCTTTCTCTATGGTTCAGTTTCCAAAATGATGATGGGCCAGACCTAATGGCCTATAAGCCCACCTTCCAACCTGAACCTTGTCAAAAGAGTTTTTCACACTACCGAGAATTAGGCAAGCTGTAAAATTTGGAAGAACTGTTCCCAAGATTACCTTAATTCCTGGCATCAGCTACAAATAGGAGGTCCCAAATTAACCCCAATTTCAATACTTTGTCGGGAAAATTAGCAAAACTCATTGAATGCTGTCATAGACACGGTTCCAGCTCATTACAGGGAAAAGTACATATTAAGGTCAACCAAGGAAGAATTGTATTGAACATGATCTGGAGGCATCTCAGGCAAAGCTTCCCTTGTTTTCAGCATATCACCCTCTTGTAATCACTATGACAACCTGCACAGGGTACAATCAGCCACAAGAGCTTTTCTAAGCCTGGCGGTCAGGCTTGTCATTGGACACCATTGCGCAGGTCCCATGGGCATGACTAAGTTGTTGATTGCCACAGAATTGGACTCAGTAACTAGGTGCATGGAAAATCATGTGACCCAAAGCTCCCAGCCCAAATCAAGTAGTCACTGTGCTATAGTTGGTTCTACCCTAGGGTGCCCTGTGGCTATCCCCCAACCTAAAGTATGAACTGTTCACATGTATAACACAGCTTACCTCCTGCAGCTTAAAGAAAGGGCCAGCTTCTGTTGGGGCTAGGTCAAATGTTACATTTACTGTTCATTACTTTGTCTTAGGGTTTCTATTGTTATAAAGACACACCATGACCAGGGCAACTCTTATTTCAGTGGGTGGCTTACGGTTTCAGATATCTAGTCCATCATCATCATGGTGGGACACAGCAGCATGCAGCCAGTCATGGTGCTAGAGACAGAACTGAGAGTTCTACGTCTTGATCCAAAGGTTATAGGGAAAGAACTGTGTGCCACTGTGCCTGGCCTTAAGCATCTGAAACTCCGAAGCCTGCCTGCACAGTGACACACTTCCTCCAAGGCCACACCTCCTAATAGTGCCACTCCCTATGAGACAAGCATTCAGACTCACAGGTCTATCAGGACCATTCCTATTCAAACCACCATTCTTTAAAAACACACACACTTGGGTGCATTAGAAGGCTGGGAGATAGTTCAACTGTCATTGGTAGTTTGTTTGCCTAGCATACACAATGTCCAGGATTAGATCCTCAGGACTACATAAACCAGGCATGGTAACACACGACTATAATCCCAGCACTGAGGAAGTGAAGGCTGGAAGGTTAGGAAGTCAGAGGTCTCCGCTATATAGTGAGTTTGAGGCCAACCTGAGTTGCATTAGACCTGGACTCAAAAAGTGAAGCAAAAGACACCTTAGCGCGAACACTGGTTCTCAACCTTCTTAGTATTATGAACTTTTAATACAGTTCTTCATGTTATGGTGAGCCCAACCATAAAATTATCTTGTGGCTACTTTCTAACTATAATTTTGCTACTGTTATGAATTGTAATGTAAATGTCTGATATGAAGAATATTTGATATGCGACTCTCAAAGAGATAGAGACTCACAGATTGACAACCACTGCTTAGAGTAACTAAAAAGCAGGCACTGTTGTGGGTGCTAAGTGTAGGGTACAAGGAATTCCCGTCTTCCCAAAAATCCTTCTCTTCTTGTATAGTAACCAAAGACAGACCAATGTATACTCCCTGTTTGCACCACAGGAATAGAGGGTTGGTGGGTATGGCTCTATTTATATAGAGGAAACCACCCCAGAAAGGTTGATTCCCCAAAGAAGAGAACTCTCCTGAGTTATGCTAATACCTGATGGACTTGAGATCAGAGGGGAAATAAGATTCAAAGGTTCTGGAGTAAGTAAGTGTTATCCCTCTGATATTTAATGAGCAATTAGGATGTCCCTATGTCAGTGGGGGAGTTGGAAATATTTGGTGGTACTTCAGGGAAGACAAAAAATAAAATATAGCCAGAGCCAAATCCTTCCACATCTCAAGAAGCTTTTGATCCAAACATATAGGAACTTAGCAAAAGGCTTTGAGTAGAAAATGACATGGAATAATCTACGTTTTAAAGGACTGACTTTGCTGCAGGGAATAAACTATTGTAAACTAAGGACATGAACCTTAGCTTTTAATAGGCTCAGCAGTGAAGAGCTTGTATCTCAGCACTCATATCAAGTGGCTCACACATAACGTCCTTTAACTCCAGCTCAAGGGGTTCTGATGCCTTCTCCTGACCTCTGTGAGCACTGCATTTATGTGTACAAATCTGTGCATGCATACACACACACACACACACACACACACACAGTTAAAATCTTAAAAATAAACACTGTGCTGGTGGAGCAGGCTACTTCAGGAGGCCTGGAGAGTGGCTCATGTTGGAACACTCTTGGTAACTAGAGCAGCGTGGGCAGCATGGCATAGCAGCTGGGATAGTGAGAATTGGTCAATTACAGATACATGTTGACGTTAGAGCTGGCAGATTTGATGGAAAGCACGCGGGGAAAAGAGGAATGCAGTGACAGGAAGTGGATCTGGCATGGCAGGCAGCACTAAGGATGGAGATGTTGCATATAGGCACCCAGGGGGATGTCGGCTCAGCTGCTAAGATTAGGGGAGAGGTCCATGCTCAAACTCAGATCTGGAGCTATGAAATCATCTGGGTGCTAACTGAGGAAAGGGCTGGGGGTGTGAAGTCCAGGACTCTGACCTCTACAAGTCAAAGCAATGAGGAAGACCCAGTAGGTGTGCCTCAGAGCTAACATTCAGGGAGCTCAGGGGAATAGAGGGCAGTTACAAGCAGGAAAAGTACCCTGAGGAGAAGGCTGTGCTGTCACACACTTAAAACTGTCCCATACCTGTCTCAAAGGCAGTGAAGCACCAAATTCTAGACGTCATCAAAGAGTCTTCCATTGAGCATGTGACCACTAAATTCTGCTCTCCAATCTAATCTAAGAAAGCCCTGGTTGTTCTCATATACGAGAGAGTATGCCTGAGCCATAACAGTTTCTAGATAAACAACCATAAAAAGTCTTTTTTGGGCAGACATATGCCTATATATTGGGCTTTGTCTCCCAGCTGAAACTGAAGCCATAGGTGTTTGGCCAAGCAGTTGGCCTATTTGATGGGTAACTGCCCGAGAGTAACTATGGGTTACAGTATGCCAAGTAGGTACGTTTACAGTTTTTGTATTTTGTTACTCTGTTCATTTAGTTTGGCAGTTCTAGAGTGAAATGAAAATTGCATTCAAATATCTATTCTGTAAAATCTTAAGTAGAAATTTATGACCATCTGTATTTTTATATTTTGATTGTATAACCTGAAATAGTTTTGAGGGTCATCAAATGCTATATCCAGTCCTTAGTAGAATAACTGTTTCTGAAAGAATATGTAAAAATGCTTTTCTGTCAATGGAATGACATTTTTGGAAGCAGTTCCCCTGCAGCCCTGCTGTTCAGTCTGGGAAACCCTAGCATATCTGGTTACTTACCCCTAGAACTACAGCCAGTTTTGAGACATTTCTAAATATAAACCATTTTTTTCAAAGATTGGTACAAAAGAAAGGTAACTTTGTAGTGAATCAATAATTTTGTATTGATTGCATGTTGAAATTATATATTTTGGAATGTATTGAAATAATTGTATTTTCATAAACTAGACATTTAAAACAATTATTAAAATGAATGCCTTCTGTTTTTCTAAATTTTTCAGTGTGGCAGCAGTCAAATTATGACAAATGCTTGTATCACTTTTCTGAGGCTCAGTGCATTGTGTGCACACTGATCACAGGCACTTTTCTGAGGCTCAGTGCGTTGTGTGCACACTGATCACAGGCACTTTTCTGAGGCTCAGTGCGTTGTGTGCACACTGATCACAGGCACATTTTCTTACAAGTTTTTTCTGACTTCAATGAACAAAGGATGATCTGATCTTTCCAACACAAGGCTTTGGTCTATAAAATACTTCATGTAATCAATTTATTTTTTTTTAATTTTCTATTACTAGAAAATGATACATTCTAAGAGTTCAAGGGTTTTTATTTTGTGGTTTGTTGGTGGTAGTGGTAGTTTTTTTTTTTAGGTTTTTGTTTTGTTTTTGACAAAAATACTAGGGTTGGAGGTTTAAAAAGACTCCACATAGCCACGTCATGTTCACCTTTTTATCTAAAACTGGCTGCAGCTTACTTTGCTCTAACCTTAACAACTACCTTTACCGTGAGATGTTCTGGTAAGTCTGTAGGACACGGCATCCTCACTGGGAATGACAGCAGTGATGATGGCAATGGCTTGTTACTCATCTTTTAGGAAGAGCTCTATTCAGACATAACTTACACTTCATAAAACCTAATGTTTGAAAGCACCGTACTCATCAGACTTGTGTAAGCATCTGTGTCCTCTCTCTAATTTTAGAACATTTTTGCTACGCTAAAAAGAGCTCTTGAACCCAGTAGCAGATCCTATATCCCCTACCCCTCACAGTCTGATAGTTACTAATCTATTTTCTCTCTACAAATCTGCCTATGATAGTCACTAATCTATTTTCTCTCTAGAAATTTGCCTACTAACTTTTCAAAAAGTAATGGATTTTTTTGGTCTGGCTTCTTTCACCAGCCATAGTTTTTGTTAAGTTTCATCTATGACACAGCATGTATCAGCATTTCACTGCTTTCTCTTGCTAAATACTATTTCAGTGTGTGTGCGAGTGTTTGTGTGTGTCCATCAATCAATGGGCATTTGTGTTGTATCCACTTTGGGGTTATTTTGAATAATACAGCTGTGAACATTCATGCACAAGCCTTTTTGTGCTTTCCGTTCTTTTGACTGTGTATAGGTGGTGTGGCAATCGCTGTGCCCTGTGAAATGGCAACACTTTGAGTAACTGTGACATAGTGTGGCTACACTCTGCAGTCCCAAAGTCCCAAGGATTTTATCACATCCTTATCAACCTCACAGTTATGATTTTCAGTTGACAGAATATTCACCCTGATGAGGTACAAATCAGAAATCTGGAGGCAGGTAGTTTAGAAAAGAGACTGAGGGGATCCCATTGGGACCCCTGTGCTACTCACCTCTACCAAGCACAGTGGTTAAGGGCATGGGCTTCAGAGACCCAACGTGGCTGACCCAGACTCCTATTTCTCTGAAAGGTCCCTTCTTTAATGCTCTTCTACCTTCAGTAAAATGGAAATTATTAAGTGCTTACTTTAGGAACTACAGAGAGTATTCAGTGAGATGGAGAAAATAAAGCCTTTGCACAGAGCCTAGTGCCTGTGGTCATTTGGTGTTAACCACAATTATTGCATCAAGAACTCAATAGTTGCTCGATATGTGAAGACACCATCATTTGCCCAACCAATTCTGTTAGTGGATGCTTAAGTTGTTACCCACTCTTCAAACAAGACTCTGAGAAATAACTTCATGTCTAGGTTTTGTTTTTTCTTGAACCTTACCTTATTTTCTAAGGGTAACTTCTATAAAATGATATTTTTGGTACTTTTTTTTTTAGTTCTACAGTTGTTTTTCAATATATTCTTCTTTATAAATTATACTAAAGCTTTGCTTTGTGTATGATAAGCAGGTGCTAGACAGTGCCCCCAGAGAGCTGCTTAACTGGTTTTGGAGATCATTGCTTGTACTTAACAAATATCATGCAAATTAAAACTACCCTGTACAAGACAGCCAGTATTAACTCCAGAACCACTGATTGAGAAGAGTTTAAGATGATGTTTTCTTTCTGGCTCTCAGACCTGGGCTTTGGATTTTGTGCTTTTGCTCTGATTTCATCAGCACCACAGTAGACAAGAAGAGGAGCTGCCAATGATGTTTTTGTAGATATTTTTGATTCACACCTAGGCTTATCAAGGTGAAGTAACTATGGGGCCTGGACTGTAGAAAAGGAAGATTCCTGGAGAGTGAGATTGACCAGCATTTCTTACACTGTCAGGTGTAGGAACCTTCCAGAAGCAATCATTCAGGAGTCTACCATGATAATTTCATAACCAACTTGAAAGGAATCAAAGGATTCATAAGATTTCTTCTGGCAGCCAGGCAGTGGTTGCACACGCCTTTAATCCCAGCACTTGGGAGGCAGAGGCAGGTGGATCTTTGAGAGTTCAAGGCCAGCCTGGTCTCCAAGCTAGTTCCAGGACAGCTAGGACTGTTAAACAGGGAAACCCTGTCTTAAAAAAAAATCTGATAAATATGAGTAATCTTTTTGTTAAAAGTAAGAATTTAAGAGTTGTTTAATATTGTCATAGAAGTTCCTTAGATAATGGAATGGTCTGGAATCGACTCAGTTTAGGAAAATAGTGTTGAGAAATAAGACAAAACTTGGAACAGATAATAGGCAGGTGCAAAGATAGCAAGGGATAGGTGCAAAAGGGTAGGAACACAGGGGTGCAATAAAGATACTTCAGCAAGGGATGGGTGCAAAGGGGTGGGTGCAAATTGGTGGTGCAAAGGCGTGCAGCAAAGATACTGCAGCAAGTGGTGAGTTTCTTTTGATCTGCTAGTAATTGTTTAAAGACTGGATCTCACATTTAAAAATTCCAACTTGATGTATATAGTTATTCTAAGAAACTTACTATTTTCTTTGATACAACTGTCATCACAACCTATTTCAGGTCTTATACCACCATCATAACATCACTCGAGACCCGACTGGCAGAGATGTGCATCCTACACCATCTTGGCCAGGAGGTCCATATAGCACTAGGAGGGTCAAAGACTGTTGTAGCAATTCTTTTTCTGTTCTGCCAGTCAGCTGACATAGAGTCTTCTTATTAATTATTAAAGCTTGTCCTGTAGCTTAGGCTCATTCCTAACTAGCTCTTATACCTTAAATTAACCCATTTATATTAATCTATGTTTTGCCATGTGGCATTACCTCTCTTCCATCTTGCACCTCCTGTTTCTTCTCTGTGTCTCCCACCCTTAATTCTCTCTCCTCTTCCTTTCTCTCCCCAGAAATCCCACCTATACCTATTGCCTAGCTATTGACTGTTCAGCTCTTTATTAAGCCAGTCACAGCAATATGTCTTCACACAGTGTGCAAAAGTCCCACAAAGGCTTTGTTTTCCTTTCCTAAGTGAAATGCCATGTTAAATAATTACTCATGGAGGATTACATGCTGTAGCATGCACAAGAAAGAATTACAAACTTGCTTGACATTCAAGAAGTCAGTCTCTGGGCAGCCAGCGCTTAAACCACCTCAGAGAGTAGGGTGGACATTGGGTGAGTGGGATTCCTGGAAAGGAAATCCAGGGGATTCCTCCATTGAGGAAGTATAGTTAAATCTGAAGCCACAGAAGCACCAAGAAGGAAAAATCTTCTTTCCTCACATTTGTATCAGCATTGTAGCTTATAGGCTTCTTTTGCAGGGTGCTAAAATATCATCTATATTGCTTCTAGCTGTTCATCAAGACAACCAGAGGGTATAATACTCAGGTTTCTAGGTCCCTTGTGTTCATGGGGCAGACCGATGTGTAGTGTGACTCTCTAACTCTCTGCAGAGAGAGGTCTCCATGAAGCACCATGGAGAGAAATCCATCATTCATCTGGAGAGGTCTGGCTCTAGGCCAAGCCTCGACCAAGTGCTTCCCTACATTGTCTCTGAAGCCACTCCATAACCCTGGGAAGGGACTGCTAGGGCTCTGGCCTGCTTTGTAGACACAGAGGCCCAGAGATGCAAAACTGCTTACTGAAGCTCAAGGAATTCATAAATGCCTGAGCTGGGGTACAAATTGGGACTGCCTGACACCTTAAGACTACATTATAACTTGGAAGACTGGAGTGGATCAAAGGGTTTAACAAAGTTGTGGTTGTTTAATGTGCTAATTGCATAGGTTGCACTCAAGGGTCTCAGTGTGTGTCAGAAGCACTAGCCTAACTGGGCAAGCAGGGAGAGTTGTGTTGGGAAAAGAGACTAAGGACAAGGGTGAGAAAAAAAAGAGGTATCCACTCACTGTCGTGCTGAATGGGGTAGCACAGGAGTGCGGTGCACTTGTAATTGGCTCTTTTTATGTAGACACAAGGCTGAATTAGGCCAGCCTTTCCCAGCTCCCTCTGCCGCCCCCTTTGGAGCTTGTGGTCCTCTACTTAAACTGTAATTTGGACGCTAAGGTCCATGATGATGGATACTAACTAGCCATCTCACAAACTGATGTGTGAACTCTCTATTCTGGGTCATCGCCTGGCACACGAATGTGTTGGAAATCGACGGTGGTAATACGACAAAACAAAACAAAACCTCTAAGCAAGAGCGAAGCATTCTTTCCAGATGTTATTTTATTTTATTTAATTTTCACAACAGTTTTATAAAATTGATGCCATTTCTCTCCCTAACTTATAGGTAAGAGAATCTATGGCTCAGTGAGATTTTGTAATATAACCTGCTCGCAGACACGGGACTATAATAGTAGGTAGATGAAAATAAGCTTCCCCTGATGTCACAGCTTGATACTTGGTGTTATGCTATGGTCTGTCTATTTGAATTTTTTATTATGTTGTGTGTGTGTGTGTGTGTGTGTGTGTGTGTGTGTAAGAGAGGGAGCATAAATGTGAAAATCAAAGGACAGCTTGTAGGAGTCAGTTTCTCCTTCTACTATGTGGGTTCTAGAGATCAAATTCAGGTCATCAGGCTAGGGTGTGGGTATCTTTATCTGCCGAGCTATCTTTCCAGCCCCCTTTCAAGGTGTAGCCCATGCTGGCCTTGAACTTATGCTCCTCCTGCTTCTAGCCACCTCAAAGCTTGACTATAGGATGTGGCCCACCTCAAAGCTCACATTCTTCTGTGAAGAAAGGAACTTTGTTTCATATTGTCTGTACTCCCAATATTTAGACCAATGCTAGCACATATCAAATGTCTAGTAATTTTTAGCATACATACATGTAGGACTGAATGGGAACAATTATTCCCATAGCAGCAGGAGGTATAAGCTAGAAAATTGGAGGCTCACAGCAGATATTTTTGGGCTGATTTTTGTCATAGATAGAGGACTAAAAGACTAAATACCACTAACTATATTCAATAGTTTACTTATTTACTCAATATGTATTACTATTTAATAAGTATAAGCGAGCATCTGCTAAGTGGCAGATAACCTGATATTTGAGACATGATGAAAATATTTGGCGATGATAATAATAATAAACAAATGCTGGAAAATAAAGTGTCATTAAAAAGGCAAAAATAATTGGGAAAAAATAGTAGAGGTCTATAGTGTGATCTCAGTGACGAGAAACAGCCTTCCATAACTCTGACGTCCACTTAATGAGTGGAAATGGAAGTCTTTCTCGTTTGCCTTCTTACAGCTTGTGTCTTTTGTGTTGAGGAGGGAATGCAGGCAGAATATTGCAGAACATACCAAACGGGAAATTTAGTTGATTCAGAGGCTAGGGGAAGGTTGTATTTTTCATGGGTTACCATGGAAAATTTCTCACACCTTAATCTGACCAATAAGCCTGAGCCCACTGCATCATACAACTCTACATCATACAACTCTATTCCAATCCAGCCCATATTCTAAACTGACAAGGCAGTGGATTTCCCAATAGGTCCTCAGCCCTGCTGTTGCACGCAGTCTAAGATCGTTTCATATGAAGGCAAGCCACCTCTGCACCCTGATGCCCTGAGAAATGGACTTACCCTTTGCCTTCTCTTTCTTCTGTACCACATGCCAGTCTCCAAGAAAAGCAGAAAGGTGTCCCTATGGGAACTCTGTAGCCTTGGTGAGGCTCCCAGCTCAACGTGCAAGACGCCAGCAGTAGAACAACCCTGGAGTAGATTGAACCAACTTGTACCAGTTCTCATCTGTCACTTAAATTTCACATGTGGCTTTTGAAAAAAGAGTCAAACAAGCATGTGAGATTTCACAACTACATGAAACTAAAATAGAACCTACTGGAAGCCCACCTTTCACCTCCTAATTGCAGGGAAGCATTTCGACTCCCCTCTTCCCCAAAAGATGCAGTTACTTTCTGGGGGTGGAAAAAATATTATTTTTCACCCACTAGACACATTTATTTTTTTTTCTTTAAAACCTAGTGGCAATTCCCAACCTCAGTTAAGGACTTGTTTTCCCCCTTTATTTTTTAAACTTCAAATACTTCTTTCTAAATTGTGTTACCCGAAGCATTCATTGTATGTATATAATTAACTCATGGGTCCCTCGGGGCCCATCTGGCTAAACTGAGCAAGACATTTGCTGATGTCTCTCCCTACAGTGACACTCAGAGAAATGCATACTGCTTCCTAAGGAAATCGGAGAGAAGTTCTTTTCCAGATTGCTCTTCTCGTAGTTTGGACGGCTCTGTTAAGTTATTTTGTTTGTTTCATAACAGTAACAATCTCATTTTTTTTTTTCGAATGTGGAATTTGCCATTTAGGAAGGTGTAGGCTGAGGAGTGGATCCTGCCTTTACCCTGAGCTGAAGAAGACAGGTCTTTTGTATGTGTCATTGGATTCTTTAAATTCTTTACGGGTAGCAGTGGCTCTCGTTGGTCCCGGTCTCCCTTCTGCATTCAGGGACCTATTATGCTGAGGGCATAAGGTAGACATTCTAAAGAAGCTACACCTGAACCGAGAAACTCCCGTGTCTGTCCAAAAGAAAACTCAAAGGGCTACAGAGTGTGCTTCTTCAGTCGTAGTATATTGACCCATAACTCAGCCTGTATTATATAGACTATGTCTGACTGTGTAGACACTGATGCATTTCCGAACACCAACATCTCACAGTTAAATGTTAGACCACTTGGAAAGCAATCGTGCATGATAGCAGTCTCAAAGTTCTGGCCCCTGCTCTGCTCTCTAGTCCTCGCATAGAGGGCTAACCTTTGAATAAGCTCCTTTTCCAGCTTTCTCCAGGTTTGGAGCTACAGGCCTCTCGCCCTTGAACTTCAGTAAGGGGCAGTCTGCATCACATCCCGTTAGCAAAAGGGACCTAGATGTGGACTTCTACCCAAAGGAAGCTGTTTCTAAATGCTGTCCTGAATGAAGTGCAGGCAGGCAGGTGTCTGGGGCAAAGCTAAGGGTCTCTGAGCACAAGCCCCGTGCCACCCTTAGCTATGTGGCACCAGAGTGGAGAGGTTGAAATAGTGCATCCACAGCCGCCCCCCTCCCCACCCCGTGAACCTGCAAGCTAGCCACTCACTGTCCAGGTGTCCTTGGCTGCTTCGTGCACACTTCTGCAACAGAGAGCAGCCGCAGCCTCTGCCTGGACTCCCACTGCTGCTGGGGAAGAGTCCTAGGGCTGCTGACGCGGTTGGGAGGAGCCTCGCCTTTAATGCACCAGCCGCCTCCAGCCTCTTGCAGCAGGAGCAGCAGCAGCTGCGAGTGCGCGCCTGTGGGTGTGAGGTTGAAAGCGCTGGCTCTGGCCACAGCGCCCTGCCTAGCTCCCTGCCAGCTTTCCTAGCCCCCGCCTGTGGGAGCCGCCCTCCCGTGGGACCAGCACCCTCGTCTCGGCAAGGCAAGCCTGAATCCTGCCCCTGCCATCTCATCACTGCAGTGTGGGTCCGGAAAGGCACCATTTTGTCGCGGCTGCCCGCTCTCCCAAGGGAGGAGGGCTCTCCTTTTTTGCATTTTGAAGCCACTGCCTACCAAGGGGAACCTGTTGGGCATCTCCCCAGCCCCGCTTGGGAGTGCCTCCTGGGCAGTCGGGCAGGACCAGACCTCTCGTGGCGGACCAGGGCTTCCTGGTACCCGGAGGCAGAGGAGGCAGGCACAGCATCCTCGCTGGGAATTGGAGCTGAAGTGAGCGCACCGTACGGGAGGAGCCACCGCGGAGAACGGAGTGGAGGAGGTGACAGCTCCATTGCCGGGTTTTTATTTTCTTCTCTCTTCGCCTCCCCGTCTCCTCCTCAGGCTCGGACCATGGTGCAGTCCCACTGGCTCCCCTGCCCCCCTCTCCTGTGAGACTGGCTGCGGGGTGGGATCATGGATACTTGTCTGCCGGCTTCTGGTTCCCACGCAAGTAAGCCTGCTGTCAATGGAGGAGGACATTGATACCCGCAAAATCAACAACAGTTTCCTGCGCGACCACAGCTATGCGACCGAAGGTAATGCCAGCTCGGCTGCATTCCGCCGCTGGGGTCGGGTGCAAGTTGCGGATAGCTGTGCTTCGCCCAGCGGCCAGGCGCCTAGTGGCAGAGACTCCTCCGGGCTCTGGGGCTGGGGCTGGGGCGGGGGCTCAGACTAGGCTCACACCCGAATTGCCTAGGGATCAGCACATCCATGGGGCTCTGTGACTAGAGCCCCAGTTCAGCAGCAGGTGGACCAGGTGTCCCCGGGAGTTAAAATGGCCTTTAGGGATTAGGCTTTTCAGGGCGCGGCTCCCAGGCAGACAGATGATCCCAAGGAAGCAGATGACCCCTTCTTGCCCTAAGATGCTTACAGGAATCTTGAACTGAGAGAAAAAGGGAGGGGCCCAGTGAGACCTTGATCCATCCCCTCTCTGGGTATAGTGTGATACCATGGCTCTCCGTGGCTGCAGTGAGTAAGGGCAGGGCTTCATTTCTTGCCCATTCATCTCTCTGACTCACTGGCTTACCTGCTCAGACAATCACAACCCCCTAAAAGCCCTTTGCAAAAGTGGGGGAGCCTTCTTCCCTTGGAAGTACGTTAGCCAGAAAATTTAAAAATGTAGCAGGGGAATCATGTTCCGCGTCGCGCAAACGAGGCTGACACGTGGGGCGAGCAACGGGATCCGTGGGGCCTTTAAAAATCACCATTATGAATTCTGCAGCAGTACTTTCTGCTGAATCAACAGCCAGCAGAAAGCACGAGTGTTCAGCAAGCTGAGCTTTGGCAAGAGGTGAAATTGTGCTCTCTCTCTCTCTCTCTCTCTCTCTCTCTCTCTCTCTCTCTCTCTCTCTCTCTCTCTCTCTCTCTCTCTCTCGCTCTATCACTAGCCTAAGCCCTGGGCAAGCCTTCAGGGAAAGTCAGCAGGTGGATAGCATCCTTCCTTTTGTGTACTAGACGTTTTAGTTTCATTTAAATGACACAACTTTTGCATTTGAGCTTCATTTTCTACCTGTGGGTCTTGGTTTGGCAACTAATACAAAGCACTGCATTGTCCTATGGTAATAGCCCGTGCGAGAAAGCGAGTGTGAAGTGCTTAGGGAAAAGGTCCCGGGGCATTTTAGCCTGAGGTTCTTCTTATAGGATGCTGAAATTTCTGTAATGTTTAGTCATATCAGAAGAATGCCAGAGAAAGGCAGGGATTCAAATAAGAGTGCCAGCCCTGGGGAAAATAAAAAGACACATGTGGGGGGAGGGAGTCATGGTGCCACCCTCTGCAAGCATCTCTGGAAGTTTAGATAGAAGAACTCCAAGTGCTATTAAAAACACTTCCTTCATCACCATGTCTGGGGACCATCGAGTCCACCATGTCTGTGGTACCAGATGCCCTGCAAGCCCTGAGACCCTGGGGATGAATTTTAAGATGGACCACCCATCCCTGCCCCATGATGAATACCATTGTTGAAACTATTTCCACAGCGGTGGTGTGATGTTAAGTCTTTGTGCTTTGTGACTGAGTGTGACCAGGTAGTATATGACATCTAGGCTCTCCATCCACCAGAGCAGCCAGCCTTGAGTCTGTTAGCTTTGTGGTGAGAAGGGAGTTTGAGTGGGGAGCTTTCTGTGTGTGACTACAAAGAAGGAAGGTTGCCTTCTATATATATCCTATATTACATTGGACAGGCAAAGGGAAACCTAGCAAAGTGAGAAGGTCACTGAGCCAGGTGTATAGGAATGTCATTTGTGGGAGGAGGAAGTTTAAAATGATATTCTTTATTGTTTCCAGGGTCTTGGATACTACCTTTGTACCTATTTAATTGCATGTTTTTTTTAAATAAATTCTAATTCTGGATGAAATATTTGAGTTTGTGTAGTAACAATGAGGCATGAGCTTATAGAGAAGAGCTTTTAATCTTTTCTGGTATATATAATCAGTCTCTCATAAATGCCTGTACCTGATCTTAGTGAAGAGTTGGGAAGAGGGGGAAATGGAATAAAAGCTTGGTGGTGTAAGAAACTCTCTCTAGTCTTGGTTTATTACTTTTTTCAACCATCTATTCAGTTGAGCTGGACAGTAGAGAAGGAAACCTTCTGCTCCTTCTAATGAACACTTGAGGAAGTGCCAGCCTGCCCCCAAGAGAGCATCAGATCCAAGTCTTCTCCCCAAAAGTTCTTTTTCTTCTTGACAATTTAAACCCACATACTGGTGGATTATCTTCTTCATCCTTTAGTAGATAGTGTTTCTCTGTTTCCTTTATTATCTCTCTACATTTACACTTCTACCTGCTCAAATACAGACTGGTTTCCCATAAACTCTCCTTCATGTTTTCTCTGAACCCCAACCCCCACCCTGCTTTGCTTGGATCACCCCACACTGCAGTGTTCTACAGTGTTCTATTTCAAGCTGAAAGGGGTTTGCTGTGTAGTTACTGTGAAGGACTCCAAGCTCAATTTGCATTGTAAGTGGTAGCTGCAGGCAGGCTCATTCGGCTAAGAGCAATGCAAATGCTATGAACTCCTCTCTCTCTCTCTCTCTCTCTCTCTCTCTCTCTCTCTCTCTCTCTCTCTCTCTCTCTCTCTCTCTCATCTCCTTTATGGGTCATCAAGATTACTGCTCTCTCCTACCTTTTTCTGTCTTTCCTTGCTTTCTCAAGTCAGCATCAGCATCATCAGGCATTTTCTTACAAGCACTCTTCTGAGATTTTTCTGTGCATTTCCTCATATCCAGAGTGGCATTGCCAACTGAAGCCCCTGAGGCCTGGAGATGTTGCTAGTTACAAGGCCACCCATTTAAGACCATGTAATCTTCAAGTAGAGACCCTAAATCCCACATGTTTTTACTGGGAAATTCTGCATGCCACCTCCTATGACCAGAAAGATGACAGTGGTTTCCAGAGTGTATGAGCTGAGTTTCTTTCCATATGGAGTAGAATTCTTCTCCGAAGTAATTTTTAAATGTGCACATAGGTGACATATAATGGGTGACAGAGTTGGGGTGACCATAAGCTTAAAGTCAACATACTGGTCGGTCAGATGTGGGACTCAAGATTCTCTAACCAAGGGTTCATGTCTTGGATTTCTAAGAGATCAATGGGACCTTCTGCATTTTTAGATGTCTTCCCGAGTAATCAAATTTCCTGTTTTCAATATGCCAGTCTGTGGATTTTCTAGAGTAACCTTGTACTTCCAAATGGAGTCACAAAGGACATGGGTTAAAATGACTTGACTGTCCTCAGTCTTCTTAGCTTTAAAATGGGATTTACAGCCAGGCAGTGGTGGGGCACTCAGGAGGCAGAGGTAGGTGGATCTCTGTGAGTTCGAGGCCAGCCTGGTCTACAATAGCTAGTTCCAGGACCGCTAGAGCTGTTGTTAGACAGAGAGACATTGTCTCAAAAAAACAAAAATAAAAACAAACAAACGAAACAAATAGAATTCACATTGGAACCCCAGAAAAAATCTGATACAGAGCAAGCATTCAGGATATCGGCTACCACAAATCAGCCCAATCCAGCATAGCTGTGGCATTCACCTGTGCTTACATAGCAAACATTCTGTCTTGTTTAAATTGCATATTGATTGGGGTATTTTTGAGGGGAAGAGTTATTAGAATATATCAGAAGCCACCCTTCTGGTCCTCTAGCCAGAGAACTTGTCATTTAGCAATTTTCTTAATTGCTGGTTAATTGCTGGTTATATCTTGGCATCAATGAGCCCCATATTCTCCCAGAAGCCTTAAGAAAAACTGTCTTGTTTATACATTATTAAAGAAAGAATGGGTTAACTTCTTCATGTGGTTCCTACCGGTTGTTGGTTCTGCCTTTAGTCTTTCTGGAAATAGCACCTGGCTTTCGGCAAAGGTTAAAATAGAAATGCATATTCAAATACAGACATGGCCTCTGCCATCAGGGGATGTCCAGTCCAGCAGGAGAGGTAAAATATTGGATGATTACTTTAGCAAGTCAATGCATAGGGTTACTTTAGCAAGTCAATGTATGGGGCACACACATGTCGGAACATAGGTCTAGTCTAGATTAGGATCCAAGGGTAGGTTGTCATTTGGCAGTTTTAAGTTGCAAACTGAAGGATGAGATCTACATTATCAAGAGCCAAAGGTGTCTTAGGGAGAAGGGACAATGGGCACAGGAGCCCAGAGATTCAAAGCCAACTGACATAGTCAAAGAATGGAAAGATGACTATAGCTGGACTGTAGGGGACGAGTATTTAAAAATGAGGGTGGAGTCAGTAGTGATGTGGAAATACACCAAACCCAAGAATGATTAATGGAAGAACAGAGGGGCGGGTAAATGGATAGCAGTGTGATAAAATGCTCTGTAAGGTTTTAATGATAAAACCCAAGTGGGCCCATGGATAGTCACTATAAAGCAGTTTTGTTCGTTCTGCTGCCTGTTTGGAAATTTTCTTAGTAAAGGATTGGGTGAGAAGAACCGGAAGAGATATTCAGGGACCAGATCCTATCGAACCTCATTGCTCAAAAGGAATTTGGATTTCATCCAAAGATGGATGAAAAACCACTAAAGGATTTCGCTAAAGGAGAAATATCAGTTTTGTTTTTTCAAAAGCTCAGTCTGGCTGCTGCGTAGGGTGGGGTTAGAAGGGTGAATATGAGCTGGGTAGAAAGGAAAGCCGGGAGATAAGGAGGAGACACATTTATACCCAGGATGATGGCTGCAGTAGACATGGACTGGCAGGTGGATTAGAGACTCATCGTAGGGAAAGACTGCACCAGACTTCCTTGATAAGATTGTTTGGGTGTGAATGCAGTAGCTGGTGCTAAAGACAACTCCCAGAGGTTTGCTTTGAGGATCCATACACAGGATCCTTGCAGAGAAACAGGAAACGTACTGCAGCATCAAGTGCGGGATCCCTCCTCCATCCCATGTAAGCTCCAAAGGGAATACTGTGATGGTTAAATCTGGGCAGGTGTGTAAAGATGACTTTTAAGATGAAAATACAGAAAGGCACTGGACCAATAAAAGGAGGTGCTGTCCCACAATAGAAACCCGCCTCCAGCCCCTTCAATTGCCTTGGTATTTGTATGCTAATGGAAGATCAGGATGGTACACTTCCAATGCATATGGATGAGAGTGTAAGCTCTCAGAAAAGCCTGGAATGGAAGGTGGAAAGAAGCTGCCTTATGCTGTCTGCTATTGTCAATGACCTTTCTGGGGACAGGAAATGTTCTGCAACTCAACATAATAACCAGAGTGCATTGAAATTACCAGCAAGTATTCATTATTAGCAACCAGGTCTCCAGGGGCAAGCGCAAGCCCTTTACAAGTGCTGGTCAGAAATATAGCAGTGAACTTGGGGTGAATATTATTACACCAGTCCTGTCAAAATATTGATAATGCTCAGTGAAAAGAGCACAGCTATAGACTGACATCCTTAGACTCTGACATTTGCATTTAAGAAGAAACCACGGGTCCAATTTAGACACCAAACTGAGGGAAGGTGTCATGAGTCCTGACTACAATCGAGGCGTTTTCCTAGGTGTTTCTCAGGTTTACTTGTCTAAGCTCCTTGTGAAAACTGGGAGAGTGGTTGCATTAATCAAGTATTAACCTCATTTCACAATAATAAATTCCATGATACAAAGAACCAAACAAACTCCGCAAACACATTCGTATTGCAAGCATACTTACTTAAGCAACATGACCAGAGTGGAGCTTGTGACAGCCCGGACTCTGGACACCTGCTTTTTGCCCAACGGTTCTGTTTCTTGTCCAGATCTTGGGAGAGGGAATTCAAACTGAATTCTACTGATGACAAATTCCCTGCTATGCTTAGCCAGTGCTTCTGGGTTCCCTGGATCGAGCCTTTCCCAACATAACATAGCATATTTCTGGGCCATCTCTAGCCTCTCATTAAGAGGGAGCTAAGTTCCCTCAGCTAGCACCAGAGCCCCTGGCTAACATACTCCTAGGGATTAGTTCCACTCTCTAATATGAAAGGAATGAAATAGTTATGGCACTAAAAAGTCAAGATGTGAAAAACTAGCTGGAGTTTTACGAACAACATTTTCAGTGTCTCACATATCTCCCACACCCTAAGATATTGAAAGTGAGGTGAGTTCCTGGGCTGAGCTGAGGCACTGCCATCTGCAAAAGCTGGTGACAACCCCTATCAGTGCCTGGACCACAGTGAGAGAGTGGCAGAGACGCTGTCTGGTGCGTCTTCTTTTTGCACACAAATGTGAAGGTACCTGAGACCAAAGCTGCTCTCTGGCCCACTCCCCCAGCCTCTATGACAAGAAGAAAGGTTCCATCTGACTTGTCATCCTCCTTCTAGGTCCTTTCTTTTGCCATTCCAATGAGGACCTAAAATCTCGCTCCAGGGCCTGACTCAGCTCTCCATTTGAAGACACGAGTTAGTTCTACAAGGTCACTAGGAGTTTTGTCACCGATAACCTGGGAACCCTCAATTTTGTAGGCTCCAAAGTCACTAAAGATTAGAAGTAATGATACACTAGGCATATGTGAAATCCAAAGATAACAAATTTGCATTCACTGATTTATTTGGAGAACAAATGAGCCAACCTGGGCAATGGGAAGGGACAGTAAGACTATCAGGACAAACCTTCCTTCCTTATGACAATTGCAAAGAAGGGAGGAGGGTGTGGGGGTGTGCAAAAGATGTGTGGCATTTAGAGGTGGGCAGGCTTTGACCAGAGAAAGTTGAGATCTGTGAGGTGGTATGTGCTTCCTGGGGCTGATCACTTAAATGAGTATACCTTGTTTCTTTATTTGTACTTTTGTTTTTGTCTGACAATTTTTATAGTTTTAAAGGTCTTTTTCATGTCCGAGCTCCTCCTTGCCTATGCTTTCTAGTGACTACACGGTCCTCTGTGTTATGACCGTGCACACAGTTTTACTTACTTGTGAATAAATGGTCAGCCCCTTCTGCATTTGTATTATAGAAACTGCCGCATCCTCTTTTCTGGGTTTATCGTCTTCAAAGATGAGATAGATGCTGATTCATACTTCTGAGTAGGAGGGTAATAAGACATTCCCCCCCCCCCATTTATTCTCCATGTAACCTTTGGTTATACAGTTAGCCACCAAGGGCCTTAAAGGAAGAGCACCAGGCATACCACTACCATGAATGCAGAACTGTGTCTAAAATGTGTGTGGACCTGAGTTTCCATCAACAGGAATGATGGCTGGGTGCTTGGAGAAGGATTTCCACGGGCAGTTGGTCCTCTAGACTCTCTTCCCATTTTAGCCTCACACTTCCGGAGCCAATAATCATCGTGTGTCCCTTTAAATGAAAAGTTTAAGCAGAATTGAGGTTACTACCCTACAATAGTACAGCACCAATCACACCCAAATCTGCCTGATTCAAGACCCCCGACTCAACACTGCAATAGACTATCTCTCTACTCAGTGGGTCAACCCTAACTACTGAAAACTGAAGTCACGATGGCAACACAGTTTTCTAAAATATTCTCTGATTCAACACCGGAACAAAGGTTCCTGTTTTTATCAAGAATTCACTGGTATAGGATGTACCTCAGAGCCCTGGGTAGGATTCCCAAACCCACCACCGTAATTAGTCACTTTGGGTCTCTGAGCTTCCCCTTCCT